>NC_133904.1:7096466-7448967 GCF_964199755.1 Larus michahellis | reverse complement strand
CTACCCAGCTCACCTTCGCCTGGTGCTTGTTGGCAGCTCTCCAAAACAAATCTCCTTTGCATCCTCAGCTCCTGGTGGGGCTCAGGCTTTGAAGCAAAGTGGCTTGGTGTTCTTCATCTGCCCGCATTTTTTTTTTTCTCAGCCCGTGACTGTGTGCTGAACCTGTTCTTATTCCCCGGCGAGCTGTACCTGCGATGCCTCCTTGCTGCACCCTGGCCAGGCTGGCAAGCCTTGCTGCATCTCCCTCGACGTCTTCTTTCCAGCCAGGAGGGTTTCTGCTGGGAGTTGCTGTCCCCACTTAATTCGTTACAGAGATCGAGTTGATGCTTTGCCCATTTCACGCTGCAAACAACACAAGTTTGCTCGTGTTTCAGGATCCTGTTGCTGCTGGAAAGCAACTTGGATCGCCAAGGGACAGCTCTTTATTACCGAAATATTTGACATCCTTTATCCCTGTCTTTGCAACTTATTTCTTGTGCACTTTGCATGACTGACTGAGCATCCCTGTGCTACCACTGATGTAGTGGTACCTGCTGCTGCTCCTTCCCTTTGCTCTAATGGAAAACTGCATTATCAGTCCTGGCCCTTACTAGCGATAAAATCCCATCACAGAATGTCAGATCTAATACTTCTCTCTGTCCCAGTCCTTTCCTCAGCCTCTGGAAAATGTCTGTTAGTTGACAGGACAAAGTAGGATTTGGCAAGTGGTTCCATCTGAAAAGACTGGGAGGAAAAAATTTCTGATTCCTCAGTCCAGCCTGGCTTGCTTCTTTTTGGTTTTTTCCTCGGCCTTTTTGGGGCCAAGGAGGGTTGTGAAGGCGATAGAGCAGGAAAGCTGAAAATTATTAGCTGTTTTCGAAATGAAATGTAATTGCGCTTTAAAAGGGCCCAAACTTCTTGGCCTCTTCTCCCAAGGGAATAACAACAGGACCAGAGGAAATGGTATGAAGCTGCAGCAGGGGAGATTTAGATTAGATATTAGGAAGAATTACTTTACTGAAAGAGTGGTCAGGCACTGGAACAACCTGCCCAGGGATGGGGTTGAGTCACCATCCCTGGAGGTATTTAAGAAACGTGTAGACATGGCTCTTCAGGGCATGCTCTAGTGCCCAAGATTATTGGTTTGTGGTGGGGTGTTGTGTGTGGGGTTGTGGGTGTGGAGTTTAGTAGGTGGGTGCTTTTTTTTGTGTGTGTGTTTTTTGTTTTTTTTATGTGGTTGGACTCGATGATCTCAGAGGTCCCTTCCAACCACTAAGATTCTGTGATTCTGTGAAACTGAAGTGAGTTATCAAACAAAATGTTTGAATTGTCCCAAAGCAAGGTCTTTTTTTGTCTTTTTCTTTTTTTTCATTCACAGCTCTTGACTTATTTCTAAGAATTGCCATAATCTGGAAAGAATAAAAAAAAAACATTCTAAGATTCAAAGTAAAAAGAAAAAAAAAAAAAAAACAACCCACCAAATGGCATAAAGGAGAAAATTTCTACTATTTTTCATTGGTCTGTGTAGGGGAAAAGAAAAGCCCCATTCCTCCTTGAAACGTTGGATGCAGGATGAAGCACAGACCCTTTGAGGAGGCTCAGCCAGCCTTACAGAGCAAGAAGCATTTGATTGCAAGGCGGTAGTGGATGTTTTCCCATCCTCCTCACAAGGAGGATGTTTGTTACTGGATGTGCTGCTCTGAGCAACAGAAATAACTTTTAAGCTGAAAATGAAAGAGAAGAGGCTGCAATATCCTATACCGATCACCAGTTACGCTGCTATCAACGGGACTTTCACAAGAGACTGATGAAGCCAGGATTAGACCTTTGATCTGTTTGCTGTTGCTATTATGCCCTCTGATCTAAAAGTTAGAGGGGAACATGGGAAAAGACCCAACAAGTAGCGTTAAAGCCATCCACAAGTTTAGCGCATCTTTATCCTTAGCAGCAACCCCAGGACTGAGAAAAGGGGTTTTGCTAGACCTCCGTCTGTACTAAGCAGCAGCTCCGTGGTTGCATGACTGGGTGGATGATGTGGAAAGTGTTTTCCTAATAACGAGGGTGATTTGCAATCGTGCAGAATTTCTCGAAAGAGGAAGGATGTCTTAAACTAATTCTAACCTGCGTAATTTCCTCTTGAGCGCTCGATTCCACATAAATGTTCAACCACAGGCATATCGCAATTGCCTCATCGCCTAATCCTTGTGACCGGTGGTGTGCTTCATTGATCCTTGAGCATGGTCCGGCTCTGTACATGCCCTAGATTATCCATTGTGACAGTCCATGCCTTGTTTTTTTCCAAAACCTGCTTGACTTGTGAGATAAGAGTGTAAAATACTGTTACTGCAACAGTAGCATTTTGTTGGAGTATCGAAAACAGGTATCAAAAGGGGCAGGGGGTGAGCCAGTTGTTTTCTTGATTTTAGGACAAACTACAAAAATAGTAAAAACACAATTAACACAAGGGTTTCTTAAGCTAGCCTAGAGGTGAATAATAATTTAATACCTTATCCTAAGATCTTAGATACCTGTTTCCCTGTTGAGTGGATGCTCTATCCCACATTGCCCTCTAGCGAGGACATTTCAGAGTGAACGATGCCTCCCAGTTTGTAGCCACCAGGATACGAAATGTGGTATTTTAATAACTGAGGCCGTGGCTTGTGTCTGAAGTGGTGGTTTGCCATGCGATATGAATAGTGCGAGGAGGGGCAGCATCTACCTGCTGCAGGTGCCGGTGCATGTACCTGCACTGGCCACAGCTTTTGTGGCATTTGCTTTTTGTTTGAGCTAACTGCCTCTGCAAGCATCTCCCTGCTCTAATGGATCACTAGCCAAAGGTCCCTGCTTTCTTCTGCTCTGGAAAAAGGGGAAAATATTCCCTGGGGGTTTTTTGGTGAAGCATGATCTGTTTCCACGTTCTTTGTCTTACCCTTTGCTCCATGAAACGCGCTTCATTTCTGTGGTTTTGCCTGTATACACACGGTCTGACAACCCTGCCTGTGGTTTGGAGGTCATCAGGGGACAAACTTCTGTCCCTCTTCAACCTAACACTGCTACATCCAAAGGTGTTGCCTGAAGGGTTAGAACTGGTCCTTGTCCTTCTGCCTGCTCAGCCACATGAGCCTGCACTGGTGACAAATGACAATTTTGGTGTGATCCCTGTTTTCCAGGGAAAATACTTACAAAATGCCCTCAACCAGCAACAGGTTTAAAAAAAGAAAAAAAGGAAAACACCTATCTGCTGCCCGTGGAGAGCAGGTCATGCCTGATTCATCCTGTCCTCAAGGTCTTAAACCAACCCTGCCGTGCCCAGGGTTGCTGCCCTCTCCTGGGTTGTGGGTGCCCTGAATCAGCTGTCTGTGGCCACAAAGTCCTTTTATTTGCACACACAGGTCCCATATGGGCAATAGCACAGCAGTTCAGCAGCTCCTTGGTGCCTGTAGGAACCTATGGCAGCCCGGGGTGCTTCGGGTGCTCACAGCAACCTTCCCTTGGAGAGGGTCATCCCTGTGGATGTGAACCCTCAGGCAGTTCTGGGGGAACAGGTTTCTCTGCCCATGCCCCCTGCAGTGCTGGGTACCAGGGTCAGGGCTGAGGATCCAGGGCTGGGAAAGAGGTGGCGTTCAGGTCTGCTTGGGTTTTCCTTCTCCTTATTCCTTCTGGGGTGGGGAAGTAAGAGCAGAGCAATGTCCAGAGTCCTGCTGAAATCCAAGGGCTCCTCATCCAAAACATGGGCTCTGTTTGTCACTGCCCCAGGCACAGCTCCAAGCAATGTGAGGCCCAGTGTGTCCTTATGTGCTTGACCATAATTACATAGAAATTCCTAATTAGCGTCCAGCCATCAAAGATTAACTTGGTCTTTGATGGTCAGCTTGTCCATCAAATAGCCATGGCCATTCCTCTGCTAGATGCTGTCTGTTTAAGGTCTTCGACTAAAAACTCAACAGTTTTAGAACGGTTTGTTCTAAAAGCTGTGATTTCCTGCATGGACACAGCCAAAGGGCGCAGCCTGATTGCCTGGGTGGGTGGTGGGTGGGTGGTAGGTGGGTGAAGACAGCACCCTGCCATCGTTGCCATCCTCCCAGGGGCAGCGGGACCTGATCCTGTTTGGGGAGCCAGGGGTGGCTGCACTGTCACCCAGCCCGTTCCACATGGCACTCGTGGGTTGAATGACAGACACTAATGCCATCTAGTGACCGAAAGAAATAGGCCGTGGATATTTTATAAAATGCCACTGGAAGTTTTATAGGCCCGAGTGAGGCAGGCCTTGGGGGCTGGGAAGGAGGGAGATGGTGCGGGGTGTGCTGGGAAAAGAAGTCCCTTTTCCCTGTTCTCCCGACCTACCTCTTCCCTCATGTCACATCCCACAAAGTGCTTCTGCAGGTGACCAGGGACTGGGATCTCCCACGTGAGGCTTTATAGGTCCCTGGGGGAGCAAGGCACGGGCTTCCTAAGCAGCTCAGTTGATCGGGGAGCACAAATTCCCCAACTTTCTGCTGGATCGCGGAGCACAAACCCAGTGCCTGGGGACAAGGTGACTGCGGGAGGGGAGGTGGCTTGCTCCACGGCTGGCTTGGACATCACGGGCAGAGTCCCTGAGGACCAATGTAGCCGGCAGCACGGGCTGCGACGCGGTGCCGTTGCTGCAGCTTTGAGCTGAGCTGAGACGGGGCGGGGGACGGCAGCTTCTGCCACTGTCCTGGCAGGGGTTACTCGTTACCTTGGCTCATACGACCTGACACTTTTTTCCTCCCACAACGTTTGTTTCTCCCTCTTGCTTCTGTAGGTGGTAGCCATGAAGGTATTGAGTTTCTGCGCAAGGCCTTGAGTTTCTGCGCAAGTGGCTGGCTGGAGACGCCATTGCTTTGTACCTAGTTGCTTTGTACCTAGTATCCAGACAAGTCACTGTGTCACAAACCTGGAGGAATTAGTTTGCACTCTGCATTTTAAAAATAAAGGTGAAGTTGTTTCTGACCATACTCACTTATTCTGCTCAGCCAAGCTGTCATCGGCAGGTGCGGTTTGCCTCGCGTAGGGCTGGGGGTCTCCTGGGTATATTTTGCAGCTTTGATCATTTCTCCAACTCCTGAGAAATGCACGGAGAGAGAACTTGGGAATTAAAAGTTTCCAGTTAAGAACTTGAGGGCTGAGATAGCTGTGATGAAGTGCATTATGAATGTACCGAGAAGCCAGGCAGCACCCCCAGAGAGATTTGGAGAGAGATGTGGGATGTACCCCACTGTCGAAGGAGAGCGAGAGAAGCACCCAGATGCGAATAAGCCCCTTCATGGGACGTTTCTGAAGTGTGGCAACACCGAGACTGGTACTGGCACAGGCTGGCACATCCCTGGCCGAGGGTCCCAAAGAGCCACCCCCTCACAGCACACACGAATCCATCACCAATGCTTGGACCCAGAGCTAAGGAGCAGCCGCTGCTCCGCTCTGTGCTGCTCAGACCTGCTCGCGCTTTTTTCGGGAAGCCATTTACAAGGGTCATTGGGGCATTCTTGTTGTTTTTCTTATCCCGAATGTGGAAGTACCAAATATGTTCCCATTGTCTAATTTACAGGTGGGTTTTTTTGTTATCTTTGCTGCTTCTTTTTCTGCATTAGCCTCGTGTCCCCCTGCCTTTCTGCCCTGGATAATCGGGAGTTGGCAGGGTGCCTGTAGCGTTCCTGTTTCAGGGCCAAAATGGGAGTGAGAATAAATGCTTCTAAATACTGTGTTGAAGCAAATAAGTAATTTACTTATAATAGCTCTTCGCCTGGCATTACATTGGCAATTTCACGCAGGTTTTGCAGGAGGAGCGAGCAGTTGGAGAGGTTGGAAGGGCTGTGCGCCTTGGGGAATGTTTGCCGTGTGGGTATGATGGGGAGTGCTCCTACTTGTGTAAAGGGACTTTATCCAGCAATCTGTGACAACTCTGCATTTTATAGATTTGCTGGTCCTAAATTCTGCAAATATCCATGTCTGTCAGGAATTTAGCTGGAGGTGGCAAAGGTAAAGACGTCCCCATGGGGAGAAGGCAGGTCGATTTTACCTTGTGCTTTTGAGTAAGACATCTTTTAGAGCAGCCAGCCGACCACAACACAGTATACGTCCACACTGTTTTCTCAGCTCAATAGGAATCCTTCAGCAATATCACAGCTCCATCTATTCTTTTTTCTGAAGAGAGATGGAAGCAAAAAGCATTTAGGGTGCTCTTTTGCCTGAAGCACTCGACATGGAGACATATTCCTATCTATTTGGCATCTTGCAGGAGACAAACGGAACAACTTGCAATGAACTAACCTGAGCTTAGCACTAATTTTCTGTTTTCTCTCTCCTTGTAGGGATCCTGTTTACGATGCTGGTATTTGGACCAGCCTGTGGATTTATCTTGGGATCCTTCTGTACCAAAATCTATGTGGATGCTGTCTTCATTGACACAAGTAAGGAGAACTGGGTTTGGTTTCCAGTCATGTTAGCGTTGTATCAGCAGGACAAAAATGTTGATGCTCACAAACTGGAAACTGCTTCTCATTTCATCTTGAGCACCTCTTGCATGTATGGGTGTCACTTTTAGAGGAGTTTTATGACTCGCATTCAAAAGTTTTCAATTCTGTCCCAATAGATAACAGGTTCATAGTGGCTAAAATTCGTTTCCTTCTCTGGGCTTTTCTACTGGGAGATGAGTTTCAGCCCAGCTCTTAGAGGACAACTTAAAATATCACCATGGCAGGGCACGCTGGCCCTGGACGTAGGGGCTCCTATGCCAGGGGAGCTGTGTCCAGAGCGTGGGATGAAATCTGGAGAGCTGCCATCCCCAGGACCTGGGAGGACCATCCTGGCTCTCTGATGGAGGCACACCAGTCAGACCCCTGCCCAGCAGCTTCTGTCAGTGGCCCTGTTTGGATGGACAGGTTCAGTCCCACAGCATTCTTGCTTTTCCCCAGAGCGGTGCTAATTATTGCTCACCTTGGCTCCGCGCTTGGGTTAAAGCGAATTGTTTGCAGATTGTCTTTTTGTTTATTCAGAAAAAAATCTGCAAATTCTTTTATTGCTCCCTGCACTGTGTGCTCTTTGCCATTAGAGGGCAATGTGTAACAGGCTATTCTCCACTGCTCCCCAAGCCCTTTGGCTATGCAAACGCATGTTTCATTCTTTTCCCTCAGTTGTTCAGATGCATTTTCTACAGTTTTCAGCTCCATCTGATCCCACAGGCTCTCATCCTGCTGCAGGGGTGTTTTCCCCTTTGAGGGTGCATTCCAGTTCTGTGATGTTGCGAATACATCTTCACGGGATGTGGTTGGGTGGAGTTGAACCTTGCAGGACTCGGAACAGAGCTGTGCAAATCTGGAGAAGTGCAACTGCCCTTTCTTGGTTTTACATGTACATGGCAGCTGAAGAAATCTAAATGATATCAAACAAACGGAAAAGAAGTACCTTTTTTTGATGGCTGAGACTTAACTGCGGCTTGATCAAACACCGCATTGGCCCCTTTTCATTCCTTGGCTTTAGCAAAGATACGCCAAAGGCTCGCTTGGTCCTGTAGGCAGAGGAGCTTGTTTGAACCCTGTTACGTATTTGACCATTAAGTATAAATCACTCCGAAATATGAATGTGCAGAAGAAGATACTCCTCACCACAGGGTATTGAAAGTTTGAAAATGGGTTTAAAAACAATTGGACGAGTTTATAGAAGAAGACACGAAGAAGACACCAAATCTAGCTTAGACAGCCCCTGAGCCACAAATAGCCAGAATTAAAAGGAATAATGTCAGGAACGTGGTGACTTTATTCTTGTGTACTTTCTGGACATCTGCAACTGGTTACCACCAGAGGCAAGATGCTGGCCTAGCTAAAAAAAGTTAATTTGATTGCGATCTGGCCATTTTTAATATAAGGCATGACTCTGTATTTACATCTCAAAAAGCCCCAGACAAATACGGAGCCACGGAGGAGAACGGTGGAGCGTTATGGCTGAGAAGCCTGCTGTGGCACAGCAGGTCACAGGGAGAGTATAGTGCTTTCCAGCTGCAGGTCCAGCTGGCTTTGGCCGTGGTCCATCACTGTCTTGCGAAGCCTGGGGCACACGTGGCCTCTGCCTATTTTTGTATGGGAAAGAGTTTCCCCGCAGCTCGAGATGGCATGAATAGACGGAGCTCCAGATGGTGAGCCCCATCCTGCTCCCTGTTTTGGGCAGGAGGTGCAGAGTGCCAGGGCATGGTGCTGCACCACCCTCCATACAGGACCTATTTTAGGAAGGGGATATGAGGAAGCTCTTGGTTTACACGGCTCTTCACGTGGCTGTGTTCCCAAGAGCCTGAAAAAAAATGCACTTGAGACAGGAGGAAATAACAGCAGAAGAATCCAATCCCTCCGAAACGCTGTTTTTCAAACTTTATATATATTTGAGAACTACGTGTTATTTTGCCTAAGGAGAAAAGAGTTTCCTTCCGTCTCTGCTTGAGAGACAACTTGATTGCCTCACTTGAGACAGATTTTTCAGAGTGGCGGTAACCAGACAGGCGTCATGAATGGAGGAGCTTGTTATTCCAGCCACACGGACCCAGGTCTCCCCCAAGAGTCAGCTCCAGCACTGGGCACCCTTCGCCGGCTCGTGTGAGGCAGCTGTTTGGAACACAGTTTCTTCTCTCCAGTTGCTTATTTTTATTCCCCTCAACTGACTCCAGAGCCTTCTTTTTCCTTATCTCGGCTGAGTGATGGCCTACAGGATACTCTTGCCTTTTACTTTGCTTTTCTTTATTTTCTGATGATTTCTTCACCTTTCTGAGCCCATTTGATGCAGCGAGTGGGTTTCTTTTCCAATATTTAGGGCTGTTTCACCCTCCACACAGTCACAGTTGCCCATAAAGCCCGAATGCCCATCTCTCCTTTGCTGAAAAGGGTTGTGAATTCAAAGCAGGGAGAGCACGGACCTCCTGAAAAAAAAAAAGGGTAAACCAGGATGGAGATGCAATGTCCTTGTCTGTGCTGTTTCTTCTCCATGCGCGTCTTTGTGCTAGTAGGTATGTCAGCTGTGTGTGCACATTTGGCACACTTGCGACAGTGATGTCCAAAACCCTCGTATCATCACGTGGGCCACGGGCTGGTACATGGCAGCTTCCTAGAGCTGGGAAGGCCAAAGACACTGGAGAGAAGGATTACAGGGTCTTGCAGAAGCAACATGTACCATCTACATAGACAAGGTGACGGGTTGCTTGTCCTAAGGACCTCTTGGGTGTGGAGGTCGTTGTGCACCGGTGGCTCACACGATATGGGTGTGGGGTGCACTGTGGTCTCCACCTTGTACCTGGGAGCCCCTCACCAGCCGACACAGCCCCCAACAACCATCTTACAGCCTACAGGGTCATTAACTCTGTTGTCTTCCCCTCCCTGTGGCTGAACCACTGACGTGTGTGTGTGTGTCCTTGCAGGTAAGCTGGACATCACCCCAGATGACCCTCGGTGGATTGGCGCGTGGTGGGGAGGCTTCCTGCTGTGTGGTGCCTTACTCTTCTTCTCGTCCCTGCCGATGTTCGGGTTCCCGCAGTCCTTGCCCCCGCGGCCGGAGCACGCCGGGGAGAGCGAGCAGGCCATGCTTCCTGAGAGGGACTACGAGAGACCCAAGCCGAGCAACGGGGTCCTGCGGCACGCGCTGGACGGGGAGAGCAGCACGACCTGCTTCCAGCAGCTGCGAGGTGACACACTGGCTCTTGTCACGTTTTCTGTGCGAGTCAGCAATAGGTTAACAGCTGGTTGGACTTATAATTGGTCTCTGATTTGGGCTATCTGCCTCTACCCCCAAAAAAATCCCCAAAACCCCTCAGTATCCTGAAATTTCAGTCCCTAGCTTCTAATTACCTCTGGCATTGTCCTCATTTTCAAGAGAGACTTTGTTCCACTTGAAAGGTTTGGGTTTTTTTTAAACTACAAAGCTTCAGGAATGCACGATAGTCCTGTAGAGTTGATAAAAAAAAAAGGAAGGGGAACACAGTTGCCAAAGCAATTTGTGAACTTCTCTCCAGTCTACTGTCCTCCTCCTCTCTGCCTTCTGAAACGGAGAGCGAGCCAGCAAGGGTGGTTAAAAGAAATTGGGAGCTCCCAGCATCTGAGCTGCAGCTTAGTGCAATCGTCCCAGTGATGCTGGGAGACACTGCCGCTTTTAAACTGGGATGGGGAAGAGGTAGATTCCAGCCCAGAAGAGCAGCGAAGTGGCAGGGCAGAATGTGGCTTGTAGCAAATCAGACTAGAAAAACCCCACGTTGTGTGATGGAAATGGACCTGGCTCTAATTAAGGTCAGTTAAGGATCCGGCATTTTGTGGGAGAGTGTGGGCAGAAATCCTTTCCGTAGGCTGCACTAGAAAATCCTTCATCTGAGATGGTGGTTTCGTAGCACTGGTGGTTGCTTCCCACTCTCTGTCACTGTGGCAGAGCGGGTTTCATTGCTGCCTAATGCATTTTGATAAATGAGGACAAAATCACTTACTCCCTGTTCAGTCACGTTAATTGGGAATTGAATGAGGTGCGGGTGGGAAGAAAAAAGAGCCTTCGAGGGAAAAAAGTGTTTTCTTAAATATAAAAATGCCTTGAGTAGTTGATGTGGATGTTCATTAAGGGGAGGTCAAAGATGTGAAATTTTGACTTGATGAGAAAATTCAAAAGAAAGGTAAAAGGATGAAATGTTTGAAAACTTGTCAGTAAAATTAATTTCTTCATCCTCGTTGCAAGGATTTTCTCAGGTTTGAGGAATAGGCTTTTCCCATGGTATAATTCTGTGGCTTTTGTCATGGACTCATCAGAGCGTCTGCTTCTGGCCACTGAGTTTTCCACTGGCACTGGAAATGTTTGCAGGTTTTCATATAGAAAAATGAAAGACTGTGGCATATCCCTGCTGTGTGGAGAGGCAGCAGTTCTGCCCGAGGACGGTGCGGAGCAAGCTGAGCTTCTAACACTCAAGGAGGCCATGGAGGGGGTGTTCCTAGAGCATCTATTGCTCATTGAAATAGAGAAATTAAACTGCCACACCCATATGCTTCAAAGTAGAGATTACATCAGGAGGCACCAGAGCCTTCCACCTTAGCCTTCGCCTTGCAGGTAACCCCATTGCAGATCAGTCAGTGTGCCAGAGGTTGAAGATGGACTTTGAAATACAATTTACATCACATCAAATAAGACAGGGAATGACCTTTTTAGTTATGCCTTTGAGGCTGTCACAGACGACACGGTGTTGGTAGCTGACATCTCCTTTGAAGTCCCTTGCCGCTATTGTCACAGTCGGAACGTGGTCAAGAGTCGTTGTTTGCTCAGGTGCCTGCCTGGAGGAGATTTTTGGACACGTACCACAAGGGAAGGCAAATGTGCCTCACGAGCAGTGTTCAAGGCGGTGGGTTCATCTTGCTGTGTATATACATCATTTTGCCAGCAGCTGAAAAATATATTTGTGTTCCTATGTGGGCAGGACCTTGTATCCTTAATCTATTCGTTGATTGTAGGAAGTTTCCTTTGGAGAAAGTTTGACTGTTTAGCCTTTTGCCTAGGATAAAAAGGACTGGTTGAAAATATTTTTGTGCCTACGCTCTGGGCTTTAGGGTTTGCATATTTGTGAAGCTGAACATGAAGGATGTACCGGTATGTGGTGTTGGGGGTAGAAATGATCATCAGGGTTTGTGTGCCCATAACTTTGACTCCTTTTTAGCAAGTGTTGTCTCTGCAGTTTGCTCCTGCGCAGGCGTGTGCCCGGGAGCACATGGACATAAGTCCGTGTCTGCGTGGAGGTATGGGATTGTCCATCTCTTGCGCACAGTGTAGGGAGGAAGGGTTGTTTCTCTGGATCGATCATGGAAACACGCAGTGTATCAACAGTGCATCCTCAGAGGCTGAACTGAGCCTCCTTGGCTATTGAAGGGGTTTGATTATTTTTTTATTTTATTTTATTTTTTTCAAGCCTGTTGCAAGTGAGAGGACATGGCAGGGGAGGAAGCAGGGTGGTGTCAGTTAGAGACACGCTCCCAGCTGGGTCACGGCTGTCAGCTGGTGACATGGCATGGCTGGCACGGGGGAGGATGCTCGAGACGCTACAAGATCTGCTGAAAGACAGTGAGATGCAGGGCTGGGTGAGATCTCTTGGCTTTCTCTAGCCTTAGCATGCAGAAGAGCTAGGACTAATATAAAAGCAACCTGCTCAAAGTGTCGAAAGGTCTTTTACGTCTCTATCGAGGTCTAAAGAGGAGGGAGGGCACAGCTTTTGGGAAGCCATGGCATCTCTTCCAGTGGGAAATTTCATGCCAGGAAAAGAAGCATTCTTAGGAGGTGCATTGAACTTGGAGCGAAAACCGTGCCTTTGAAGGGCACGAGGTGAAGAGGCAATCAAAGCAGCAGAGGCGGCAGGTGGCTTCCACAGCAGCTCTGCACAGGGGCATGGTGGCTCAGGCCAGAAAGCTTTGGGACGGTGCTGGGAGGTGCTTATTGTTGCTAAACTGGCATATGAATGCTGCACCGCTTTACCTGATTAGTATTTGTTACGCAAAGCAAATCCATTTGGGAGCGCAGGGAAGCGAAGGATTAATAGCGGGGAGAGGATGGATAAATGCTGCCATTGCTCTCTGCTCTCGGCTGGCAGCCTGACAGGGTTGTTCCAGCCCCGCGCAATCCGTATGGTCTGTGAAAGCCCCTCGGTCAAGTCCTCGCTTGTCCTGGGGGCACGGCTGTGCTTTCCTACCTCCGGTCTGCCTTGGGGACCTCTCTGCTATTTGGGGCTGGGGACGATGCTCGGCTGTGTCGGGGCACTGTGCCCTCTGCTCCTGTCTGGCCGGCATCTGCCCTCTGGCTCGGTGTTAACACGCTGCCTCTAACCCACCACCTGCTCTAGGACGTGCTTGGAAATATTTTGTTAAAATAATTTTTGGTTTTCGTACAGAAATGTCATTTCTACTGAATTGAGCGGTCAGTTCTGATGAAATTTGGTTTCAAAATGCTTCCTTGGCTTTATCTTTAACACCCCTGAAACATTCTGCTCTAAATGCATTTTGTTTTGCAATGATTTAAACCAGAAATTCATTACATTCTGCCTGTCTAGTGAGAGAGATTAAAAACCTAAAAGGATTGAAATTGATATGGAATCCTTCAGGTTTGGAGAGAGAAGCTCATTCACAAGGAATTAAAAGAAAACTCACTGTGGAATTAAATGAATTTCAAAAGTGCAAATTCCCTAGATTTGGAAACATTTTGGTTTCTGTCCAGCTTCATTTCCAAGAGCGTAGGAGAGCTGGGATGTACAGCTGACAGCTGTCTTGTCTTCTGTTCCGTTCTTCCTGCTCTCTGTACCAATCTGGTGAATACCTAGAGAGGGAGCTGCTCTGAATCCTGGATTTTTCTCCCCAAAAGTGCTCTCTGGGAGCAGACATGTAGTGCTGGGCCAGAAGCTCCCAGCTCTGCAGGGCACTCCCAGGCCATGGAGAGCCTGTAGTCCTCGGTGGAAGCTCATAGGATTGAGCGGGATTAATGGCTAACATGAGTAGTTTTAAACTCATGACTCTAACGAGTGATAGTCACAACCTCTTGGAGAGGGCCCCACCTGTACCTTTGTTCATGGCCAGAGCAGTAAGTCTTTGGCCCAGATCTAAGATGGGTACCAAGACCTTAATGCCTTTTTGGATTTGGGTCTTGGCTCCCTACCAACATCTAAAAGGCTTGCTGAGAAATCCTTATCTTAGGTAAGGGGATGGCGGGCAGTCATAAAAGGCCCCATGTCAGGTCCTGTCAGTCTCCTAATTTCCTTTGGCTTGGATTTCTTGAGGGTGAAGGCTTTGTTGGCAGGTTCTTCTTGGCTGTTTCAAAGCCAGCGTCCGTGTTATCAGAAGCTTTGATTAATTCAGAAAGGCCTTCAGCCTGTGCACTTCAGGGCAGAAGCTGAGCAGCAGCTGAGGTCAGGCAGAGCGTGTCTGTCTCCGAAAAGATACTGTGCCTTGCCATCACCTCCATGACACGGGTGAGGGAGGTTTATGTCCCCCTCAGAAGTCGAGCAAAGGTGGTTGCTGGAGGCAAGATGATAAACTAGAAGGACCTGCTTTCCATGCATGAGAACATTACTGTTGCTTCAAGCTTGTATCTGTCAAGAAGACTTTTTCACATAGGTGTCATCCTTTTCCATCATATCCTTTGTGATACTGATTTTGCCAAAGCCACGTGGACTGTGGCGTATTAAACTCACCTGAGATATCTTCAGCACCTCTTGCCTTACTCCATCTTATCTTTTATAGGATCTGCTTCTTTCCAGGATGTATTTTCTTCTTCCTGCCTGCACTATTTTCTTCATCCCCTATTCCTCAAGCCAGGTGGAGATTTTGCCTTTTGTTTTCTATTCAGATCTGAGGCTTGCTGCCTACGTTGCTATTAGAAAGTAGTATTTTGGCTCGACGCTACGTTTCACCTTTCCCTCACCGTACTGTCCTAGGTGGACTGGGCTGTAAACCTCCCTCTAATTTATTACTTTGCTTTCTGTGTTCCTCATCTTTACTGCAAATTGAAAACATGTCTCTGTAGGGTGCTCCAACTGGAAAAAGGGGCCTTGGTGATTGTAATGTTCCAAACAATTCATTTCAAGCACCAACGTGATGATTATAGTTTGTCGTTTCTGGAGAGTAGTTAAACCTCATGTAATGAGGTTGCCAATTATCCCTGGTACTCCCCGATGTTTAGTGACAAATCAAAGCTACTTGGTGTACATAAGTGTGTTTGCTTGTCAAGCCCATGGTCTGTCACCCACAGCTGGCCCCACAGCAGGAGATAGGTTGGGGTGTTTGATGCTTTGGCACGGGTGTTACTTGGGGTGTTGAAAGGTGGTAAGCCGAGGGATTGGCAGGGGTTTTGGAGAGCTTTGGGACATCCTCCTGGGCCCCTTCCAACCTATGGATGATGCTATGACCAATGCTGCATGTGGATGGTCTGAAGAGTTGAGTTTTAAGTACTTCAGCAGTGAAAAGAGGCTGAGGTTTCTTGTTCTTCTCAGTGTATCTTGCCATGGCAATGAGAATCGCTTTTCTGCCATCGTTTCTGTAGTGTATTGGGTGCTTTGGGATAAGGATGTTAAATGAGCTGGTCCTCCTGAGTGTGGTGGGAGGGTGAGTCTTTCTGTGCCGTGTCTGATACAGCTCGTGGGTTCTCCAAGTAGATTTTTGGGACTCTTTTGAATGTGAAAGACCTTTGCCTTTTCCTATTTGACAAATGGGCTTCAACCTCAGATTCATAGCTCCAAAGTGCTGCTACAAAGCATTCAGCTAACCTCTGGGCCAAAAAGGTGCAGGGTAGCATTTATGTGACTCTTGCTGGGATTGGCTCCAGTGAAGAAGCACCGTTCTTAGCTGTTAGGTTCTCCAGGGCTTTACTGTCCCCCATCAGACATTTTCCATTCCCCCTTCATACCCAGCACCATATGCCAGGGAGCTGAAAGCACGTCACTCTAGTCTATTGAGAGACTTTTAAACTTCACTGCTGACTTTTAATCTTGTTCCCAGAGGTATTTCACCCCAAGAAGTGAGACAGATAAGGCAGCAGCAGGTGTCAAATGATTCATCTTAACGGGTACCAGTAGCAAGATGAAAGGATGTTCGTTTCTATGGGGAGCCTGCTGTCATTTCCCTTAGAAAATGAAAGGGAACAAGCTGAGAAGATGGTGGAGGCTCCCAGGCGTTGCCTGTGTTGCCTCTGCACTCTGCACTGGGCTTTGTGTTATAACCTCCAGCTGGTACAGAGCCCTGTTGCAGTAGAAAGTGGTCAAATATGCAGTGGAGGACAGGATCCATCCCAGAAATCTCACACCCAGATGCACAGGGAGGAGAAGCAATGATGAAGTGATGGGACTTGGAGCCCAATGCTGCCAGGGAAAGCAGTCACGAGGGCCTCCTCTCTTGGGTGAGGTGGTGCAATTACTCTTCAAAATTTTTGCTGTCCATCCCCAAATACGAAGGACGGATTTTGACGTCGGTAATGCATGATGGTTGGATACCAGCCTTGCCAACTTCAGAAATAAATGTCCATGATCTTTAACTCCCTCCTGCAGAAGACAGGCTGTCATTATTTGGTGGATGAAGTTAGAGGTAGACCTTTGTGTCTTTGCATTTGAATTGGCACAAAGCTACATCTCGAGGAATTCATTAATCTCGAACAAACTGAACTCCAGAGGCACAACAGGCATTAATACCTTAAATATGGCTTTTCAAGCTCAGCGCTGCCAAGTCCACCTTTGCATTTTCCCTCTTTTTCCTGGCAAGAAGGGGAAATTCTGTAGGTGGCCACCAAAGAACTGAAGGAGGCAGCAGGTGGCTTCTGAGATCTATCCACGTCTGAATCCCCCCATCCCCGTTCCTCCCTCGCAGTATTTTTTTTCTCTTCATTTTTTTTCCCCCTGTTCTACTAAAAAATGCTATGCCTCCTGCACCTTCATTATCCAGCAAATCCTCAGGAAGCAAAAATTTTATTCAGCATGAAGAAACATTTGTGATATAAAGAGACCAGAAACTGTGGAGTGGCCCCTTCCAAAAAGGTTAGATCAAACCTAATTATAAGACACACCCCTCCCCAAAGAAAGAACCAAAGGGACCCAAGCAGAATGTGACAAAGAGCTGTGCATTCTACTTGCTGAGGCCATTGCAATTAGATTTTGCACCAAAAAAAGCCCTAAGGAGAAACAGAAGCCAACACCAGAGAAATCTGTCACCTGCCAGGCCCTGGTACACCATAGGGGATGTGGGGGATGGATTATCAAAATGCAAATAGGGGTCCATTGAGGCTTCACTACACTTCAGTGAGGTAATTTTCAAACTTAATGATTTTCACATTTAATTCAGGGAGAAATTAGTCATCAGGTATCGAGACAAAGCAAGGCTCTCTTCTGTACTGGGATGCTCTCCTCTTCAAGCTGTGTTATCTCGGCAATAATTAAAATGTTCGCTGAAGTAGAAAATGTGCTATCTGATTCATTAGCCAGATTTCCCTTTGTAAGGTAACTCTTGTTTGCTTATCAGAAATAGAGACGGGCTTGAAGAAGAGGCCTCCGGACACTAATAATTCGGGAAGGAGGAGCCAAGGGATCATGAAACTAAAGCAAGTGTGTGCTCAGCATGTCCTCTTCCACCTTTGCAGCCACCAAAGCTGGTAGGGTCTGAATGGAAGGCGTCACTTGGCTGGTGAAGCTCTGGGTTACGGGAACACATAGGTTAACATGCCCGTCCCAGGCATGAGGTCCCTTATGCCCATGGGTGGCCGTGGCCCCAGGCTAAGCAGGAGAATTTCAGATTGTACCCAGATGTACTGCAAGAAGGTGTCCCTCAGCAAGTGAGACAGTGTTACGTGGGAATAAGAAAATGAAGGACATCTGGATGGCAGGAGAAGGAAAGGCCAAGTGTGAGCTGGGTTAGCTTGTGTCTGAAAGCTTGCAAGAATTTGTGCAGAGCTGAGTAAAGCACTCATGACGCCCATCGGCTGGCTCAGCATTGTTCATGGGGAGCAGGTAGGGAAAGGAGAAGGAAAAGGAAAATGCGAGGTTTTGATTGTCTTTCCTATGGGGCAAACAAAAGCAATACTGGCAAACGCACATCCTTTAAGATTTCAAAATCATCTGTAAGATGTAAACATACTTTTTGTGCCCTCCTGGTAACTGAATCTTTAGATGACACTGTTCTGGTATTTCACACTTTGCCACATTTCAACCAGCTTGTCTGTGCAGAACAGAAAATTACTCCTGGTTTGAAGTGAGTTTGTCCTGCAGGAGAGCAGCAAGGTACCTCCAGCGCCTCGAGTAGAGCCGACACAAAAACACGTCTCCCTTTTTCCTCTCTTCTAGTGATCCCCAAGGTAACTAAGCACTTGCTCTCCAATCCCGTCTTCACCTGTATCATCCTGGCGGCCTGCATGGAGATCGCGGTCGTGGCTGGCTTCGCCGCCTTCCTGGGAAAGTACCTGGAGCAGCAGTTCAACCTCACCACCTCATCTGCCAACCAGCTCCTGGGTGAGTAACCACAGGGGCCACCAAATCTCCGGCGTCCAAGGGCATTTAAAAGTGTTCAGCATGGCTGGTAAGCACAACCAGTCACACAGGTTAGGCTGCCCAAAAAGTGACTTGGCCAACATCTAGAAATGTGTCCGTGAGTGGGAGGGCTGGGGTCCAGCTGTACCTTGGCTGCAGGCCTCCGGCATCCGTCCTCCTTGAGTCCACTCTTCACTGCAGCCTGCTGCAATCACTTCTGCAGCCAAGCCTGTTGTGTGACAAGTGGTGTGATACAGCCAGGGTATGAAAGTCTGTGATGGTCCTGAAGTACAGCAGAAATCCCAACCAAACTGGGCCATTTGGTTGCCCAAGAGTGCAGTTGCTCACCGAGCGACGGGGCTGCCCATCACACTGCTTGTCTCCTGGCTCAGGTATCCCAGAGTTATCCAGCCCATCTCCCTTTGGGTTAGGAAGTCCAGTTTCTCCTGCTAGTCCCTCCTTTCTCCTTGGACTGGAAATGACAGGATTGCAATCAGCAGTTCAAATACCCGAGCTAGTGCAGCTTGGTTGTCTTTCAAATGCCCCTTCTTTCTGACCGTGCTATGCTGCTGCGGTTTCCCATATATATATATATTTCGCAATGTTCATTCATTCCCTGTCAGGACACTGATGCACAGGCAGGATCGTCATTTATTTTTCTCACCCATTCCCAAGCAGGCCCAGCAATTTGTTTGACAGCCGTTCTCTCGGCAGCACCCAATTAAGGCATCTGAAGTTGATCTTGTATGATCTGCAACCACAGCTCGCCAGATGGGCAGCTGGCAGTGATCTGTCATAAACTGGGACATCATGAAATGGGTGGATCTTAATATCAAAATAAGGAGCTTGCAAGCTGCTCTCCTGACAGTTATTTATTTTCCCATTGAATTCATTGACACGTTCTGGTTTTGGCCTGGTTTTCCAAAAGAAACAATCCCCTGCAGGCAGTCTTGCCTCCCCCAGTGACACAGGAACTCACTGGTGAATTTTAATAGGATTTAAGAGAAGGACAGAGGTCTCAAAGATCATAGAATGGTTTGGATTGGAAGGGGCTTTAAAGATCATCTAGTTCCAACCCCCCTGCCCTGGGCAGGGACACCTCCCACCAGACCAGGCTGCTCAAAGCCCCATCCAGCCTGGCCTTGAACCCCTCCAGGGATGGGGCATTGACAACTTCCCTGGGCAACCTGTTCCAGTGCCTCACCACCCTCACAGTAAAGAATTTCTTCCTGATATCTAATCTAAATCTCCCCTTTTTCAGTTTAAAACCATTACCCCTCGTCCTATCACTACACTCCATGATAGAGTCCCTCTCCATCTCTCCTGTAGGCCCCCTTTAGGTACTGGAAGGCTGCTATAAGGTCTCCCTGGAGTCTTTTCTTCACATAAAACTGAACCCAGACAAGCTTAGTGTGATAATGCCGTTCTGTGCCTGGAAAGTGAGTCACTTCTGGCAGTGATTTTGCATCTCAGTTTTGGAACTTTCTTTAAGGGAGACTTCATGTTTTCAAATGCGACTATTGCCTAATCTCTGAAGATCAGACTGCTGTGAAGTATACCAAAGAGGGTTCATTCGAAGCCTCTAGACATCTCAGAAAATTCTTGACTTAATTTGTCTGCCAGCTGTTGCAAGAAGCATTAGAGGTACTGCTGCTTGGGTTAGAGTGGGCCGGTCTCAGCAATTTTGCCATCTCGTTCCAATATGGATGAGAACTGGAAGAAGATCCCGGTTCCTCTGTGCAAGGTAGCATACCCATTTGCATCCGTTGCACACTTTTGGGGCAACCTCAGCTTGGTGTTACTCCAACGGTTGGTCATTAGAAGGTTTCCCCATGCTAATGCACAGATCTCTCTGCTGGAAAGTAAAAGCTGTAATAGTGTGGTTCACTGAGCCTCGCTCACTCTTCTTGCTAACTGGTTTTTCCTCTTGCAGGGATGACAGCAATCCCATGCGCGTGTCTGGGCATATTCCTGGGCGGCCTCTTGGTGAAGAAGCTCAGCTTGTCTGCTCTGGGAGCCATCAGGATGGCCATGCTGGTGAACCTGGTGTCCACAGCTTGCTACGTGTCTTTCCTGTTCCTGGGATGCGACACGGGACCTGTGGCAGGGGTTACTGTTCCCTATGGAAACAAGTGAGTCCCCAGAGAGTTTCAGGGTCTCACGCAGCCTTACCAACAATGGAGTTTTACTAAAATCGGTCAAACTGAATTGAAAGGTGCCAGACCCGATTCTGCACCCGTGGCCTCCTACGTAGCATTGGGTCCTCTGCACCGTCTGGTTTCTCCTGGCAGCAAAGGACGAGCGCTGCCTTGTACATTTATTTAAGTGCCTGAGGGGAATTTGTAGAACCAGGTTTGGAATGCCTGGAAATTCAGATAGGGTGAGGGGAGAGTATGTGTGGCTCCAGGCCCATTTTGATGGGAGAAATGAGGCGTGCGATGCCAGTAGCATTCATGGGACTTGAAGAGAGTTGCTCTGTATTTTCTTTTCTGGTGCTCCTCAGTGTGCAGTGGTGACTCTTTTGAAGATGACGCCTCTCAGCTCCTCACTGCAGCTGTTCTAGGAAAAAACAGCTCGATCTCCCCTGGCAAGTCTTTGGATTTCCTTGGGGAAACAAGGCAGCCCAAGCCTCGCAGAGGGATGGTGGCCCATGGCATTTCTGTCCCCAAGGAGAGGCTCTAGCCTGGATTTCTTCAAGCTGGGACCCAGATAGCCTGCCCACTGCTTTTTGTGATTTGGTTGCCTTATCTAACACCCGCCAAAGCCATCTTTATGTGGCACCGATTGGAAAAGCTGGCTGCTATCATTACGCTGACGGCTGATATCGTTTCTCTTTCTCTTACAGCTCAACTCCAACCTCATCTCTGGACCCATATTCCCCCTGCAATAACAACTGTGAATGCCAAACTGATTCCTTCACTCCAGTCTGTGGGGCAGACGGGGTCACATACTTATCTGCCTGCTTTGCTGGCTGCAGCAGCACGGTGAGTGGGCTTTCCCCGGGACCTCTCGCCTGTAGGAACGATTCTGTGAGCGCGAGTGAGTGAGGTTAGTGTGTAGCCGGCAGAGTAGCTCCTTTAAAGCCAGCAGTGCTTACACCCCCAAAAGCTAACTTCATACCTTAGATGGGGCTGAGCTGCCGTCGTTTTACTCTGCTGCATAAATGCCCACTGACTCCAGCAGCAGTCTGAGAGGGTCACCCACAGAGCGGAATGGGATTTCCCATCCTTGTCTTTCTCCTCAGCACGGAAGCAAGGAACACAAGAGGAGATCTGTATGGTTGTCCACTGGCAGAACCCAGATCCTCCACAGGGGCTCGCTAGCCCAGGCTGTGGGACCAACTTTTCTTTTCTCCTGCAGCTCCTCATCTCCACACTTCTTCACCTGCCCATGTTTGCCCTGCCCAGTCCTTGTACTTGTTTTTCCTCTTGCATTTTTCCTGAATCTCATTCGTAGTCACATATGACCAGATCCTGGTTTTATTCACTGTCGTTTAAGCTTTCCTTCCACTCCTCTTGCTTCTCTCTCTTTCCTTGCTTTGCACTGAGGCAGCAGCAAGAGCAGTTGTAAAGGGAGGAGAGACTCCATCCAAAGACATTCTGCATTCTTCTGTTCTCCACATCTAAGAGTTTATTTCCTTTAGAAAACTCCCTAAGACCAAACCGTCTCTGTGTAAAGAAGATGTGGGGAATTTTTAACAATATCTTTAAAGCCTGCTTTTCCATTTTTGCTGCTGAAATGCTAATGTCTTCTGGGTTACGCTGAAAACGAGTGCCTGCCGCTCCCGTGGCTGGGAACTGGTGGGGTTCCTGCGGTCCTTGCACCCTACCCGAGGCCGTGCCAGGCATGGTGACCGCTGCCACACTGCCTTTGTGGAGCCTGTGGGAGGTCAGCCTGGTCGCAGTGACCGTTCATGGCTGCAGGGACATCAGTGCTCACCATACGCAATTATCCCTCCACGGCTTCATCCATCCTTTTGAGGAGACGTCAAACCACCCTTCCTGCCCTACGGAGACAAACCGCCTGCAAGTGCCAGTGAGCTGAGGTGCAAGCTCGCTGCTAGCAAGCGCAGCCTCCCAGCCCAGATGACCTGGGAGCTCGTCCTGGTTAAACCTCTTCTCTCCTCAATTCCCGCTCCAGCCTCGGAGATGCAGGCATCCCTTTGAAATACCACAGTTTCAAGACACTCTCAGCAGCTCCACAAGGGACTCCACAAGTGTGTGGTGCATGCAAAGGTGTTACCTCCTGCCTTCTTCCTCCTCCTCCTCCCAGCAAGAGCCAAGTCAACAGCTGGGGAAGCACACGATCGTTTTAACAAGAAGCCAGCTTGTATAGGGCGTGCAGAACAGTGTCTCGCCAGTTCACCCAGCCCTTAGCAGGAACACAGCCAGTGCGGTCCTGGCTGGGGTACGAGAGCAACCTCCTCCTTGTGTGGTTCAGGGCAAAACTCTCTGGAAGGAGCACGGTAATGAAAATTCAGCTCTTCCCCTTCAGTCTGCAGCTGCCTGACCTCGTGCTCTGCAAGAGCAAACTGCTGAGCAAAAACCTCGCGCTCTCTCGCCCTCTCTCTTACTCATTCTTCCTTAGTCTTCCTTTTCGTCATGGGCTTCTTTTCATTGTCTTGTTTTGTGGGTTTTTTGCAGTAGTGTTTTGAACACAAATTAGTGAAGCAATAGCATCCTCTGGAAGGGGCATTATCAAGAATTATGGACCAGTTTGGCCATGCAATGGCCCTGAGGCAAAGCCAAATTGCCAAACCAGGTTTCAAACCCATAATCCAGGTAATGACCTATCTAGAGGGTATTGTGAATGTTATATGCTTGTGATGAGCCAAGGGTTGCTTTTTACTGGGACATAAAATTCTCTGAATGCTTTATTTAACTTTACTGCATTGGGTGTTTCTGACTGCCTCTCTCAGCTTTTCCTCGGTGAACAATTTCTAAATGCAATGTGTACCTCAGTTCTTTCTTTTTCATTTCTTCTCTCACTGAGCTGGTTGCAAAGCTGCATCTCTCAAAAAAAGCCGTCGGAGTATCGGCGCTGATAGGCAGAGCTCTGGCGTCCTTGAGAATTTCTCTTTCAAGCCATTCCTGAGAGTGACCCTTGCGTACAAAGCCTTTGACTGCGCATCTTGTTTGTTTGATGCCAGTGCTTCTCTCACCCTTTTGGCTGGAGACACATGAATTCCAGGCTGGTGTTTCCATGCCGGCATCTCACAGCTTTGCACTGAAGCACCAGCCTGTCCCTTCCCTGGCAGAGCCAGCGTTTAAAAAAGGCGAGTAATTAAAAACATGATAATTTGCATAGATAATTACCCCAAACTCAGGGTGCTGTTAAAGGTGCAAACTCTGCATCTGTGCAGCTTCACAGGCACGCAGAAAATCTGGGTGTGCGAGGTGCTGGGCAGTGGAAGGCTGTGTTAATGTGCGGTTGCATGAGGTGGGGTTGCAGACAAGGGAATCTATAGCAATTTAGCATGGGTAGCAAAATTTGCCTCTCCACAGGACAAAGGTAAAACTCCATCTTTGATGTCTCCTTGTTTGATGTCTGTGAGTTGTATCGTGTGTCAGTAATAAAAGATCAAAGATCTCCCAGGTGAGGACGAGGTGCAGCGCTAAGCAAGCAGATGTAGTTGGTACAAACCGCTCACGCTGCTTTGGGCTAGCACCTTGGTGCAAAATGCTCGAAAAAGCAGATTGAGGGACGAATTTTCAGGCGATGGAGGTGGGGACCTGCCTCGTGGTTTGTAAAAAAATCACACCGATGGGAGGAGAAGCTGCCCCACCATTGCCAGAAACAGGTTCTTTCTCTCCATTGGTGGGAGCCCATGGGAAATAAGCAGCCAGTTCTGCATGTTTGCCGTGGTGGGAATTTTGTCGCAGGATATTTCAGTGCAGGTATGTACTTTCTTGGACTTAGATGGGTTTTAATTCTTGGATGGGCTGTGTCCAGGCTGGTTGCTGGCAATGCACTGCAGTAAGAGCCAGGAACTACAAATTCCCGCTGTCTGTGCAAACACCACTGCGGCGGTGCTAATTGTCACCATCTCGAAGCCTTCAGGTGGCAGCTTCTAACTCACAGCGCAGGAATTTGTTATGTTAATTATTGCTTGCCAGCCAGAAAGGCACCTGCACGTCTACTCCAGCTCTCCTGGAGTTCTGCACTGCGGTCTCTCTTGCCCTCTGTGCACTTACTTGGAAGAAAATCATTTGACTCCTATGCAGAAGAAAGAGATTGGTGTCAGAAAGGCTGGAGTAGTATCCCCACAGATCCTTATCTTTGGAGGCAGTGAACCAGAAACTGTGCTTTTGTATGGTCCTAAGGGGACCCCAGCAGAAAAGCAAAGGAATTTCTGCTCGAACGTGGTAGAGGGGAAGGGGAGGAGAATTAGCTGTTTTTCAATATGTTTTATTTTATGGCGTTACTCCTCTTACAGACATGTGACCTGCAAACCCAGCGGGCTGATGAAGACAAGCCATGAATCATTTATGATCGTTTCGTTCTGTATTCGTTAAGGGATTTCTTGGTAGTATTGTGTGCCTTAATTGCACTTACATCCCCCACTCAGAAATTCAGGAGGGCGAGTTGGAAAATAAGAAAAAAAAAAAATAAATTGCTAAATCTGTGACTGGCAAACAAAGCTTCTTTTCACATCCTGCAGTTGCTGGAGAGATCAAAGAAAAATGTAGTCATTTCGCCCGCCTTCTGATCACATATTGATAAAGTTTATCTCGCCTGACTTCAGCTTTTAGCTCAACACAAATCCCTCTGAACCAGGTGTCATTTATTAGCCCCGTAGTGCACTTGCGTCCAGAGGGGTCTGTGCCGGCAGTTCAGCTGTGATGATAGTTCAGCTCTTCGTGAGCCACAGCGCCCATCGTGGGTGGCTCCTTCCCGGGATTCCGAGTGCTGGAAGCAGGCACCGAACCCGCATCCAACAACAGGGCTGCAGATTTGCCTGCTTTTAATGTACTTCAGTTTAATTGCAACAGCCAAGAGGACGGAGGTAAATAACAAAGTAATTAGAACCATAATTTGGGGATCTTCCTTGTCACAGGGACACAGATCGTTTCTTTATTCTCCTCTAAAGGGGTATAACTTGGTAATAATTTTGTCGCAGTGACATTTATGGGAGAGACTAGAAAGGAGCAGAAGAAAAGAAACAAGCCAAGGGATGGCTTTCCCTTGCCGGTAGCATGCATCAGAGCTGACGTGCTTCTGAAATCCTTTCCAAACCTCCCTCAAATAAGCACTTAGGAGATACTTAATTGACCATTAGAGGATTCAGAGTTGCTGTTGGCAAACCCTCATCACAGAGGGCAGGTGATGGGGACCACAGCTCTCGCTTCCCCTGAACCCCTGTGCTCCTCCACAGAACCTCAGTGGCTGTTCGTGCCTCACCTCGGTCCCTGCTGAAAATGCCACCGTCGTTCCTGGCAAATGCCCCAGCCCCGGCTGCGAAGAGGCCTTCTTGACATTCCTCTGCGTGATGTGCGTTTGCAGCATGATCGGGGCCATGGCGCAGACGCCGTCAGTCATCATACTCATCAGGTAGGACCGCTGCCGGGAGGATGCGATGAGCTCGCTGGGGGCTGCTGTTGGGGTGGGAACAGGGCTGGGGGGACCATGGGGTACCACTGGGGTCCCACACAGCTCCCGGCCTCTGCCTTTTTGGCTGCGTGTCCCCATATCAGTGACTTTGGCTTAAGCGGAGGTTCAGTGCATCAGAAAACCCTCCTTTGACTAAGCACTCCCTGGTGGAGACACCTTGAAAGAGCTGACCATATTTTCAAAAGATTTTGAACCTCCTCAGCAAACACGGAGCTACAGGCACAGGCTTTCTCGTACGGTACTGCCTTTACATGCCGGCAGGAGTGAAAGCCCAAGCAGTCCTGCCTGGATTTCAGCCCCGTTGTTTCAAGTGTTCATTAAATCATTTTCTCTCTAAGCCACAATTTCGCTTGGTAGCACCTGGTTTGTCCTTGGCATGGCCCAACCGAGTTCAGTGCCTACAGTACTGAGCTGCTCAAGAGAATTAGGGAATGCTCAAGTACAGCTTTGGTAAAATGGGAGTGAGGAGGGACTGCTCTTGCAAACAGAGAAGATCCCTGCTGGAATTAGCATGGGAAGGGAAATACAGATGTGCAATTACCAGTCCAGGTAGTAAGGACATTACAGTTGCATCAGAAAAGGGGCAGGGTTGCAGCCCCATGTTCTCAGCACATAATGGCTTAGTAAGATACCTCTAGAGGTGGTCTGGAGATCATAGAAACCATGGAAAAATTAAAGGCTGCGGCAAAGGGTAACTTTGGTCAATAACCCCCTGGCTAGAGTTTAACTTCTCTCACCCTGGACTAAGTCCAAGAACAGAAAGAACTTGAAAGTCTGAAGGACATCTCTGAGTTGAACCAATATGAACAGGTGGGCAAAAGTAGCTTATTCAAATAAGCTGATCTTGTGTTATTTCCAGACACATGGAACACTTCACCTTATGATATACGTATATATCTAAGCCCACATTTATCCAAAATTACTTATCTGTCCGGGCCGTCACTTACTGAGAATAATAACCAGAGGCATAAATAGCAGATCCATTCTGCTGCCTGGAAAATTCCAATAAAATTCAATCAATAAGGTCTGTTTTAGAAACACACTCTTGAGTGGATCTTGGACAGAACAGCTCTGTGAGGGCATGTCTCCCTGCAGGATACAAAATGAGATATTCCACCTACTGGTTCGTTTCTCTCTTTGCATCTACAGTAGCTAAAGGGAAATCAAATTTCTCATGATAAATATTGTGGCAAAAGTAATTTGAAGTTTGAAGAGTTCTTTGTTCAAGGGAGCTGCCAGCACCTGTAGGATCCTGAATGGAGACGTCTTGGTGTCGACATCAAATGAGATAAGCCAGTCGCCAGCCAGGAAGAAGAATACAAGGGAATAAGAAAAGTGAAAGGAATATTAAAAATACTCAGCTCACAGCTGTAGGAAATAAACAATTCACACATCCAAATTAGTAACTGCACTCCCCTCAAAATCACTGATAGCTACTAAAATGTAGAGGGAAGAGCGTTTCGCCATAGACTACCTCATGCTCTCTCGCAACTGCCATGTTGGCTTGCTAAAAGAAGGTTTTGGCGTATGAGTGTGTCTCTGGTATCCGTGGCAGTGACAAGTGGCATCAGCAGCTCCTGTGGTTAATTTAAAACTGAACTTCAATGTCTACAAATTAGATGTCTTGTCTAGGCAAGCCGTTTGTTCACTGCTGGAGTCAGTGAGAAAAGGAGATGTCTCCAGGTGGCAAATTTTACTTAGCCCTAAGGTGCGGGGATTGACTTTGGTCTTAAGTACAAAAATGTAGACAGAAGGACGCTACCACCGATTAAAAAGCCACTGTGAATATTTCACATGATAATCTATTTTCTTCCATAAAATAAACTGTAGTACTCCTTCTGTTTCCTTCATTTCCCACACAACTGTAGAATCCTATTTGAGCCAAGCCATTAACCCCTGGAACATTTTTCCAAGGGTAGATGCTTCCTGGCGTAAAGGCTTTATATTGAGCGGGGGGGTCTGCCTGAAAACTGCTGGAATTCATCCAGGGGTCGCAGGCTTCATGCAGGAGTCATGGTGTGGTGTTACGTGGCCCGTGTAATGTGTGAGATGGGGCAGGTGATCAGAGTGGTCTTCTCTTAACTTAAAACCTCGTGCTGTTTCCGGCTGTTTTATCAGTATTGTCTGATATGTATTTATACAGAGGACCACCGCTGCCAGCATGGATGCCACTAGCAGTGCTGCCCGCAGACCTCTCTCAGGAGCTCACGGAAGAGGCAGCTTAGGCCTTTAAAATTCCCCTCTGTGATGGATCTATTCATATGGGGATCACTGTCCTGCTTTCCCAGCCTTTATACACTGTGGGAAATCAAATGCTATTATAAGACTTAGGGCCAAATTAATGATTTCTGAAATTCCAAAGGCTTGGCTGAGCCTACCCCAAGAGGATGACTTTAGCCAGTAGCATCCTTGAGCTAAGCGAATGAGGGAGCCATGAATTATGTTTTAAAGCACCTTTGAAGGCTAACGCTAAGCGGGTTGTGTTTGTAGCAGTAGGCGGTGCAACCGTTGCCTTCCCAGCATACAAAAATTTGCGTGCTAAAATCACGCCCATGAAAACTGGGCTTCTTCAGCACTTCCTCACTGGAATGCCTGATTTAAGGGGCTGACTGAACCTTTTGGTCCGTCATCCGCCCTCCCCTCTCTTGTTCCCGGTAGTCTGGGAAGTCTCAGAACAAAAAGCTTTCTCTCCCTCCAATTTGCAACATCTGGAGCCTTGAAAGCACGATGGGGAGCTTGTAAATGATGATGTACTGGGATGGGAATTTCATTTTTCCCCATCCGACGACAAGATTAGCTGTTGTTATTAATGACTTAGCTAAATTCCTGAACCTATCACCGATGCAATTACTTTTGGGGCTGTAGGCAGTTCAGGCGAAGGGAGAAGAAAAACCCCATTAATGACTTTTTGAAGAGGTGGTGGTGGCATCGTGGCTGACAGCACAGAACGGCCACAGGGTGTGTTAATCAAAGCAGAACAACAAGAATCGATTTCACTCTCTCCCTCCCTCCTCCCTGCAGAACCGTGAGCCCCGAACTCAAGTCTTACGCTTTGGGGGTGCTTTTCCTGCTTCTCCGTTTGCTAGGTAGGTACAAAAATTGCATGTCCTGCTATCCCATCCTTTCCTCCCTCGCGGGAAACTGTATTTTTAACACACAAAAGTTGATTTCTACTCCATGCAGTGCTGTGTTTTTCCTAAGTGGGGTCTGAGCCCTCTCTATGAAGGATATCATGTCAAGACTCCTGAAGGCACTTTTCCTGCCATTTGAATTGTGCTAATGGAAGAAAATGCCGTGTTGCATGAGAAATGACTATTTCTGCCATGGTCCCACACAACCAGTTACTCTTCTATAGCTGTTATTAACATGTCAGCAGTTTGCGAAATTACTGCTCTATTGCCTATTGCTGAAGTAGAGGGATACGTATTTTCACCCTCCTTTGAGGGACAGGAGCTGCGTTCTGTGGTGTGTTTGTCCCTTCCTTTAGGTCTCTTGGAAAGGCAAACAGTAAAATGAGACAGGCTGAGTCCTTGTATCCTCCTGTGGGTTAATAGCCCATTAAAATGCATACGGCTGTGCCTCTGGACCAGTATGTGCTTCTCATGTATGAATTAAAAGGAAAACAGTAGGCTGTCGTTCACCTGCTTCTTGTTTCGGGGTGGAGGTTTTTTCCCCTTTTGAAGAGATGGCTCCTATTTTAAAACTCGTATACTTCAGCTCATTAATCTCAATGATTCAGGGAAAAATCCTCTGATCCATCATTATGTGGGTCCATCTTGTCCATGGGTTTTCAGTGTGTTGTGGGGGTGGAATTTACTTTTTTTTGGCAGGGTACAGGCAGTACCTTCCCTGCATCACACCCCCCCACCAGCCTCAGAGGAACGAGCTGCAGGGTCAAGTGCCATCTCTTAGGCTACAGCCAGACACTAGGAAGGATGAGGCCAAAAATCCAACTGTACCATACATTGCTGTGAATAAGTGACCTCATTTATTTACTCATTTTTTGTAAGAACTTGTTCCCCATTAGCTGAAAGGGAAATGGTGGTCCCAGATCAGTTTGCGATAAAGCTAATTAGATTTTCATCGCTTTTGGTGAAGTAGCTGCAGTCATACAGAAAGCTCCATCAAGTAATCTTATCCAGAGCACAGATCTCTCAAAGGGAAGCTTCTGGGTTGACTTGGGTCAGCTTTGCAAGTTGAAGCCTTGCAAAGACAGCGTTTTCTTTAGCTGTCGGTGCTGCTCCCGGGTTTTGGCCTGTCGTCAGCTCTCGCTGGCTGAATGCGGAGTGTCAGCAGGCAAGTGTACGAGGAGGATGGCTGTGGGCTGTTGTTTCCAAAGGAAAAAGTACTTAAGGGGGATATTTTCTCTCTTTTCTCTTTTCCTTTCAAGAGAGTGAAGCCTCCTGAGATAGTAACATCTTGCATTCCTCTAAAACCAGGCTCAGACATGTATGCTTAAGTTGAATAGATCTTTTTTTTTTTTCTTCCAACGAAGAAACCATAGCCATAGTAAGAATTTAAACTCAAGTCTTTATACTTTGCTCTATCGCTAAGGAATTCCCATGAAATAAGACAATACATCGTGAAGCATATCAGCAATGTAGCTAGAACCCACCGAAAATGAAGAGAAAGGTACTTTTCAATGTGAGCAAGGGTATCCAAATCTTGCCCTTAGCAACCTGAGGTTTGAGAATAGCTTTACTGATTTATTTTAAAAGCTTTTCAGTTCACCTTTAAGCTTTGACTTAAGAAGAGAGTGATAATAGCTGTTTCTTGAACCAAAGGAGAGTATTAAATACAGGAGATACGAGACCCGGAGGTGCAATCGTAGCTAATAGATTTCAGTAAGACAGAAGCAGCTTTTTTATACAGCTCTACAGTTTCTGCAATGCAATATATATATATATATAGCAGAAATTTTTGCATCGCTTTGCAGTGAGAGGTAAAACATGATTGAATCTCTTTAATATTCGCTGTAATAACATGAAACACAACTGAATTCACCCAGTGTCCTCCTGGATGTATTATCTTATTCCTGTGAGAGGGCAGCGTAACAGTGTCTTCATAAAAAAAAAAAAAAGCGTTACTGCAGTTTCTCAGAGAAGAGAGTAAAGCAATGGCATTGGAGCCAAAGGTTTGGAATGGAAGTTTCTGGAATGGCAAAAAGTTTTAGACTTACACGATCCCGGACACATCCTTTCTGGACATTTGTTCACCATGCATCCTAGCAAAGCTGCCACTTACCAGGGCACTTCCTTTTGTTTTTCCTACGAGTCCATGTTGTTTGCCTCTCTTCTTCCAATATGACAAAAACACAGCGTTTCTCTCTCAGAGTGACTTTCCAATCTGCAGTGCGGCTCCTCAACTCCCTTGCCTCAGAGGGTTTAGGCACCAAGTCGCTCCTGTGAGTCTCTCCTCTGGTAAAAACGGCCTGAAACACTCACTGGTTGCTAGAAGTTTTCCATATAATTTTCTTTAAGGTTTCCACATCCATGCCTGCATTCACATAGCTGTGGCTTTGGAGTTCAGTGGAAACAGGTCCTTCCTCAACTCTTACGAGGTACAATTTCCAGGCCTAATTATCTTGAAAACCAGCTGAAGCCAGCAGATGGGGATGATGGCTCTTTCTGAAGTTCAGCCTGTGCGTCTCCAAAGCTTTGTACCAGCGTCTCTCAGCGTGGTAACAAGTAGGGGCTCGCGCATCAAAATTATGATCCAAATCAGTTTTCTCCGAGTCCAGAGAGTGTGTGGCTCCTGCCGTCCTCGCTCACTGCCACGTCCGGATGTCACCCCCTCAGGGGGCATCCAGCGCAGCGCTGGGCACACAGACTGCATTCAGCAGCACCATCTCTTTGCTTGTTTCTGGCAGGAGCCCAGCTGAGATTTTAAATTCCAGGTTGAGCCCGCACTTGTCCACAGGTTTCAAAGAATAAAAAAGCATCTTTTAGCTTAGAAGCCGAACCAGCCCAAGTCTGGAGTTTCCAGTCATTGAAATGACAAACAGGGAGCTGGCGCTGACGTATTTTTCCAGAACATAACCAGGTTTTTAGATGTGATGACTGGGACTAGTGTTTTTAACAAAAAGATTGTCTTGCTTTTGTATCATCTGTTTTTATTTACTACATTTGTGCTATTAATGACTGGTTAAAATGAGTACCAAAAGCCCATATAGCCTTTCTTAACTGCTGCATTTATTAACATATAAGGAAGATCAAAGAAAATCTGCAGAGCTCTAGACATCGACAAAATAAAATAAAGAGATCTCAGATAACACAGGGAACAGTGAAGACAACCAATTTATTTGTAGTCTTAGGATATATGTCATGAATGTCACTATTTTGTTCATGACAAGCTGAAGGAAGATACCTTTTTTTAAGTGTGGAAATCCAGGTTAATGATGAAACTGGATCCGAGATTAAACACTTTCCTGTCAAGAAGCTGCGATCCTTGTGTCTGTTTGTCTACACATGTATTTATAGAGTCTCAGGCATCACAGCGCCTGTGAATGGGGTGATGCTGTTGAGCGTGTGTTGTGCCCACCCGCTATTCGGTTTCAGTAGATATGATGCTCTCCTTTGCTTGCTGTCTTAACCTACAGCAATGATTTTATTGATCTGCTCCAGCCTCCCCCCATAAATATGGCAGAAGGAAGAGAAATGGTTTACGTATGTAGGACATCCACATTTTCTTCTGAGTGCTGCACGCTCGGTGCACTTGTGCTGGCTGGGGAGCACAGAGCTGGGACGCGGATGTCCTAACCACCACTGGGGTAATGTGAAACGGGGGGCCTCTGAAATATCCCTGCAGCGTGGGGGAAAGTAGGGAAGAAAAACCTCGTCTTTATTAGTTAAATGAGATTGGAGTGATTACTTTGCTTTAAGATTGCGGCTCTGCTGCAAGCTATGATTGAGGAAGGCTCATCAGTAGTTAGCTGGAGTGGCTGTGGGAGAATCCTGCTGTGAGATTTCATTTAATGATGTACTGAAAATTTCCCTTCTTTTCAGATTTAATCTTTGGCATCTATTAGAGACCACTGTTTATTTTCCTTAGACCCGGAGAAAACCTTCTTCTGTGTCAGGGAAAGGTCCAAAACTCAACCTCAGTGCCGTAGCTGATTTCAGGCTCTGAACTGTGGTCCTATGACCTCCTTCAGATGAACTCCCCAGAGTGCAGAATTACCAATACCTAAACGGAGAGCAAGCTGCAAGCCTGGCCGCCTCCTCTTTCATTTACCCCTCCACTCAGTCTCGTTAGGCAAACGAGAAGCTTAATAAAAGCCACTTAAACTTGAGTAAAATCCTTCCTGCATGTTGATATCAGCAGGAATCTCTTCCATAGATGTTAAGTCCAAGTTAAAAACTCATTCACAGGCTTTGTTTAGGTTGATTTAGAACTTAAAAAATGAGAATCACAGGTTGCAGCTGGGACTGTTAACCTTGATAAAATATCCTCTCTTTCCATGTGCTGCAATCACATCTTCTCTCTTTATCCTAAGGGTCATAAAAACATGATTTGTCTCTCTTATTTTGACAGGTTTTATCCCACCTCCGCTGATCTTTGGGGCTGGAATTGACTCCACATGTCTGTTCTGGAGCACGTTCTGTGGCGAGCAAGGAGCCTGCGCGCTGTACGACAACGTGGTCTATAGATACCTGTATGTTAGTATTGCTATAGCCCTGAAGTCTTTTGCATTCATCTTATATACTACCACCTGGCAGTGCTTGAGGAAAAACTATAAAAGATACATCAAGAACCACGAAGGTGGTCTCAGCACTAGTGAGTTTTTTGCCTCTACTCTCACCCTAGACAATCTGGGGCGGGACTCGGTGCCCCAAAATCAACCACATAGGACAAAATTTATCTATAACCTTGAAGATCATGAGTGGTGTGAAAATATGGAGTCTGTTTTATAGTGACTGTGGAGGGGTGAACTATATTAATAATACAAGGGTCCTTTTTAATAAAAACAAGAAGAGAGCGAGAATGAAGAAACACAACTGCAAAACAACAAAGGCAACACAGGAAACTTTTGTCTTTTTCGCAAAGTCAGACCCAGCCAAGATTCTTGAGAACGGCATCTTTTAATGGGATCACTTCTGAAATCCTGCGGGGTGATGGAGAAAGCAGGGAGCCGCCGTGGCTGGGTACCAGCCCCTTTGATGACAGTACGAGCTTCCAGGAAGGGCATCTGCGGAGGTTCATCGGAGACCTCGGCAAACAGACAGGCTTGGTCATGAGGCATAGAGAAAGCAAGGTGATACCAGCCATGCCGGAACAGGCGTTTGCGGTTGCAAACGGGGCCCCAGGGTTCCGTGGAGCCCCGCAGCGTGGGCTGGAGGGTTGGCCGGTCTGGGTGCTGTGCTCTGTGACGGCAAAGAGGGAGCGGTGCTGGAGTTGTTCACCAGTCCCACTGTCACCAGCCACCAGTCCCCCATAAATACCTTGAAAGCTGCTGGAAGCCTTCCAGGTGGCGAGCAGTGCTGTCAGAGGTATCCGAGTCCTTCCAGCCGAGGCTTATTTGCGGATCGCAGCTTTGGGCTTGTCTGCGAATAGCCGTGCTCAGATCTCTCAAACCCAGTAAAGTTCAAGACATTTGCTCACACTTGCCAAACGTGCTGTCATTTTTAAAGGGGGATGAGTTCCAAACCCTTGTCTGTGTAGTCCTCTAATAAGATTTTTTTAAAAACTTATTTTCAAATCTATGTTAACCCTTAAATCGCTGACACTTTTCCATAGGGAGGATTTATTTATGCTCGTTTGGGGAAGGATCCTGTTTAATTCACCCAAACATAATGTGACTCAAGGGGTTTGTTTAATCCTCTGCGTTTTTTATCCATACGCCTTCATTCTAATATGCTACCAAGCCAATGAAGACACATAATATGTTTTTAAAAAACAGAACGAATGCACTGTGTCTCTATAAAAACAATTGTCAGTTGGAGAATTATAGATAATATGATGATTTACATAATATAGATTTTTTCATATTCTATGTGACTCGGTGAATACATATATATATGGAGAGGCGGTTTATGTTCTCTCCAGTTTTTAAAGATATATATATATATATATATATAATTTGCAATCTAGAAATTGTGTGGTGGATGTTTTCTTTAAAGTAAGTGTGTGTGTATGTGTGTGTGTGTGTGTACAAGATGAAAGGAATACTGACCTTAATCCTGCAACCCTCACAATTGGGATTTTTTTTTCACCTGAGAAACTCCATTGACTTCGGTGGAAGCCGTGTGAGGAAGGTGGAATAATCTCCCCTCCTGGAGGCCACGTTTTGCCCTTAGGTGTGCAAATAGTGTTCCGGTGGAAGGCTGGGTTATGGGAGCAGAGGCTGGCCAGCATTGAGCACCTCCGAAACGTTCATTCGGCTCCCCGAGAGGCACCCATGCCGCAGCAGACTGGGCTTTGCTTTTGCAATGCAGTCTTATCTAAGCCTGCAAAAGTCACGGGGAAGCTTTCGTTTGACTTCAAGAAGCATTGGGTCAGGCTTATTTTGCATGCATTTTATTATTTTTTTTTTTTCCAAAACATTCCTGCTGGGAAGCAATACAAATTGGTTGTATTTGATGAGTTTTCCCTGGGGAACCGGACCCGTTTCCAATGGACTAAAGGTCAGAAGGGTTTTAAGGGTTAGCAGCATAATCCAAAAGCTCCTTTTTTTTTTTTTTTTTTGGTTTGTATGTGGAAGCCGTTGAGAAGTTGCAGATGTTTAGAGAAGTAACCTGGCACGTGGAACCGAATGCTGGACATCGCTTCCATGCAGCCGGCGGAGGGGCTGATCTTCCCCAGGTCCTTGTCCATTGCCGGCAGTGGACGCCCCAGAGTTGGCACAATTTCAGAGGGTTGATAACTTGCCACTCATGTTCCAACACCTTTTTAGCAGACTTTGCTCTTATCTAGGCATTGAAACATGGGTGTGGGGTATCAAACTGCTTCCACTTGACTGACTTTACGTGCGTGTTTGTAATTTATGCACAGCATTATGTGTTCAGCAACAATAAGGGCAAAAAAAAAAAAAAAAAAGAAAAGGGTGTATCAGATAAACTCCACTGTGCCAAATATTCGACAAATATTGTAACCGCAGATATTTGATTCTTGGTTTTCAGCCATCTTACGAATCACTTGATTAATGAAGGAGTTTAAGGAGGAAAAAAAAAAGTTATTAAGCTATGCAGTGCTGTTGTTATGTTGGGTGGTAAATGATGCTTTTTAGACCATTAGATTGGTTTAGTATATCCTGTCTGCTAAAATAGAGATACTGCATCCATAAAACAATGAATTTAAAAACAGCACAGGGTGCGTAACTGTCTCATAAAATATGTATAATTGTCAAGTATAAGCCTTTGAAATCATTCTGTACAGTTCTCTTCATTCTGAAAATTTATTACTTAGACTGCTGTCTTTTCAAATGTTAGCTCATAATTTTATACTACACACACACATTCAGACTCGAACACAAATGTCACAGAATAGAAACATTCTAAAAGCCTGATCGCTTGCAATTCTGTGACCCATTTCACAATTTCATTTTTTTCCTCCCTGAAAGTCCAAGGTGAAGGAGAATGGCATGCTGACGTGACGCAAAACAAACTCCCGGTGTTCAAGAGCCGTGGTTTGTCAGTACGGTCAAAAGTCCCACTTGACCGGAGTTAGAGGATTCCAGAGCACTTAACATTTTTGGTTTTATTTTTGCCTTTTTTTTTTTTTTTAATGTAATCTTTTGTCTTGGTATGTATGGAGACACAGTCGAATGGGGTTACTTACATTATCTTTAATCTGTCACTTCAAATTCCTGCATGATTGTTGTTTTATTTCTTTTGGTAATTGCGACTTTTGAAAATCTCTCTCCCCACCCCACTCTTTGTTTTTTTAAGGATGTATCAGCTGCCTGCATCATGAAGGGCTTTTCTGTCAGTGCTTTGGTACAGATTCAAGAACAGAGCTTTAGTTTGAAGAAGACACAGGAACCAAAACTTTCATCCATCCCGGCAGGCCCTTTGTTTTTTTCTGATTTCAAACCCACGAGCCAGTTTTGCCCGCAACCCCCTTTTTGTTCTAGAATAACGAACAAAGAGTCTCAGACACCCTCCCGCTTCCCAGACTGCAGTATGGGCCTTCGCCTGCCAGCACTTCGCTTCCATCCCGCAACTGCCTTAACCGTGCAGGAAACTTAAGGAGGAGGATGGAGTTAGAAAAATGCCCATTCCTGGGAACAGAAACAGGGGCATGGTCTGAGCTGCGCAGTCCAGATCCAGTGTTGGATTTTTTTTCTCCATATTCAGGGGCGTTGAAATGCAGGGTTATGTTGAGACCTCAGCCTCGGCAAAAATGTTATTTTGACATTTCCAAGCACTGTGTTCCCTGCATGGCTGTCTGCTAAGGAATGGGATGTTCGGAAAAAAAAAAAATAAACTACTTGAGATTTCGCAGTCTCTATGGGATTGTCCAGTTGCCTTGCGTGACTTCAGGTTGGGGTTTCCTTTCCCTTGCACAGATGCCACCTTGGCGTAGCCCCAGTGGAATCAAAAGGGGACCCCAATCTAAAATTGGTGCAGATGACACTAACATCGGTCCCATCGGTTTCTCTGCATCCTTGTCAACAAGGGGATGCATTTTCAGAACCTTCTGTTTATACCTATTGAAATCATACATTTTTCTGACTTTGCCCAGTGCATCTTGGATGTATAGTGGGACCGAAAGGGGCCATCACTTGAATTATCTAGAGAAACCTTCCATTCCTTAGGAATTCAACTAATAGGGGCTTCACACTGCCATACCCCTGCAAGATGCGCTGAACTACTTGGTGCTGCTATTATTAATCTCAGTTAGGTCTCACCTTGCTGGGAAGGTGAAATGGGAAAGATGCAGAGAGGAATTCGCTTCAATTAGCTGAGTTAGCTATGCTTCAAAACGCTTCAGAGTTGAACTGTGGGTCTGCAGACATTTGGAAAGTGATTGGAGTATTTCCAAATGGCTGAGATGCATTGGCTTTTTTTTCTTGGGAAAAAAAAAAAAATTAAAAATTAAGGTAACGATGAGATTTGGAGTCCCTCCTATCCCCATCAGTGTCTTATGTTCATCAGATTGCTGTTGGAGGGAACGTACTTCAGGTTTACCTTTGTGTCTCAGTCAGACACGTATTTTTTTCTCAATAAACAAGGTCCTGGGAGACAGAAAGGTGACTCCATCTCGTAACCAGCAGTTTCACCCCACAGCAAACCCAAGACAACCTGAAGGCTGCCACAGTGTGAAGCTTTAGCCCCCGAGTCAGCCGCGGCTGTTGCTGCCGCGTGAGAGTTGTCAAAGCTGGGTGTGTTGGGCTCAGTATTTTCTTAAGACTTGGACAATCTTGGTGTGATGTTTGTTTTATTCTTGGCAGGTGACACAAGGAATTGTCAGTATTGAAGACTTATGCAAATGCTTCACTGGTCTGATGCGATAATAGCTTCGTTCCTTTATTCACAAGGGTTTCTAGACTCATTCCCACTCTGCCTTTCGATATAGTTATGCTCATCTATCCCCCTCATTTCACATGAGCTATCTTTGCAGACAGAAGCAGGTTTGTTGTTGTTCCCTCTCTGGATCTGATTAATGCCTGCAAAGTTCACAGGCTTTCTGAGCACCCCAGAATATAGCAATAATAACCTGTTCCCATTTGCATTAGGAGTTTTTGCTCTTCTCACCTAAATCTGAGTTCAGCTCTCCCAACATCCCATGCTACTGCTGCCACTCGTCTTTTCTGTTGGCAGCAACTCCAGGAGACTCTGGATATTCTCCTTTCCTTCCAACATGACACTCTCCTGTCCCACAAGGCAGCCAAGATACAGTTGGTGTGAACGTAGGCGGCAGTTTATTAGGATGGGCGATCGTGGATGGGAGCCTTTGGCATGAGCCAGGCTCAGCTTCGGTTCTCTGATGGTTGAGATTGATCCAAGGAGGAGAGGAACAACCAGGGCATTGTGGCTATTGAGCTCATGGAGTCCCTGAAAGGATTATCCACCCTTCCCTTCTCCTGGATAGACCTGCCTGCCCTACCTTCCCGAGACCCGCGGTTTGTGGGCGTTTCTTCCAAACTGACCTTTCTCCAGCCACAGTTCTTCCTTCCCCCTGATGGCAAAGCACAGCTGGGCTCTACCAGGGCAATACGAGGTGTTCAGAGTTATTGAGTGGCATTTAAATGTGCCTGGGATGCCAGCAGGTCTCCCTTGGTATTACATATGCTCAAAATACTATGGTCTGTTCTGCTTTTATACACTAAATCTACTTCTAGGCTGCAAAAGATGTTTTTTATCATTCCATTGACATTTTTAGACAATCTGAGTCTTAATACGATTGCTTCGCTGAAAAATGGCCTTTCAGCAGTTCTTAGACATTAGGTACTTCTTTATTAACTAGTGATGCCAAGTAAAATCCTTGGCCATTGTCTGTTCCCTGAATCCAGTGGAGCAGGAGGCTCTGTCTACTCAGAAGCAATACCGGTGTTTTCTTTGATAGAATGTCAACGTGGACCGCTTTTTTTTCAGCTTCAGCCTTGCCACAGCTGCTCGGCTGTGAGCATCCCTCAGTCCTGAGAGGACACGGGGAATTCAGAAGAAGACACAGGGATCCATATCGATGGCTGCAGGAGTGGAACTGTCGGATGTACGTAGTGTATGTGCTGTTTCGCCTGTCAAAATCTTGCTTCGGGCTCTATCTGTTTGATGAATGGAGTGGCTCCAGGGACGGGGTCTTTGGGATACTATGAGTTTGCGATGTTTCCCCCCACTTCCTTCATCTGAAGCGCGGCAGAGCAGAGTGTCGCACCTGTGGAAGGTAAAAGAGTAGCAATAGCCTGGGACTTCGTGGTGCTGGGCTTGTTCTGCACAACGTTGGTGTCTGCAAGTGGCAGAAAGCAATAAGAAACTTGTCAAGTCCAACTCGGCAAATAATTCATAGCAACTTCATAAATGAATTTTCCCTTTTGTTTCTTCCTTGTGAATTGCTGAGAAAACCAAGAAAATGGCTCCAGCGTATGTGCAAGGTCGTTTCTGCGTATCATCTGTGGTCTGGAGGGTTTTTGGAACAGCTTGCTTACAATTCGTGTGTGTTGGTTTGTTCGGACTGGACATAGAGATCACAGGGGATGTTTCTGCTCCCTCAGTTCCCTAGGCTGGAATTTTCTCACCAGTGCAAATATTTAGTTCAAAAGTATGTGATTAGGAATTGAGTAAGAGGATCCTTGCTCAATGGCAATGGGCAGAGCGCCACTGGACATACACTGCTCCAGGACAGCCAGTGCGCTGCCTTCCAGCTCGTGATCCACTTTCCAGGAATATTCTCTCACGGGTGCTTGAAATTCTCTGCCTCTTCCTGTGTTCCTACCAGTTAATGCATTCATTTGAGTAATTACTGAGAGCAAACACAAGAAGGGTATGAACCCAGATGAAAACAAATTGGTATTAAGGTGAAGCAGGTGGTGCAAATTTTATTTGCAGTGTTTGCGCAGCTCTTAGATGGGAAGCAAAAATCTCTCGGGAATCGGAGAACCGCATACAGCCTAACATATCTTAGTTCTTCCCAACTGAATTGCCAGCCGGTAAGACAGCAAAAGGCATCTTTCCCTGCCATGTGTATTTTAGCCCTTCAAAACCCCTTTTTTTTGCAGTATGGCGTCAGACAAATACCGGTGCATTCACCCCTCGATGTAAACTGCATCTCAGTGCTGTGTTTTCGGTGCCTCACGACTCTTAACTGCACTTGAAAGGAAGAAATGCCCCCTGTTCTTCTGCCTGGTTGGAGGATGAGGGTCCCTCTTGAAGACTCGCAGCCATTTTTCCAAAAGTCTTAACACACAGCGGGACCAAAACCGTGCTCTGTGATCGCGGGTGGCCTGCAAGCTGCGCTCAGAGCTCTGTGGCTTGGCTACAGCCCCACGTTGCCTTCCCAGTGTTCCCGGTGCAAAGCGTGCTGGTGAGGCTGCGCGTAACCGTCCCTGACAAAGGGTAAGGGTCGCCAGCGGTCTGTGGCCACCAAAGTTTGGGAGTCTCCGTGTTAGCACGCGAAAGCGGCTCGCATCATCTGCTTTTGGGAAGGAGCCAGCTCAGAGCAGGGGTCAGCAGCGCTGGGACCACGCGGAAGGGAGCTCTCAGTTGGCTCGGGTACCACGTCCGTAGGGAGCAGGGGTGGGGATGGGAGCAGGGGAAGAGCTGTGACCTTTTAAAACCCATAGTGCCTACCACTGCAAACGGAACGCTGTATTGTATTATATTATACGTGACTACCGTGTAAATAAAGTACAATAAATGTGGTGTTTGTTAGGATTTTTATACAAGTCAAATGCAGTCTGCAGAAACGTTGGGTTTTTTTTCCCGGCTGTATGTACTTATATCACATTCCGGGCGTGGGGACATTTGGGGTCGTGTGAGCTGGAAATGCGTAAATGGCATTAGATGGGAAATGTTTGCAATAAGAAAATGTTAAAATTCCTTTTGCCCTGTATCGTTGAGACACAAGCGCCGTATGAAAACCAGCCAGAGCGGAGGGGGCGGGGGGCAGCTTAAACACGCAGGAGGAGAGCAGCTCCTGACTTGACGTGGTTTGTGAGCAGAATCCACAGTGCTGCCCAGCCAGTCCTTGGCCGTGCTTCGTTCATGATGGAGGAAAAGCCAAGTTTAGTTTGGCTGATTTCTCTTGTCTTGTTTTCCTGATGCAGAGGTTGATCAGGAGTGTTAAGCCTTGCCTCTGTAGCCTGGTTCTTCTCCACCCGTGAGATCCCTTAGCAGCAGCTACAGCTGAGCCAACTTGAGAGCTTAAAATTCAAAGCAGATGGGGAAAGTAATTCTCCTGTCCTTAACTCAACCAGCTGGCCCCTCTGTGGCTCTGGCAAACATTGAGGGGCTATTTTTTTGCCTAATAAGAATATTAGGAACTTACTTTGTTCATTAACCCACTTCCTCCTCCGTTCTCATGTTTCTCCATGGAGTAATAACACAATTGACATGTTTCAGTGAGGCAGGTCTGCTACGTGCCCTCCAAATCCTGATGCATCTCTTAACTAGGATCTTGGTGAGTTTTCTCCAGTCTTCAGAAGCTCAGGAATTCTCTGGCAAGTGTTTGCAGCTGGTGTGTGGGTGTAATCTTCCGTCGGTGTGTGGAGGGTGCTGCCACGTTGATTGTCTTGTTGGAGGAACAAGACCACCCCATGCAGTTTGTCATGCCTATGGCTCAAAACTCCCCCACGGAGCTCTCTGCAGGGTCCACCATACTGGAGGAGTATCCGCCTGCCTCCGTACCAGACCAGGCAGTGATGTTTGTCCCTCGTACCATTGCTGTTCTTCGTAGTCACCTAGACAGAGCAGCATTTGTGGGTGGTTGTACATGAAGAGGGTTCTTCCTGCCTAGGACATCTCCACGGGTGGTCTGTAGACCTGGAGGAGCCCAGGTGCCTCTCCCCTGCCTCGGGCTGTGGGTTGGTCTTTTCCTACAGCACCCAAGGGAAAGTGGTCCTCGGAAAGGTCTTTGAAGTGTGCTGGTTTGACTGCTGGTAATTTTGCAGATGTGTAGCAGCGCTTCCAAAATAAACCAAAACCTGGTTTGGAAAAGTAAATGTTTCACTGTACAATTGATTAAAAAAAAAAAAGAAAAAAGAAAAAAAGAAAGAAAGAGAAACCACATGCTCGATATATTTTGAGTAGTGTGTTCTGTATTTTTGCAGCGTATATTTTCCAGATGAGCAGTTTAGAAATATGTGATGTGAAATACATACTGTAAGTTTGCTGTAAATGATATTAAAAACACTATTTTCATTCTTCTCCTGTCTCACTGGATGATCTCTTTGGTTCTGCCAGCTTGGCTGGCTGGGCTGGTGCTGTGTCTCTCCCAGCCAGTTTTCAGTTTCGGTAAAAGCAGAGTTGAGACTTTGGGTTGGAGATTTGAGGTTGAAAGTTTGCTAGGAATGGCAACGCGTTCCCCTGCACATGCAGTGCCTCCAGCGGAGAGGTCCCGGTGAAGAAGGGGCGGTGACAGAGAAGGTAAGGCAGATCTTCGGAAAGGGAAAGATGAAATTTAATTAAAGGTTGTAGAAAAGGAGAGGGAGAATGAGGACGTCCTAGATGGTTGCAGAATGGGGGTACTTGAACACCTGGAAGATGAGGAGGAGCTCGGAGGGGATGTGAGTTGAGCAGTTAGGAAAAATGCTGGATGTCTTCTTGATGACGAGTGTGTCTGATGCTCTTTGTCTCAGTTCAGCTGTGGAGGAAAAAAAAAAGAAAGAGCTTTTAGCTAAAATAGGAATAGCTCAGTGAAGCGGCTGAGCCCTGCAAAGCACCCTGAGCCCCTGCAGCTGTTCTTGCTCCCAGAGCCTTCTCCATCTCCATCAAAGCGCCCGGTGCCACGGGGTCGGGCCAGCAGCATGGCACATTCCTGAGAACGTGATGACATCCGTTTCCACTTGTTCTAGCTGGCGCATTGGTCAGAATAAAAGTAAGCTCTTATTTGACCCGTTATTTTTAAATGTTTCATATCTGTTGTATGGAAAGAATCATTTTCTCCTGAGCTTCTGCGAAATGATGCTAAATGAGGCAATTACATTCTAACCGAGTTGAATATGCAGTTATTCCTTGTTTGTTTCATTTTTTATCCTCCCCTGTTCCAGTTCCCTCTTCTGGAAGGCAGAGGGCAAAACTAAGATTAAAAATTAGGAAAAAAACCCTCCCATTTTACTGCATACAACTTGAATCCAACCACTGCTGCTTTGAATTTGCTTCTAAACAGCAGAAGGCTTTGGAGAACGGTTCAGAAGGAGCGAGGGAGGGAGGAAGGCTGGGGGAAAAAAAAAAATTTGTTTTGCTAAATGTTGACAGCACAGAATCTTTTATTTATTTCATTTTACTGCATTCCCTCAGCCTAGCTACTGCTGGTGTTGGAGCCCGCGCAGGTGCCCTATGAAGGCATCACTCCTGCATGCTCCGATGGCCCTTTCTTACAGGTCCCCTGCTGTCCCCCGCGGTGGTGCCCACACCAGCATGCATCACACCCAGCTTCTCGGGACCTCCCTTCAGCCCCCCTAGACATTGCGTTTTTGCCGCTGCCTCTGGCAGAACCTGGTTAATTGGGTATTTACCGAGCTGGGTTCTGGTTTGGATGCAGATTATTAACCTTTATGTCAGCTAGAAGGTATTACACCTGGTAAAGTTAATGTTTTGAGACCAGGAGGTTAATGTGTCAGTGCTCAGCCCTCCCTAATTAGCAGCAGGGCTGTGCGTGTGGCTGTGCTGTGAGCCCTGCTTTAATTAGAAAGGACTCACAGATGGGTCACAGCAACAGCAGAAGTTTATTTATCTGCCGCCTTCAGCCCTTGCTGATGCATCTCCTCCTTGCTGTCCCCAGACCTTGGGTAAGTCTTGATGTTGTGGTGTTAGCCCTCGGGATGGCATCATCCTGGCAGCCTTCCCAAGGCCTGTGGTCTCCTGAGCCTGGGCTTGGCCAAAGGCAGCGATTGGTGATGAAGTCTGGGGAGCTCCTAGCTGAGAAGGTCCTTGGGTATCCAGGAATGTGCTTAGGAGAAGGTCTTAGCTCTGCACCAAGTTTGCTCAGCTCCCGAAGCCTCAGGTGATCTTTATGGTGCCTTTGAGCTGGCTGAATGACATGAAGTAGTGGTTTAGGCTTAAAAGACTTTGTTTTGGGTTTGTATTCTGGCGTTCCTGTGCTTGCTACCAGAGCATGCCCTAGGATGTGTGTTTACTGGAGTAAGGATTGTGCAAAGAGCAATCTGGAGGTCAGGAGTGGGGAATATTGGAAGAATAAAACATGCCGCTGGAGTTGTGAACTTTTGTACCAGAAACCTTGTCTGAAGAGCCCTGCTCGGCCAGTCAGGGAAGACAGACAGATCCCATTTTGTTCATGGCAGGGCAAAATTAAGTATGAATCCCTTGTCTCTGGCTTCCCCTCCCTCCTGTGACAGACGTGAGCCAGGCAGGGGCATGGGTTTGTGCCTCGCAAGAGCAGGAACCGCCTGTCTTCGGAGAGCTGTTTGCAGCTTGTGCCCTGGCCGACCCTGAGCAGCCCTGGCCCATCCATTCTCCTCACTGTGGATCCACAGAGGTCTTCGTTACCAGGAGAAAGGGGCTCTTCCACAAGAAGCAGCTGCCTGCTAATCCCCGGCTCTTTCCTTTGAACCTCCTGCTGTCTCTCTCTCGGCTCTGCAGGGACGGATCCCGGCTCACGTGCCTGGTACGGGGTAATGAGATCAGACGGGTGCTTTCAGCAGGCTCGGAGCCTGGAGGTTTCTCTTTCAAATCTTGCTTTTAGGCAGCAGGCGTGTTCCCGACAGCCACGTGCTGAATCGCGGTCCTGTGCCTTGGATGCTGAGACAAAGGGCTGGGGTGCTTCTGCGTTTTGCAGATACCTAGAGGCCTTTAAAATGCTGCCATGTTACCCACCATGTCCTTATCACGGTGCTATTGGCCATCGCCGCTTCCCTAAGTGAGTTTAATTCCTCCCCATTCCCGGCTCCTGAGTGGGCTCCCTGCTTCCTGGGTGGCAAAGGACTGGGTATGTCGCGCGAGTAGCAGAGATCAGAGCACACGGAGCTCAGCAACGTCCAGGCACCCGGAAAAGGGCTGCTTTTGTACAGGGCAGAAGGAAAGTGCTCATCACATTCCCAAACGATGCTGTTACCCGTGAGCCCTGCCGCAGTAATACCTCCGGTGCCCGACACCGAGTGAGCCGTAATTGAGGGAAGTGCTCTGCACGCTTTGACAACACAAGTGCCTGTGATCTGCACAAAAGATAACCAGGTGGAGACCCACAAATGAGGGATAGAGGGGAAAAAATGAGTAATCTTCACAGCCTGCTGGGCAGAGGTGTCACACACCAAGACCTGCCTTGCATTCTTCATGAGTCAACCTTCAGCAGCACAAGGAGGAAGCTCGGTCCCCAGCAGGTATCTCCTCTATAGCGTGGTGGATTTCGGCTCCTTCATGATGTGGCCCTTGTCCTTCCACACAAACGCCTTTGAGTTGTGCGGGTGAAGTGCAAAGACAAACTGCTAAATACAGCCGGTCAGAACATTCCCCCTAAGAGGGGGGGAAAAAATGCCATTTCCTCAAAATTTTTACTTCTCGCAGGAATATCTGCGTTTCAGTGGCATTTCGCTCAAATGGTACCTTATGAGCTCATAGGGTCTTGTTGGAATCGGATTGTTTTGATTTTTCTTTGGGAAACTGTAGCTTGAATTCTATCGGCATATACAATAAATTAGAGTATTTGCACTTCTATCAAAATGAAATGTTTTGATTGCCTTCAAGCAATCTTTTTCCACTTAACATTACGCTTCTATGGAAACTTTGAAATTCCATGTTTTGTTCTATTTGGAAATACAAGCGCATATAGACCTTCTGGGATTTTTCACAGGTGCTTCTCTCTGAGGAGACCTTATTGTGACCTTTCAATACTTAAAGTGGGCTTATAAGAAAGATGGGGACAGACTTTTTAGTAGGGCCTGTTACAATAGGACAAGGGGTAATGGTTTTAAATTAACAGAGGATAGACTCAGACTAGATGCAAGGAAGACCTTTCTTACGCTGAGGGTGGTGAAGCACTGGCACAGGTTGCCCAGAGAGGTGGTAGATGCTCCATCCCTGGAAACACTCAAGGTCAGGTTGGATGGAGCTCTGAGCTTGGTTTAGTGGAAGATGTCCCTGCTCACTGCAGGGGGGTTGGACTAAATGACCTTTAAATGTCCCTTCCAACCCAAACCGTTCCGTGATTCTACGATTTTTTGCCAGACCATGCTGGACTTCTAGTACATGACCAGCCTGGTGGTTACGTGGGAGGTGGGAGCAGGCACAGCAGCTGTGAGGGAAACGCAATAGCCTGTGGTCACCCAACAACCAGCCATACATTTGCCAGACAGGGTGAGGATAAATCCTGTCCCTAAGCAAGTAAAGGGTTATCCATCGCTCGTTTCCTTTTTCCATTGATTCAGTCTTTGAGAGAACTAATGTATTTAAAAATCAAAGCCAATAGTGCATTTTCCCGGTTAGTCTGAGGCCAAAATTCATTTTAAAATTGGCTTTCTGTCTGCTTTTTTTTGCAAATTTGCATCTCCCCCCGTGGTGTTCCCAGCGGGGGCTGGGAAGGTGCTGCCACTGCTGCCCTGACAGCGTGATGCTGGAACTGGGCTCGCCCTCAGACTGGGAGCACCGAATTGGGGGGGGTGGGCAGAGCTTGCTCGTGTCCCACTGCCTTTGTGCACGGGTGGGAGGAACGTAGCACGGGCTGCAAAAGACTGAATAGCTATAGCCAATATTTTGCAGAATACAGAGGTCCCAGTAGGAGGAACCCCATTTTAGAGGTGGAAATCCATGAAGGTGAAGGGCAGCTGCAGAAGTCTGGTGTTTTCCCTGGCCTCGTAGGTAGGGAAAAGCTGAATCTGAGCGTGAGGAGGATGAAGTGCAAATCAGGGGAGTCCGTTGTTCTCTGCCTGAGGTCCGCAGGGCTTGCTGGCTGTCGTGAGCATTAGCTCAGCACGTGGACCTTGCTGGCCGCCACGGTGCTTTTCAGCAGAGCCATTCCTCCACCTCGCAGGCTGTTTAGTCCATTAGGCACCTCCCTGGCCTTAAACAGAAGGAATTTCAGGTTTTCATTAAAAGCCTTGAGCCTGGGACAATGATGCTCAGCAGTGGTCCCATTTTCGCCTCTAGGAGATGGCCAGAAAGAATAAAAATGGTCTCATTATACAGCAAGTTAGGAACATTTCTACTGGGAGGTGGGAGAGAAAAAGGGACACTTTTATCTTATTCTCAGATGGACTCAAGATGGCAGCGAGGAGTGAATGTGCCCCTAAAGGCTGCAGGGTGGCCTGGGCAAGATGACAGGGGTCCTCAGGCTGCTTCCAGCAGGCAAGTGCAGAAGTTCAGCAAATTCAGCGACCAGAAATTCAGAAGGCTAAGGAAGGCTCCGGCTGGAGTGGAGCCTCGTCCTGCTTTTCTCTCTTAGCGATGGTTTCTAGGATTAAACTTGTTATCCCTGCAGCCCTCTCTTCACGTGCAAGAAGAAAGGGACTGCTGAACCGGTCATATAAACGACGGATACGACGATGCTGTTGTGGCAGCCCTTAGAGCCTTAGATTTACCTGAAATCCTGGAGACCTCTTTCCTGCAAGCCTTGGGTGTATACAAAGCATATCTTCTCCTTTCAGAACGTGTACTAATTCCCCGCTGCAATCAGCGCTCATCCAGTACCAACACCCACCCAACTTCCAAATGCCTCTGGGAAGGAGGCGAGCAACTTGAAAGACATCTAGGTTTCTGGATGAAGCCAGAAGTCAGAATACAGCCCAGCGTTTGACATGGCGTTTAAACAAAAAGGTGTTTGATTTTATATATATATATTTATTTTTTTTTCCAATATTATAAACTTGCCGCTGAACCACAAATGCACGTGGAGATGCAGAAGAGGGTACTGGGCTGCAAAGCAAAGCCCGCTCGTCGCAGGAACGCGCTGTGCAGCTGCAGAAGAGGTCTGAGAGGACTCTCTTCGCCCTCGCATCACGTCTAATCTGTTTTCACTGCGGGTCATAAAGCCTGGTGTGCTGAGTTTTTCAAGTGCCATTAGTTTATGGCCTTGTTAACAGAAAGGATTTTGTTACCTTTCAGAGCCTGATTCTCACTGAAGCAGAGATACCTCGGTGTAATTTTGATGGCAGAGGAGAATCAGGTTAATAACGTTTAGGATCGTCTTTTCAGCAAATATTATTTAAGCTGGTTGCTTTTTACCTCCCCCCTTTCCCTGCTCTGTTGTTGCCACCACTGGAGTTAGCTACCTGGGATTATTGTAGCTGTATTTAAATGTCATCGTCACTTGGGTTAAGGCTTGAGAAACCCAACTTTTGAGGGCTGCATTCAGAAGGCGGCGAAGGTGTCTGCAAAATGCATGTTTACTTGTTTTTGCATTTATACAAAGCCACAAATGGGAATGCAAGGGTATTTAAAAGCCAGGAGAGACAAAACAAGTCAGAATTTTGAAGTATTGTTGGAGCACACAGCAGGCCATATGATAGTGGAAATGTGAGACAATAAAAGGGTGCGTCAGTTAATTACTATGTTTAGTTAATATACTGCCACAATCAAAACTATTCTATGGCAATGCTGCCTTCCAGCGTGAATGGCGCAATTGTTAGAGATCTCTGAAAAGGACAGATGTGTTGTGTGGGTCAGGAATAAAGCTGCATGTTTCAGTGAGGGCAGGAGAAAATATCCAGAGGAAAGTCTTCAACAGTGTTTGTAGCTTCCGGAAGGGCTGGAGTTTGTAGGTAGCTCTTGATCCACATTATGTGTGTTGACTTGGACTTTTTGTAATGCTACTTTTGCTAAAGAAGCCTTTTGACGGTTAAAAGTTGGAGACAGAGTGGCCTGGCATCAGTCACCTTTTATCTCCTCTTCTCCAGGTTTCTAGTGAAGGGCAAACAAAGCTGGAATGCACCAGGAAGAAAAGGTGTGGGTTATTTCTGGGGAAAACAGCCTAAGAACCTACTGCCTGCTTTCATTCATCACTTTTCTCATATGCGGGAGAGAGCAAAGACCTTGCTGATTTCAGTGAGACATTTCTCTTAAAAGGTAACAACCTTTACAGCAGCCTGTGTTTTGATGGGACATTCTTAAGATCTAATGCACCAATATCCAAGACCTTTCCTTTCTTTAGAGAAGTGAAAATGAGTTTTCGCCTTCTAGAAGCTCAGTATAACTAAACAACCTATTGACTTCCCTGCTACAAGGTGTCTGCTTCCTCAAGATGCATTGAACATGACAGACACTCCTCTAGTCCCGGGCAGTACGGCATTAAGCGTGTCTGTGCACCGCCTCTGCTGCAGGATGCTCTTCCCAATGTCCAAATTGACGTGAAGGAACAGAGAGATGCTGTAGCTACACACACATTGAAGAAACGGGTCAAAAATAAATGCTTTCAAGAACCGAGTAAATTACTTCACTCTCATCTGTACTCCCTGACACGCCACTAACTCATCCATATCTTCCCCTTTGTGACAGCCCTGAGAAAAACAAGACGATTGGAGAGTAAGAGAGGTCATTTAAACAAGTATGCCGAGCGGCTTTCAAAAGTAGCTTTGGTTTATTATGGATCTGCTGAGGTTTTTTGGAAGCCCTCTGCAGAGCAACAGCTGGTTTTTTTTTAAAAAAAAAACAAAACAAAACACCATGAAACAACACACTGAAATCCTGAGCAGCTCTGCTCTTTTCCAGCTCCAGTCGATCAGAGCCACAAGTCACTATGCAGGAGATGCCTGAGTTGAGATGGTGGGAACAGTCTGGGGTAGGTGTGTAAGGACGTATCCAGAATCCTTAGAAATGTGTTTTAGGCTTCTTCCAGTGTAGATTTTATTCCATCTTTAACCATTGCTTTTGGCTGGGTGTGAAGGCGTTGTGTTTGAGAGCTGTTGTCTCCTGGGTGTTAGGTCAGAGGGGCTTTGGCGGATGGGTCCTGTGGAGCTGCTGCCCCATCCTGTATCGATAGTGCCTCTGCAAATCGCGACGTCTCTGCCCTGAACTCATAACCCTTCTGTGTTAAATGTTATAATCGCACTGAGCCTAAACCCTGCTTCTGGAGAAGGCGATGCTCTCTGAAGGTGGGCCGTGCCACTGCCTTCTGGTGTTTTGGGCATCCTGCTGGTAGGTTCAGCTGTCTGGGGCACCTCGGGGTCCCTTTGGTGGTCTGGTCCCAAGCTTGGGCCCCGTGGAAGAAACCATCGCTGAGGATGCACCTCGCCAGCAGAACAAGGCGAAAAGGTCCCCCCGAAGATGTTCCTCAGGTCAGTAAGGTGGAGGGCTCAGCCCAGCTGAGTTCATGTCCCCCGCTGACGCCTCTGCGCACGAGGGCAGGAGCCCACTGCTCGGCAGTAACAAATAGCTCTTTAGCTTAAGCAACTTTATCTTTTCCTTTCTTTATTTAAAGGCCCTCAGTTCAAACACTGCCGCAAGCCCCGACAGGTGGCCATTTCATAGTTACAGTAAACAATTTACATGACAAATTCGGACCTGTCTCTTGGTCCTGTATTATTCATGAACGAACGGGCTTGGGTTTTATGACAACGCTCCTTATTCAAACACGGTCTCTTGATGCATCTCAGTCCTGGAGTTCGTATCAATTGCGCCTGGCTGTTTGCCAGCCTTTTGTTGCTATTTTCTGTTTTGCGCAATGTATTACCTAGATTGTATTACTCCTGTTTGCTTCCTGAGGGACCGCAACTTTTATACGCAGCAAAGAGATTTCTGCGTGGCTGTGTAAGCCCCTTTGTCGTGAAACGTCGCTCAAATGCATTTTTCTGAGCGTTTCTCGTTGTGCAATCTGTCTTGCAAACAAAAATATCATTTGTGTGAACGTTCATGGCAAAGGTCAGAAATCTCTGCAAGGAAAACACTCAAGCGTCATTTATCTAAATCTTCACAAACGCTTCACCGTTGTTTGCTCTTTCTGGCTCGTGTGGGTCTCGCCCATGGGGCTTAAGGATGTGAGGGTTCGGTCCCTGGTGACCTCTGGGCCGCCTGTTGTCTCTGAGCATCTCTAAATCCCATTCGTTTTGTTGGAGGTGGCGAGGGCAGAGCCGCAGTTTCCCATCTCCTCGCTGAATTTCCAAGGTGTAGAGCTTCTTGAGAAGATGTACGCCTTGTGACTCAAGCACCGTGCACTGAAAGAAACCAGGCTTCACTTCTCTGTCCTTTGTACGCTTCCACTTGCCCTTGTTTCCTTAGGCCTTCACTCTTCACCTGTAAAATGGGTACAATAATAATGCCATATTTCCCAGGTACCATTTCCTTGTCCTACCAGCTCACCTTGCCAGTGCCACGAGCCACGGATCCAGCATCATCTTTATGCCCACCCATATAAATGAACCCTCATCCCAACAATGATAAATAAACATGCAACATCGACGTGATATCAGGCAACTGCGAGAACATTGAAACAGAAATCCACCCCTTTTTATTCATTTATATACTGCCGAAATAGCTTATATAGGGGGATAACCAACCCCGCTGCTCATGTAAGCAATTTGCTCACACGCAGCTGATCTGCCGCTGCTTGATTGCATAATTGATGGTGCTTACTGTTTTCATTCATCCCCTGAAATAGAAATGCGTATAAAAATAATTCATATCTGCTTCATCTCCTGAAAATAAGCCCATATAAATTAGTGAGAAATTAAAGCTAGTATTATCTATTTCTTCTCCTATAAATTTGCCGTCACAGCCTTGAAAAAGTTGAAATCCAAGTGAGAAAACTGACTGAGCATGTTGTTAATGCCTTCTATGTCTTAAAAAAAATAGATTAATTTGCTACTGAGATCCCTTCGGATGAGAAGGGTCATGGGTTCTTTACAAACAAATGTTATTTCTCTAGCTATCATTACTCAAAACTGTGAGGAGGGAAAACACAAAAGACCTTACATTTCTTTCTACATTCAGGGAGGCTCCAATTCATCAGATCTCTGTTTTTAATACAGAATTCCTTTAAAAGCCAGAGGATATACCAAACCCTCTCAGGAGGTGACGAGACTGCTGAGCTAATTAGGAAAGGATTCGGAGCATCGCAGCCTCCACGGATGACTTCGCTGCAAGTTGTGAGTGCGGAGAGGCTTTTGAAATTCAGTCTGCGCATCCTTCATGTGTGACTGGTCCAGGGACCTCCAAGGAAGCCCCAGGACTCTGCAGAAAGTGGTGGCGTCAGCACAGAACGGGGGGAATTTATTGTTTCTGAAGATAGTTTCAGCTTTCATGTGAGACCAAAGGAAACGCCTTGATCGTTTACGATCATGAGCCATCCTCTGCCATTTCTGACAAGTGCCAGGTGCTAATTCTGGAGTCCTGGATTAAAATGCCCTGCAGTGGTATCTGAATAATTTAGCTGTTTGTACATGTTCTTCTTTGTGCTTTTGGGCAGTGAAGTTACTTTGGTTACAATGGTGCCAATTTTTTTTTTGGCCTGTGGGGCTACTTCCCAGAAACGGGCCGAGGAATTTGGGTTTGTAAGGTTTGTGGAGTACTTGGGGTCCCCGGACAAAACATTTTAGGTAAATCCCAGCTGCAAAAGTCAGATAAGGCATCCTATCAATGCGTTTAGATATTTCGCAGATCTGTACTGCCATGCAGCTTAGCTGAGTTCAGCAGCACTCTTCTTTTGGGCTGTGAAGGGTGGAAAGGACCAAAGGGGCATCAGTAGAGACATGGAGAATCGCCTCTGGAGCAAGGCCGAGGTGCATTAACAGCGTTGTTTTGGGATCCTGGGTTTGAATAAATGCAACAAATAATGTTGCTTCAAACTTGGATGCGTGAACAGAGCTCTGGTGCTCCGGGACTGGAGGAGAAAGGCGACCCAGGCACCATCAGACCAGAGAGGACGGATGACGGCAGGAACAGCCAGAGGGTATGTGTTAGGAGTGAAGTACGTCTGCAGGCTGTGACAAGTGGATGATTTCTCACAGAAATTTATATTTTCCAGCCTGCGCAATTTCTCCCTTCATCAACAGCATGCAAGCAGCAAAGTCAGCAGGCGCGTGTGTTTGCTCAAGGCCAAATACAGCTCTGCTGTCGTCGCTGGCAGTAAGGACTGCCTGCCGAATTCCTACCGAACCGCGTACCCGCAAAACCACTGAAGTTTCAGGAGGCTTGAGTCCTTTCAGTGCTCCTGGGGATCCAGCACAGGATATCAAAACCAATCGCTGTACGCGAACATCTTGTGCTTTCTGCTGCTGCTCTGCTAGCCAGATTAGGTTCCCCTGCTACCTTATTCATTTTGCACTCATTAAAGCTAAATTTAGAAACGAAGGCAACTCTTCTCCCCTCTGGGGAAGGTAGTAGGGGGAGTCCTGGTTGCAACAAGCTGTGAGGAGGCAGAAATAGCATCTGGGTTTTCTCTCCTTTGGGATGGAAATGTGCACGGCTTTACTGAGACTGAGAAGGAAACTTGCGCCCGGTTTCCTTCTGCGTAGGATGCTCGTTGGACGCTGGGTCTAAAGAAATCGGTGCCGATCGTTGTTGAAAGCATGCAGAAAAAGTTTTCTCTGACCCCGATCGCAGGCAGGAAGCAGTGGCGAGAGATGTCATTTGTTCTGGCCAGGTGTAGCGCAGCGGCATCTTGCTGCTGAGTTTGGACCTTGGGCTCGTCTCCAGCGTTACCCTGGCAGGCGGGCGGTAACTCCCAGGTTTCAGCTGGAGAGACTAAAGCAACGCGGTTTCTTCCTCTCATTGGCCTTTATAGACAATGATGTCAGCTTTTTATGGAAAAATGCCAGTGGTGTAAAGTCTGCCTTCATTCTTGTGAGCAGGAGTCGGTGGGCAAGAGGCACAAAGAGAGCTGAGCTCAGTGTGCAGCGCTGCTCCTCTGATCCCCAACCACCCCGGGCTTCCCCGCGGATCTGCCTTTGCCACCGACACCGCTGGAGCAAGGGGGAAGAGCTCGGGTCTTGGGGGCAGTCAAATGCCATCACGATGGTGGGGGACCTCAGAAAGATCTCAGAAATCTGAGTGAACAGGTAAATCTGAGCTTCGGTGTAACTGACCATGGAGAATCAAGGGGAAATAATCTGAGCCGTCTCTACGTGCGCTGAGCTTGCACCGGGCACAGCTGGGTTCGCTCTTGACAGTTCTCCAATATCATTAGTTCAATGTGCAGGGGCAGCCAAAAATAGCTTGCAAAATATTGGACGTCATCAGGAAGGTCATTGAGAAGAGAAAGAGTGTCATTTTTGCCTCTGTGTGAGACCTTGGCATACCCTCACCCTGGAGATGGGATACCCCTGGATGGGGTATGGACTGGAGGGATGGACTCCTCGTATTTAGCTTTGCCTTGTGGCTCTGGACAGCTGCTGGGTGCTGCTTTCACACAGCAAATTGGGGAAAGGATGGGGTTAATCTTGGCTTTGAGAAAGAGAGCAGCCAAGCCTGGAGATGACACCATAGCTCACGGCATTCACAGAGGCTCTCACCAGGAGAAAAGGACTGTCACTAGCTGTTAAACCTCGGAAGGTGGAAGAAGCTTGTCAAAAGACAACCTCTGTGTCTGTATCGTTACGAGATCCCGGAGGCCTGGTGGGAAGCGCTGCTCCTTTCCCAGAAGATACAGGCTGTGAGCCAGCCCCTCTGCCACCGCGGAGGCTTGTGCGACGCACCTGCGCCGTGCGGAATTGCAGGCAACATCCTTTAGGAGCAAAAATGACATGTTTGACCACCACGGGGGGAAAAAAAAAATAACGAGGAGGTCTGTCAGCACTTGATTAATGAAGTATTTCCTTGTGGAGAGATCTGTGCACAGCTTTCTGCCAGGGAACCTGGCAATGCCAAGAATGAGACATGGGTTCAGCACCTCTTCCAGAGCCGAGAAATACAAATCCAGCAAACAAACAGAGCCAGCTTGGCTGATAACTTCCAAGGGAATTTGCACTTAGCACGATTTGTTAGGCAGTAAAAGTCAGAGCAAAGAATATTGTTGGGCGAACGGTATCTGAAGCCTGAGTTTTAAGAATCATTTCCAGTTTCAGTTCACCTTCACCACGAGGCTGAATATTTCCCTGGCTCAGGAGCTGGGTCCCAATGGGATGGGCATCCCTGGCTTAGCGCTTGACGGCTGGAGAAGTAGCGGCTCCCGACCATCTGGTTTTGATCCGCTGCTGTAAGTTGCCTGGAGCCTTTCGGTCAGCCTGAAGTTTTCTCTCCGTGTGATGAACTTCCTCCTGCTTCGTTTACACTTGGTAGGCACTGGGCGCCGAGTGCTAAAGCAATTCCTTTGGAGGGGGGGGTGGAAATCTGCTTTGAATTCCCGGCAGAGATAGTGATTTTATTTCTAGAAAATAGAGCTATAAACCCAGCTTATGCCAAACAAAACCCATGCAATGTCTGTATTAAGCTGGGATGGGGGAGTTATGTCGAAAAAGGATGATATTTGTCACTCACCTGTCTGAGCGCTGGGAAACGCTCTTTTCTTTATGTATTGAGTGCTTGATTTTCATCCTGCCTGCATCCTGGCCTCACTTTTTGCTCAGATGAATTCCGATCTCAAGCCTGCGGAGCTCAGGAGAAAAATATCTCCTTGTCAGCTCAGCACATAGGTCTGTAGCAAGGAAGAACCCCGGGCAAAGTTGCCTAACAGGCAGATATGGGAACGTGCTCGTGGTGGTCTGCGCCCTCAACAGAGCGTGTATTGCAAGAGTAAGCTAAAAAAATCATGTCTTTAACTGTCCATCTGCCTGATGGGCACCTAGATAGGCACATTAGGAACCTGACGGATAAAATACATGAGGCAGAAATAGCGGGCTGCTAAATTACACAAAGTGCAGCCACAAATTGCAGGCACAAAAAAAAAAAGGAAGGGCAGCTTAAAAAAAAAAAAAAAATTATAGCTTAAGTATCCCTTTCTAGACCAGAACTTGTGGTGCTTGCAAACAGATCTATCATTTGAGTCCAAAAGAGATGAACTATTTATTTAGCGTGAAGATTGCCCCCGGCAATTGTGAATCAAAGGTTATCTAACGTCTTTGCCATAGGCTGGAAGCATCTGGACAGTTAGCATATGCAAGGGAATTACTCACAGATAAGCATCCAGTAATTTATACAGAGCATTCCAGATAGAAACCTATTCCGTATCAATTTCTGCCTGCTCTATAAACTGCTCCCATTTATCAAGCCGGAAAAATTCACAGGCGGGCAATGAGGGTGTGCTGAGATCTGTGTATACTTTATCAGTTAATATTCACTGAGGTCCCTTTGACATGCTTGGAGTAAATCTTTCTCTCCTTTTCTTTGGTTATGACCAGTCTATAATCTTCCAGGCTAAACACCCTTCCCACGAATGAAGAGTAATACTGAGACATAGGGGAAAAAATAATATGTAGAGAAAATGCATTTCATCTCACTTTGGATGTAATGAGACAGTTTAGTGTGACATGTCATGTCATTTAAAACCAGGTTTTTCTTTTTAATAGATTCAGTATCCCTGAAGAAGTGACTGACGGATCAGTGCAGGCCATAATTTCATCCCAGAAAAAAAAAAAAAAATTGAGGTTGACACAACCCGGGAGGCGGCAGAGTCGCGGTGATCTTCAGGAAGACAAAGGGGCGACTCTTTCTTCATCAGGTAACTAACACAGACGTGAAGTCGTGCAAATTACGCTAAAAGTTTCAAAACCAGTGTCTGTTAGGTCAGGAGGTGCCTATGGTGCCCTTTACCTACAACCTGTAGGCGGTTCCCTGCCCAGCTCTGCAGCCCCAGCAATGCGCCCTGAGCGGTAAAATACCCCAGGCTCTCTTCGCTTTTTGCTTTGTCTGCGACCTGCTGCCAGAAAATTCCTACTCCGTGCCCCGTTTTCCCTGTGCTGTGGCTGCCATGGGAATCTCGGCTGAGGGAGCGTTGGAGGTTGGATTTGGCTGGGAAAATCTACCGAGGCTGGGAGTCTATTGAGGGCTGGGTGGATCCCAGCAGCTCCGCGCCGTGTGCGCTGCCGGCAGCCCCCTCCGAGCTGTCCCAAAGGAGAGCACAGCTGTTTACTCAACCCCGACAGATGCTCCGCTCCTTTTGAGGGCGAGTGAGGACTTCAGAGCGCCTTGCAAAGGGAGACGGCTCCTTTCTTGTACAACAAAGGTGTATCGCCGTGATCCCAGACGTGAGAGATGTTGCCACGTGCTTGGATGGAGTCCGCACACAGCTCTTAAAATAAAAATAATAAATAAATAAATAAATAAAAAAAGGAGGCACATAATGAGTCCTGGCAGGCGTGTGCTCAAGGCCATCTGTTAGTGTGATCTGTTGCCAACTTGTAGAGATAGGAACCAGTCTCTGCAGGTCACGGATGCCAAGATGAGATGGGCTTAGAAAAGGCACTCGCAGAATGTGCTAATGGCCACTGTTTATCAGAAATGTCTTCCTAGGAATGAACGCCATCGAAGGAGGACCACGCTGCTATCTGGTATCTGGGACCACATCAGCTGGTACCAGCAGAGTGTTCCTGCCATTTCCTGATGTCTCTGTCCCTGCAGTGGAAACCCAAAAGTTATAATCCTTTGTAAACACAGCAAGAAGTGAACTTCTAACCAACCTACTCTATAAGTTATTTCATGATTTTTCTTCCTACTGCATGACTAGTTTCTCCTTTATGGGGCGAGGCTGGAGAGGAATCGACATATACCTGAGCATCCTTGGGAGCAAGAACAACGCAGCTTACAGGATGGATAAAGAGACGGTTTCACCTGCGGCAAGCGCAAAGGCCACCCTGACCCGTTCATCAGCCATGTCTGGAGTGTCCCTTGCAGGACACCCTCAGAGCAGGAGCCTTCCCTCCCCTGCTAATCTCCAAAGTCCTGGACCTAATCTCAGGACAGAGCCAAATAAGGAGGAAGGAGCCAAGGTTACAGCTCCCAGATACCTTAAAAACCCGGTATATTGTTGGTAAAAAGGGCCCTAAGCAAATCAGATTTATTTCCTAATCAGTGCCTGGTAATGTCATCATCATACATTTGCATAAGCAGGATGTTTTATGCATTGTTTTTCTTTGAGCAGGTACCTCCTCATTTGTGTGCACTTGCTGATGTGCTCTCTTAACCTGCCACAGGCTTCCCCAAAGCTAATGTCTGTGAATGCTTCTCAGATAATAATTAGGAGTGTTCACCCTCCCTACGTCCTTTTTCCAACAAAGCCTTGAAAAACGCAACCTGACTTTTTTTTATTATTATTTTTTTTCTTTCAGTTTTATCTCTTTTCTTCCCTGTTCAGGTGCTGGCTGCGTGGAGGGCAGGTGCCTTTTATCAAAAGACAAGGAGTCGTCTTCTCCTTAGGAAATGTTTATGTGCCTTCCAGAACACCAAATTGAGAAAATAGATTACCTCTCAGGAAGCCATCTGTTTCAGCATCCTGTGAGCTCTCAGGCTGGTTCTTGCCTTTTATAAGACATTTGAATCCTCCTGCGATTTCTCCCTTTCACCTGTCTGCCTGTCATAAAAATTATTCTGCAGGCTCGGTGCACCCGTTCAGACGTGTCAGTGCCGAATTTCAAATGTTGGTTTTGGGGTTGCAATATCCCCCCAAAAAACCCCTTCCTATTATGCTTTAAGATGTACGAGCACAGAGTAATGGAAACTGGACGAGAAAATGAGGAGAGGTGCAAATTTGGGAATTATTTTTTTTTTTTTTATTTCTTGACAGTAAACCAACATTTTCAATCCCTAAACCACGAATTATGAGAAGAAATGGGTTTCCATAGACAAATCTATACCTTTCCAATAAAAAAAAATGACTTTTTGGGAAAGATATTCTGTTTTGCTGAGAACACAAAGGATTCTTCAGAGAAGGGCTCCAGCCCGCCCCAGTGTCTTGCACAGCTACAGGCTTTTTCTTGGAATAAGCTGCTGTTGGGGAACGTGGAGATCGTCCGAACTCCGGAGTGGTTCTTCTCACAGCCCACTTGGAGTCTTGGAAAGTTCATTTACTCCAATTAGGTTTTCTTCAATTTGCTCACCCTCCTCTACTCACGTCAGAGCCACTTAGTCTCTCCTTAAAATCCAAGCGGACATAAGATGGACTAATGCCAGAAAAACACTCATCCTATACCAAAAATACCCAGTAAATAGCTTTCCCAGCTTTAACACAATACACTTTTTTGCAGTAAAATGCTAAGTGTTTAAAGAGCAGATGCTGAAAATAGAGTTGTCACAAAGCACGCAGAAATTACGGTTAATTTAAACATGTTGCTTATTTTCGGAGTCGTTAGTTGATGCAAGGGACATGATAATGGGATACAAAACTTCTCCCCTCTGGATCAGGGGTTACACCGTGATCCGGAGAATTAGTGACTCAAGTAATTAACATCCGTTATCTGTTCAGTAGCGTAACTGAAATAGGATTAAGCTTGTCCGTCCGCCTCCAAACAGAGCAGTGTCTCCATTACCAAAGCCACCAGCACAATTAGCACTAATGGACATCTCCTCCTGAAGAGATACGGCGTGCGCGCAGTAATTTTCTCTGTAGAAAAATTACTTAATTGGTAAATTTTCATCCTGAAACCTAATTAGGTCGCTTTTTACTGCAAGAAAGGCTCAGAGTAACGCTCTGTAGTGCTGTAAGGAATAACATAGGGTGGGTGAGGGAGGTGTGGAGAGGTTTTGTGATCTGGGCTGTCCTCCTAGGAGAGCTGGACACCGTTCCTACCCCCGGTGCACAACCCTGGGCAAGCTCCATCATCCCTCTGGGGCTGTTTGCCTTTGTAGCCTTGCTCCCCTCGCGTCGCACCAGCAGCTCTTTGTTGTTATACCCAGCACCCCCTTCCTCCCAACATGAGATATGCTTGCAGTTCACCTTCCTCCCGACCGATTCAGCAGCGGCCGCCTAACAGGGCCATTATTTTCATCTCTAACTGAATGATTTCTCTCCCTTCCTTCCTCTTTTTTTTTTTTTCTTCAAAGAAGTGTCAGTGAAATCAGCAACTTTAAGAAAAGAAAAATAGCTGAACCGAAGCATCCTGAGCAGAAGTGCCGGCACTGTCATTTTTAGCGGGGTCGCCGGTGGCTCAGAGCCGCAGCAGGTCCTGGGAGGTGACCCACCGAATCCCGGCAGCGGGCACAGGCTGCCAGCGTTTCGGCGGGTATAATGACCACCGGTCAGATGGCAGCGTTTCACTTTGCCTGACATAAAAAAAAAAACAAAACAAAACAAAAAAAAAAAACATCATAGCTCTGCAGCCCTCTCAGCCAGGGAGATGCCAGCACTTCGATTAAGCCATGCTGGGTGGTGCCCGCATTATTATCTGTTTTACAGGCAGAGAAACAGAGATGCAGGGAGATTAATTGACTTGCTCAGATGAGGTGAGACCAGAGAGAAACCCCAGAAGCGTAATTGCCTGTGCTAGCTCTAATTGCCGGCGCATACATTCACGGCTGGGAGAGGCATCCGGAGGAGTGGGGGATGTAGAGGCATCCCCAGAACAAAGCAAGAAGCCATGACTGAGGCTACCAGCGAGGTGGGAAACAAGGCTCCTCTTTCTACATCATGCTATAAGCATCAGCAGCCTTGTTCTGGGACGGCCTGATCTCCTGAGCATTGTTTGGAGCATGAGAATAGCAAAACCCAAATATTTTCTAACCAAAAAAAGCCCAAAAAGCCCTGAGGTGAGCAGCCAGCCCTCGGCCCCATCCCGAGCCCTCGCTCTCCAGGCTGGAGGCACCGCTGCATCGCTGCTGCATCGCTTCTGCACAGCTTCACAGCCGCGCCAGAGTTAATCTTTCAACTTAAAGTGTTTTGCCTCCTCCCAGGTAAAAGAGAGGAGGTTTTGTTATACTGGCAGGATCCCGCTGAGCCAGAAGTAGCATAAAACCCGCCTGCCTTGTAAACACAGCACAGCAGAAGCCGGGCGTTTTCAGGAGAGAGCCGTCAGCCCCCCAGCACCGCCGCTGCCTGCCCGGCCCCCTTGTGCAGGGGAGGTTTTAATGCTGCTTTGACAGGATAAGGAGCTTTTGTCACTGTTATTAAGCAAAGCCAATCACCGTGCCGCTGAGCCTCTCCGCGGGCTGCAAACATCCCTCGTAACCAATGGGATACCCAAGCTTACATTTTCACTTAAGGGAAGCTTTGCTGTCTGCTGCTGAATTGAGGTAGAAAGGACGGAGAGAGAGGTTTCCCCTTCCCATTCAGCAGCACCTGATGGAAGAGGCGAAAGCGAACGTCAGTCGCTTGCCCGCAGCAATACGAAGTGGTGGACGGTGGCCCCTCCCTACCCCAGGGGAGAGCTGAAGTCGCTGGGAGTTTCACGGAGGTTTGTCCCCATCTGAAATCCTGAGTTTTGCTGTGCAAAAGGGATTTTTTTGCGAGAGCTCCGCCGCCGTTGCTGCAGGGGCTGCGTGAACAACGCAGGAGCGTTGGTTTTCATTGTATGGTATTATAATGAATGAATAAATCGATAGCAATTAGGGCAGATATTTTATTGATTGACATCCCAAGGCAAATGCTACATTCATTGCCAGAAGTAAAACACACTCCACCACATAGCCCAACAACCGCAGGGCCATAATTTAATAGCATTAGTATATGACATGGTTGATCATGGCACCGCCTGCTCCTGTGGTCCAGCTCCACACGCATCCTGCGAGAAGGTGACATTTGTCTACCTGAATGTGGCAGCTGGAAGCTGGAAGTGTGAAGCTCCCCAGGGACTTTCCCAGAGGCCAAAATATTTCATTATGTGACTGATCACAGTTATTCAGCACAAAATTTTGCAGAGAAACTTGCTCTTCCCGTTCGCCCTTCCAACTCAATCCCCCTTCTCCTCTGCCAGCAGTTCCCTTTCCTTTCACTATTTGCGTACAGGATTTTTTTCCCCGTTCCCTTCAGCTTCCCTTTCCGCTGCCTTCACAGTTCCTGATTTTCAGACATCGCTCTATTTGGACAATTCTCATCCCTACTTCTCCATTCCCTCAACTCCGTCTTTACTCTCCTCAAAAGCAAGCGCTCAAATCTGTTGGGTGTTTGGTATAGGTTCCAGTACATCGCTGTGACACCTCTCACTCAGTGTACACTATCTTTTTTTCCTTCTTCCCACTACCTTTCTTCACCGTCCATTCTCCTTAGAAGCATATACCCACTTGGCAAGAAAACTGAGTTCTTAACGTGGGTTTATTAATTGGAATTAGCCAACCTTGGGTTTAGCTCAGGTAAGCAAGCAGTTTTCAGCTCCAGGTTTCTCTGCAGGTATCTCTACCACTCTCTTATATCTTTCTCCTTCATTTTTTGTTAAAGAACGTCCTGGGGTTTTTTTTTTGCTTCTTACAATTTCCCTTCTATTTAGTGAAATACCCTTTTCCTGCCTGACAATACCCTTCACTTCCCGCAGAGCTTTTTCCCCAGAGACCATTCCTCAATCTGTTCTTCCACTGTCCTGCATCTTCCTTGCGTTCCTCACCCTGATTTCCATCTTCCTCCACGGATGACAGCTTTTTAGGGGGACCAGACCTTGGAGGTTTGCACCACCCTATGTCTGTGCGAGATGCTTTAGAAGCGGTCGGTGTACAGCTGGAGCAATCACCAGCTCCTCTTGGCAGTGACAAGGGGAAGGCTTTCGGACGCCGCTGCCCCCGGGGTTATCTTTGCTAGGAGCGTTTGCAACGCTTGTCAGGGAATTAATTTGTTTTAAGTCAGGTTTCAGCAAGGCTGTGGTGGAAGCGCAGGACGTGTGCCAGCTGCTCGGCACAGCTCGGCAGAGGAAGGCTCTTCTTGCCAAGCCCTAGAGCCACCCACCCGGGTCAGGCTCCAGCTAATTGCTCTGTGACCTACAGAATTGATGCGAGAGCATCAGCATTTTACACTGCTGTATCCCAGGGCTTCGCGCTGCTGTTTTAACTCTTAGGCTATTCCTCACGAGCCACGGGGTGGAGGACACAAAGCAACACAGAGGGAAGAAGTTGGGAACCTGATCAGAAGAGGAGCAGCAGCAGAAGGTGCCGGTGGCCTCTGAGAGACAACTCCAAGTGCTCCTTGTAAAATCACACCCTCCTCCCCTGTATTAAGGCACACGTGAGAGCCCTGCTGAAGCAGCAGGGATAATGTTTAGCTGTTTTTTAATGGACATGTCATTTTTTTTCTAATTTACTTATACAGCCCGGTGACTCAAAGATTTTTTTGGTAATTTCTTGTGTCCTCGCCCCACAGCTGTGCACTTGAGATGGGTCCTTATTGGATGTACATGAGGATTGCCATCTGTGGTCCCACGGCGACTCACAGACCTATCAGAAATACTTTGTATTTGGATAAGGCGCCAGCAAAGAACAGATGTAACATGCACACCAGTGAAACTCTGACCTCCCTGTCCATCTTCTCTCCTATATGGGTAACCCAAGCTCACCTGCTCCTAGCTGTATTTGGTTCTACTGTCCCAGCTCAGGCCACGGGTGCTCCTTACTTTCCCGTTTCATCACTAAAAAAGGTTAAAATAAATGTCCGCAGCAACTAATCCTGTGTAATTCCCTTAACTGGTTCTTTCTCAAAGCCACAGTGAGGGGGAAAAAAAAAAAAAACCAAACCCAAAATAAAAGTGCATTTCATAAGTTTAATGCCAGGCTTGATGTGCTCCAGCAGCAAACCCCACCTTGAAAATTAATTCCAGCCTCCGTCCAGGGTATCCTTTCAAGTCTTGGTTGAACAACCCAGCTGTGAATTTGACTCCACCCCTCCAACTCAGACTGACTTCTGGGCACTTGTTATTTTAGATCAAAATATCAAATTACTCATCCTACCCTTTCGTCTAAGCATTGATCGGGTTGTAAACAGATACTCTGAGAGTCTTCAAAAACTCTGTTGGAATCGGAGGGCAAAAACTCTGTAGGGCATTGCAGTAGAAAACCAATCAAACACGAACTACCAGACAAAGCTGTAGCTAAGAGCACAAATATGAGCCATGAATGAATAAGGAAAGAGATTATACGTAGTGCAGAGGTGTTAGATCTAAATGCAATGTCAGTGAGATCAGTTTTGGCACTTTCTTCAGTTTGGGCATCTAAAACTCAAAGACAGACGCTGGAAAAATTGGAGAGAGTTCCAGGAATGATTTAAGATCTCAAAAACCCGCTTTATTATGAGAGCCTTAAACCTTAATCTATTCAGCTTATCCACCAGAATGCAAAGAGCTCGCTCAGTCACCGTCCGCGGCTTCCCACTTGGGTTAGAGATTGCTCACATTTACGGCTCTTTAATCTTCTCGCAGTGGGAACTGATCCTGGATACACTCAGACTAGCAATATGGTATACTTTAGCGATGCAGGTAAATAAGCCTTTCGACAGCTGACCTACAGATGTGATGAAGTCTCTGTCACTGGAGATCTTTAAATCAGGACTTAACACCTCTTTAGAGGGTGTGCTGGAGCAGAGACAGGACGTACAGGCATGCCTGCAGTGTAGATACTGCTGGAAGAAGTTCTGCGGTCTGGTTAACAAATGCCGTATAAATAAATTAGCAGAGTCATCGCTTCAGGCCTTAACAACCTATTAATACTTTCAATACCTGATTTTTGAAATAATCATGCCTTCCTCTTACAAACCACACGCCTGAAACTGGGGTCAGATTATGAGTTAATTACCCTTGCGAACAGCTCTGGATCGTACAACTGAGAAATCCGAGGCGACAAAATCTTAATTGGCTTTTCCAAGGGCATCCAGCAAATCACTGGCAAAAGCCAGGCACTGAACCCAGGGGACCTGGTGCTTCCTCACTGCATCTCACACTTCCAGCTGCTAATAAAAGCGATAGCATCGGCCAGGAAGGGAGGGCCTCTGAAATCTCCTGAAGGGCATGGTTTTGACTCAGCATTATCTGCTTCTGTGCCGAGGGGAATATCTCCCCGGTGACAGTCCATCAATGGTAACTGATGAGCCTGGCTCCTGACACAGACTTGCCACATCTGATCACCCCACCCCTGAATTCCTGCTCTGATGGACAGCCTTTTATTTGGATGGAGGAGAGAGGATCATGTTCTGGCCCCTTGCGTCTCTATTTTAGCAGCCGAACGGACCTGCCATGTCATCCTGCTGCTTTTTGACCATACAGTGTGTTGTGTTTGAGACCGTTTGCTTTATTTCCCAGATCCACTTAGTCACTAGAGGTTAAACAGCCTTTGGTTTCTCTATTTAGGAAAGCAGCAATTAGTTCCCGCACCCTGACTCTAAGCGAGAGTCGGGAGGCGACGAGGTAGCCTTGTCCCCAAAACTGCCGCGAGATGATGGCACAAACACCCCGATGCCTTCGTACAACTGCACGATGATCGCCCACCTTGGAGAACGGGATTTCTTTCCACCGTGCAAGCAGTTGAGTGACCATCCCCAAGGGCTCCAGCTAAACATCTGCTCTGAATAAAACCCTGCGGGGGGCGGGGAAAGCTGCAAGGCTGGCAAGCATCGCTGCAGCCCGGGTTGCTTTGTGGAAGGACAGGGCTGGGAGCTCGACTGGCGCGTCTCTCCTCTGCCTGGCAAACCCAGCGGAGGAGAAAATGTCGTAGAGTTGGCCTGTCATAACGACGAAGCTGAAAAACCTTCCACGAAGCCAGCGCGGTGCAGAAACGCAAGCTGTCGACAAAATGCTTGAAGGAGCCTGCTGGGACCAGAGCCCGTGAGCGGGCTGAAACCTGGGGAGGGAAAACACCGGCCCCATCTCACAGCACTTCTGCGCTGGCCAGGAAAGTCCTTCCCGTACATCCGGGTTTTTGTTTGTTGGTTTGCTTCCAGACTGATTATTGAAGTGAGAGTCACACGTTAGCTCTTCTGAGCCCCATGGAGCCCGGTCCTCAGCTTTCCACAACCTCCCTGCTGAGAAGGTAATTTTGCCAGTGGGCCCACGCTTTTCCCTGGTGCACTGCCATGCACCCACCTGCAACGGTCCACCCTTGCCTTTGATATTTGATACTTTTTCAAATAGATTTGCCATTAGTACCTTCTTGCTTAGTCGTCATTTAGCCAACACGGGTAGCTCTGCCTCATCTGTCACCATAAATCACCCACTCCAGTCCTAAATATTTTTCACTCTCCTCAGTTTATCAATAACTTCTGAGACTGGACTTCAGCCATGTTCTAGGCTTCACTTCAGCCTCTGGGGATTACCTTGAAGTGGTTTGGAAAAAAAAAAAAAAAACAAAAACACACAGCAAACAAACCAAACTTGTGGCTGTTGCAAACAGCTCCTACATTGACTGAATCCCTCAGGACTGCAAAAACCTTTGAAACTAACCCTTGGAGAACTCCTCTCGAGGATAGGAAAGGGGAGCTCAGTGTGGCAATTCTGACCCAGAAGGTCTGGTTTGATTTTTTAGGATCCCTCAGCAACACACAGATTCAGGTCCTAAAAAGTTTTAGGAGCTTAAAGCCCACTGAATCCTAAAGTAAAAGGAAGAGCCTCCTTGCTTTTGAGGATCGTGGCTTCGGGCTCTCTTGTGTTTCAGCCACCCAGCTCGGAGCTGAAATTGGCTGCTCGTTGATTTTTGGATTAAACACAGTTTCCCAAGAGGTTAACCAAAGCAGCAAGAGCTCCAGGGAGTCTCCGTCTCTTGGTGGCAGGATGGGGTACCCCGGGGAAGGGGAACATCAGTCATGCACAAAGAATTGGGGTAAGCGATGAAATGTCCCGATCTCTGTCACGTTGGAGGACGCAAAGTCCCCTTCTGGTTTGAAGCGCAACTTCTCTGTGAATCTGCAAAACGGAGCTAGCAACGATCCCTTCCCCACAGGGCTATTCAAGGAATAAAGACTGCCAGGCAATGGGCGGTAAAGTAATCAGGGCTCCTCTAGATATGTGAGATAGTTAGATTGACTGTGCCCCCGCGAAAGCGGCAGCGTCATTTTGTGTGCAAGACTGGTGATAAATTGAATGAGAAAACTCACGCAGCCCATCTATTAACAGCTGGCCCCTGCCAAGGCTCCGGCAAACAAATACTGCCAATGAAGTCGCGAGATGATCTCTTTCCACAGAAAAAGAACTTCTCTCTTTCCCTTTTTCCCCTTTTTTTGTGCCGAGGTCCATCAAAAAGCAAATGTACCAGCAGATTTTTTTTGAAGCGGTTGTTTTTCCGAAACGCTAGCTCGCTCACCTGTTGGCTCTTCAGCTTGTTGGAAATGGGGTTAAATCAGGGAGGTGAAAAACAAAAAAAACAACCTGAAAGTGCTCTGAATGTACACCAGGATGAAAGAGGAGCATCAGATGGCAAAACAGACGACATCCGATGTCGGCTCTCCCCTCCATCCTCTTTCTGCGCCAACCAATTCCCTCCAAATGACAAAAATACATGCTATTTTTGCCTTCCTGATTAGTTTGTTTCAGTAAATCCCACTTCACAGATAGACCCAGCTCGCTTTAATTAGCTCTGGCACATTGACAACGAGAGGGAAGAAAACACCACAGGACAGTGCTGTCCAGACACACATCGCCAAGCAGTGACAAAAATAAACCATTTTGCTACATAACAGCTAAGTGCTTCCTGACTGCCTGCTTTTATCCCTGTAAGCCTTCCACCTAGCTGGTGAAATTAGGCTGACCAATCCAACACTTCACTGGACAAAATCTGTTTTTCATCTTTTACTAGTAAAATGTTCTAAGCCCAGCAAAATCAGTGGCCGTTTGGAGTTGGTTTTTCTTCGATATTATTTTATTTTTTTTTTTACCCTTCACGTTCTCTCCTCGGTTCCCACATCCCATAGTATATTTCATCTCCTGCCTGTTCAGGGCAATCTGGTCATTGCTAGGCAACGTGTCATCATAAATATTTCATCGGCAGAGGAGCGTTCAGAGATGCAGCCAAAAATTTTGATCTGGAGCCACCTCCCCGGTCCCTTTTGCTTGTGTATCCTCAGGGGTGCATGCGTGCAGCATCGCACACTGCCTCTGGACACCACACGGGGAAGGGATGACCAGGCCTAAGGCAAGCCAGGGGCATCGCTGGGAAGAGGCGTGGGCTTCTCTCCCACCATCGTGCCCGACCGGGTGCACAGGAGTCGTTGCCAGCTGCCCTTTATTTGCAGCAGGTGGAGAAAGCTGGTGCACCCTGCCTTCTGCAACATCTGGCGGTTTGGGCTATGACATTGTCCCTCAGAAACTGGGTTTTGGCAATTTGATGACGATTTTGTGCAGGCGTATGTATAGCGGGGAGAACCGGGGTGGCAAGACAGAGGTTGGGTGCTTGTAGATGAACACAGGGTTCCTGACCTCCCTGAGAGAGCACTCGGCATCTTTCAACAAGGCAAAATACAAACCTAGCCCAGCTGTGCAGTGCCATGGGCATGTTCACCCTGAATTCCAGAGCTCTCTATCCCAAAATGGCCACGTCTCTCATAACTTTCACTTCCTCGCTCCTTTTTCTCAGAGAAGAATCCCACCCGGAAGGTATCGTCTGAGAAACAGCAGCAGCTGAAGCTCCGGAGCTGACTGAGCAGCACTCGCTGGGAAGTTCCATCATTTTGTCAGAAGAGCCTTAACGGTGGAGAGAGATCTCCCTCATGCAGTTGTCTGTCATGCTGTCATTTTTTCACGGTTACCTTATCTAAAATGAACCCGGCCTGCCTATCTTTCTGTGGCTTTGTGGCTGATTATTGCTGCTGTGAGAACTCCTGTATCAGTATTAGGAGCCTGGCATTAAAAGAAGTGAGGCCATTCTACCTGGGGGGGCTGCCTGGACCCCGGTTTCTCAACCATGCATGGAGGATGTGGGTCCAGAATCCCTGGTGACCCCCAAAAGGGTTTGTGTTGGCTGGTCTCCCCTCAGAGGCTGTCAGGGATTATGGCAATGGATGGCATTACAAGAGAGCAGCCACATGGTGACCTCTTTATGGCAGAGGTTACCTACATGTGCCAAAAAAGATGCACTAAGAGGGTGCCGTTGGGTGGGGTGAGAATTACGGCATCTTGGGAGACATGTCAATAAGATGCAGCGGTTGCCAGTTACTGCTGATTTTTGCAAACAGCAACGGGATCCAGCTTGGGTCCCGCCAGGGTCTGAACTCAGGCTGAGGTAGGACCCATTGCTATATGGAGATGTCCTTCACACTGTACGTAAAGCAAAGTCCTGCTGCCCTAAAATGCAGCCCGTCTACTCATGCACACTGGCATTAGCAGCTTATCCGCCGCTCCTTTAACTGATGATTTGGAAAAGGGTTTTGTGGTAATGGCACCCTGAAAGGTCTCAGCCCTGCTCCAGAGGAAGACGACCACTGTCCTCCTCTGCTTCCAGAGGAGACCTGGCACTGTCACCCAGGACCTTTCCTCCAGGCTGCTCTGCAGTGAAGCCCCTACCCCAGCCTCCCCGCAGGACCAGCCCACGCTTTTGAGGTACCAGCTCATCCACGATTTGCTCGATGCATGGAAGAGCAACGGGAACTTGTCAGATTAACGTAGTACTCTTCTGTCTGGACTCCTCGTCCAGCCAAATACAATCTTAAAACAAAAGGCCTGCTGCAACAGACTAATGCTCGCGCCGGGATGTTAACAGGAGTAAAGACAAGGGCAGGGTGCTATTTTGAATTTATCTATTTGCTTTCTTCTTGCCCTGTGAAGTGAACTTGTGGCGGTTTATGTAGATCTGATGGTGCAGAATTTTGCCCGCTGGAAAAGCCAGCTCAGCACTTGATGCGTGCTGCCTCCCGTGGGAGGTGGGAAAACCATTAGTCAGGCAACAGTGTTGTGCCTCTGATTGGGATGCTTTCATCACATCTGCCTGCCATCATCAATCAACATTTTTATTTCTTTGCAAGCCAAGAAATAGGTGAAGCTGGAAGAACTCCTCTGATGATACTGTTAGCTGAAAGAGGCAAGCAAGGAGGAGATGAATATATTTCTAAGCATGTGGGAAGCATAATGATTTCTGATCAAAACCTCAGTGTTTTGTAGCTCTCTGATTTTCCTTTTTATTTTAAATGCTTTAAGGGAATTTTATTGCCAGACAAAAGTGCCCAATACTTAGGCATATGGAAGGAGTCTGATGCAAAGCCACGTTTTCATTAAGTGAAAGATATGGAGACAGGGAAATCATCCGTTCCCAGTCTTTCTCCTAAATTCTGAAGGACAGTGCCAGTGCTGTGGTACCTACTGGCTGTCCCTCGCTAAATGGCACCAGCTGATCTCAGTCAGGCTAAGAAGAGCCAGCTCATTAGTGAGAGTACTTCAGCCTTGCCCACAGGAGGTCAACCTCTTGAAATGGCAACTCCATAGTGAACATAAGGAGAGACCTGAGCCTACCCCAAGATATGACTCACTTATGCTGCAGACAAGGCGTCTCTAAGTGTGGGCTGCTGATGTGGCCAGAAGGTGCCTGCTGGGCCACCTGGGACCTGTGTGGCACCAGGGAGGCTGGCGGGGCTCTCGCAGGCTGCTGTGCGTGTAGAAGCCATGAGGGATGTGCTGCTTGTCCTGCTGGGCTTCACCCCCGGGTTTGGTGGTGCTGTGCTAACAACTGAAGCTGTAAGTAAGTCTGTACTTCTGCTGCGTTGTTAATCCTGTCAGTCTTCCTCCTCACCTCCCTGAGGCTGGCGGGGAGCGGAGCAAGATGTGTCAAGATGGCATGGACTGACATGGCTGTTCCTGGCAGTCTTGTCTCTTCTCTGTTTCAGTGATGAGCAAAGGGGATATTAGACCTCATCGCTGTGTGCCTGAAATCAAGCAAAGGTGTGCCTCCGTGGTGCCAAAGGGCAAGGGACACTGAAGTAGCCCTGTGGGTGAGAAATAATATATGCCAGCTTCCAGGGAGCTCCACGTGCATGCAGCTCAGGTGCCAATAGTGCAGATGCTGCCTGACTCAGAGCTGGCTGACACAGCGCTGCAGAGCGCTGAATTATGCTGTACAGACACAGCCACGGTGACAGCAGTAAAATGTTGGAGACCCGGGCAGGCGCGAAGCTGAGACAGGCTCCTCTCAGTCTGCTGGCTCGCGCTGAGGGACAGGAACCGAGACCCCGAGTGCGAGGAGAAGCACGCAATGCTGTCCTGACTGCAGAAGGACACGGATGGCATTGCTAACATGGGGCTCATCTATCTTGGGAGCGCTATGGGGGTAGGAGTTGACCTTTAGGACTCATGGTAATTCATTAGGATCTTGGGATTAATTGCACTCAGCCAACAAGACGGTCCTTGTCCAGCATGAGTCAAAGGCATATTTGATTAGTTTCTGAAACTTGTCAAAATTATATCTGGACATCCTGAACTTCCCCAGAAAGGATGAGTCCATGAACAGAACATTACTTAATTTTTTTATAAGGATGTAAGAATGGTTCTACTCAGCTGAACCAAGCATCTGCTTCGCTCTGGCTTCTGTCTGTAACACACGGCAGCAGCAGAAGCTTTTTGTAGGGGAAGAGAGGAAGCATCTCTCTGTGTCCTTTCACCTTTGGGCAATGTTTAAGTCTTTCTTTTTAACGGCTCTTGACAGGTTTTTTTCTGGCCATGAATATTTTTGGCCTCCATGTAATCCTGTGGCAATATATTCCACAGTTTAAATACGTGTCCGAAAGTTCTTATTTTTTCTTCGCTTAACTCTGCAATTTGAGAATTTCATTTGACGAGCCCTTGCTCTTCTGCTGCAAGAGCAGTGAATAATTGTTTCTTACTCACCTTCCCTCTGGCACGCTTTGATACAATGCCAGTTCTCCCCTGATTTTTCCATGTAGTTATACTGTCATGTGGGCAGGTTGAGCTTGCCACACTTAATCTACCCCGTGCAGGTACCAGCAAGCAGTGACAGCGGAGGGATGTGGATGTTGCCATGGGTCAGTAGACTATGAGCTTGTATAGTTTACACAACTGTCTATTCCATCAAACCCCCACTATCATGTTGTCCCTACATCAAATCTGGCATAGATATGCCTCCCAAGATTACAGTCTATCTCCATTTGATAGGACAGGACTCCAGTTCAAAGAGCCACTCTTTCAGTGGTGGTGGCTGAGATGTGACTGTCTATTAGTGTGACACAAAGGTACGCTGAAGGCCTCGCTGGTATTTGAAGATTCAGACTGGATATTGACTGCTAACAGAATCTCAACATGGGAATTGTACGCTTTGAAAACCCCTAATTTTCAGAAGTCCCTGATGACTCTGTGCTAACCTTTAGCTGACTTTAAAAATGAATCCAGCCTGGAAGTACTCTGCAAGCACACAGCCTATTATTGCCACCGCTTTTTTTTTTCCCTGTACAATACCAAGAAGAATTAAAGATGCTGGTAGTTTTTGCCCCAAGCAATCATATATAATATATAGTGCAGGATTGAATCTCCTCTTGCCTACTTTTTGTATTGTCAGAAACTCAGCTGAAGTCAACACTTAGCTTTGCAGAGCGGAGCCAGCCTCAAAATACCCACAGCAATCTGTACGTTGTCACCCCCGGAGTTAAATGCCTCCAGATAGTGAGGGCAATTCAGGGCTGAACCCATCCTGTGTCTCAGCTGGAGAAGCCAGTCGTGAATCATCACGGCTTAACGAACGCCGTGCTGAGGATTATGCATTGATGCAGGAGGTAGCATCCAAATTCTCCACCAGAAATGAACCGATTGCTTTGATTTTTTTTTTCTTGTTTTTTTCTTTTTTTGAAAGATGCAAAGGGAGGGAGTTCTCCCTGGCCCCAGAGTTCAGAGGAATGTTTTTGTGTCAGGATCTCGGTTATGTTACAACATTTGATTTGGGAGGGCAGTCTCGCCTGCTGCTAACTTTTTGTAATAGCGAAATACAGACTTACAATGAGGCCACCATCCACCAAATTTTCAGTTTAAATTGTCACCTTTGATTAAATCATTTCATGTATTTGGAGGACTTGCCAGTTCCAGTACAGTCTCTTTGAAGGGATTTTTTCCAAATATTAGACCATTAGACAAATGGTTTCATTTCATGCCAGCTGAGCTCATCTCTCAGAAGAAACACAAGAGATCTTTTTGTTTCCCCTAATTGTGGGGCACGGGAAGGGACTGGGAATGACGTGATATCGCTGGGCAAGACATGGCATGTGATGCAGGCACCTCGGGAGAGGGCCTTGGGGAAGGACATAGTCTCTACTCACGTAGCATCTTTTCCCTTTCAATATGGGAGGGCAGAGACATTCGGAATGGACAAAGGCCCATTGGTTCTGTGGTCCATCTTCATTCCGTCTGGTCTGGAGTCATCCTGATAAGATCTCCAGTGGTTTTGTCCCTTCCAGTTGCAGGGTTATGTCCACTTCCATCAGTTATAATTTCCTCCATTGGCTTCTTCCATTCAGCTCAGATTCATTTGATTTCATCTCACCCCACTGGTGACTTTCTTCCTTTCTCTAAACAAAAATCCAGGCAGGGCTGTTTAGGAGCCTATATTGGCAGAGAAGTGACGGGATAAGAAGGGCAATAAAGCACTGAAATAACTGAGGACAGAGCTCAGATCTAATATCGGGGGAGCAGAAACCTTATTCCTGTGACTATCTCTTAGGCCATGTTTGTCTTTAGTATTTCCCAAGTTCCTCTTGGTTGTGGTGGCCAAGTCCCTCATCGCTGCCTCAGCAGACCAACAACAGTCACCAAGCTCAGATGTCAGACAAAAAGCAAAGGTCTTGGAGGTAAAACAGCTGCCCTCCATCGCCGCAGCATCTTGGAGGAGGGGTGGCATCCTCACTGCTAAGGTGAAGTCAAACGAGACTTGGGAAACAAACTGTCTTCCACCATGAGAAGAACATCCTTATTTGTTACAAGAAAGGAAAAGCCTCTTTTGCCACATCAGTGAAGCGATGTCCAAGTGTTCTCTTTAATCCTCCTTAATCACGGTGTTGCTGATTAACATTTGAATAGAGCTTCTAATTAGAAAGAAGAGACACAGACAACCTCACCCTGCTGAGGAGGTGAATTCTCAGCTCCTACCACTTGTTCCTGCATACGCTGCGCTGATTAGGGCTTGAATGGGACAATGATTAAAGAGGCCACTGCCACTTTGCAACCTCTGAATAGCATAGCTACATTCAAGGATTTATTTTCAACTAAGACTTGAATAAATGTTTTGCAAATGTGAGCCACTCCTGCCGAATGGGAAGAGCTTTTAAACACTTCTGAAGCACTATTCCATCTTGTTCCTTGCTTTATCGCACTGATCTTTGCCTGTGTAGAACATGCCCTGTCTGACCATGACGTATTTCAATTAGGATCGTGCTTCAGGCCTATGTATTGCACTTGTTCATCTATTTCATTATTCAAAAAGCAGCTGAAGCCTGGTAAAAACCTGAAAAGTGTGCTATTGAAAAATCACTTCTACCTTCTTGGGCAGAAGTGTTTTGTTTAAGTTCTTCCATCCATTATATAATTTATTATACTTATTAATTTGCAGTGGGCCTAACCAAAGGCAGGGCTCTGTTGTGCTAGGAACTATCCACATTCAAAGACGACCATAGTCTTAATCTCCTAGGAGTTTTTGATCTCTGCTTGAGTCAATTATATCAATCCACTTAGAAAGACAGCTTTTCTACTCCTATCCCCATTAGAGAGCTGGGGAACAAAATGATCAGGATTGACCTAAGCCTTATCGTAAATGGGTGTAGAGCTACGTACTCACTAGGACCTCCTGGCTACAGATGAATTCACGCTGCAACAGTTTAAGAAATTACAGCCTCCAGCTGTTTCACTGCCTATCTGCCAAAGCTTCTCTGCCCTCGGCCTCTTCTGTCCTCAGGTCTGTATCTTGGACCACGTGGTGATGGTGGGCTCTGGAGAAGGATGCCAGAACCTGCTTGGCTGCAACTGAGGTCCAGGTCTGTGTTCTCGTCTGAGGTGAAGGCAACATCTTAAACCACTGCAGCAACATTCACATAAACCCATCTTTTGGGTATCTTCCTCTCCCAAAGATGTTGACTTAGAGCCTTGGGAGACCTCCTGCAGCATGCTGCATTGTGGGCCTATTTCTCCCTCAACAGTAAAGAATGGTGGGTTACCTCTTTGCTGTTTATTTCGCCTGGCATCCAGAGGGGTTTACTGAGTATCGCTCTATTTCTGAAAGCAGGAGAGTGAATGTTGTCTGGGTCTGAGAGCCTGTATCACCCAGATCAAGTCAAATTCAAAGACACAGCCCTCAGCTACAAATCCCTCCAAGGAAATGCCCTAAGCTGACTAGGAGGTGACCTCTCTGGCAGAGAGAGTCCTCTGCTGCAGCGCTTGTCAAGACCTGCCAGCCGCTCTGCTGAAGCTCATTAGAGAGGGAGATGGTGCTCCCTTGGCCTGGTCATCACTTGATGTTAGAGGAACTCTAGGTAACCTCAAATGTCTGCAATTGTCAGAGCAAAATGGAAAATCACTCAATTGACTTGATGTTTAACTTCGCGAAACAGCAGCAGCACGGGAGGAGAGAGCAGGAAGGAAGGGAAAGGCGGGGGAGGAAGGGCACGATTTGCTGAAAGACCCTTTTTGAAGGCAGAAGCAAAATGAGGTGAAACCCACCCACATTTAGAGCTTATCTGCAGAAGCCTGAGTTCACGCGCTCCAGTAATGTTCATCGTATAAATGCAAAGACGTTGTTGCCATTTAGCAGCTGTTTCCTGGATTTCAAGATAGCTTGTTCCTGTGGGCTAGAGGGAGACAAGATCCTGCACAAGTGCAGCAGAAAGACATGCAAAAAGGCCTGTCCTCAGTCTCTCTTTGTCCCCTGAGAGCTTCCCAGCCCAGCTAACTGGATTTGCATCCAGCCTTCCAGCTCTGGGACTGCTCATGCTCAACGGCCAAGTCAAAAAAGGAGTTTAGAGAGACCACAATACGTTGGAAGCACACTAACCTCTTCCAGCGCTGCTCTCGGGAAGCTGGCGCTCGTCAGCACCCTGCCTGCCCAGAGAGGTCCTGATAACCTCCTGTGGGCAGGTGAATCCCCACCGCGATGTCTCGTGCAAAGGCAAGAGCCTGCCGAGTCCTGTGCTCGGTACATTACCCCTCTCAATACGCGTGGCTTTGGGGATCCTGGTGTCCCTGATTGAAATTCAAAACTCCTAGTGACTTATTTCCCCTTTCATTAACCCCTTCATGGCCCAGCTCTTCTGGGACTATGCTCCGTCAGGACCAAGGGCTATTCTTGGACTGCTCTGCTTATCACACCCAGCAACAGCAGCCTTCCCTGACAGCTCCGGCTGTTGCCAAGCCAGGAGGGGCAGGAATAGCTTCCTGAGCCAAGGCAATGTGAGGAGAGCGGTGGCTCTGTTCAGACGATCCAGCTCCAGAGAGCAGCATCTACAACAGAGCAGCAAAGCAGGGAAAGGGAGTTTGGAGTCTAACACCTCTGAAGGCGAAATCACCAGCAGCTGAAAAAATCGACGGAGCAGTGAAAAGTTTAGAGTCTTAGAATTGTCTAGGTTGGAAGGGACCTTTGAGATCATTGAGTACAACCATAACGTTGCTTGTTTCCAACTAGAAATAATGGTAGCTTCAAGCGTGTGATGAGGTGGAAGGTCTTTGCCTTAACCACTACGCATGCAAGGATGCTTTTCGTGACAAACTTGTTCCCTTTAGGAAGGAACATGTTTCCAGCCCACGCTAACAGGGAACCAAATTACTGCCCACTGGCATTGGGAGGAGGTATGAAATGAATTGGTCAGGGGAACCCTTACTTTTAAAAGTCAAAAATAATGTGGGGTATAATGTAAAGGACAAAGCTGAGCGCTGAAGGCTGGTGACTTATATGCAATATAAATTCAAGTGTCGTAGCAGGGCAATTGCGGAGCAAATTGCTGCAAGACACAGGACGCTGTAGGTAGCAGCAGGATACGGAAGACGAAGCTCACATAGTGGTTTTAGCAGGTTTTGAAACCTGCTGCCACAGCTTGTTTTGGATTGCTGTGATTTTATTTGGGTTCGGTAGAGTGTCAGGTGCTCGGGCGCTCTGGGGAGGTGAGGGGTGTATTCAGCTCACGTTCATTGTACAACCAAACCAACAATAACCTAATAAGTAATAACTAATAAAACCAGGGTTTAATTATGTGGAACCCTGAGCCTGTTATGAACAGAGGAATCCTCCCAGGAGCAGAGGCACCCAGAGGAAGGATGAAAGAAGAGGACCTGCAAGAAACTAGAGTTAAAATAGCTGCTCTCCTGCCATTTCATTGAGCTCCTTCGGTACGTGTGCACCACGGTCAGTTTGGCAAATCACGCAGTACAAGACATTAAAAATACAAGAAAATACGTTAAAATGTCTGCAAGGGGATTGTAGGTACCTCAGAGAGAAAGCAAATGAATTCAACTAAATACTGGGTAGCATTTTTGATTAAATCCAAGTGCAGTTGGTCAGAATTACCTGCATAAGGGCTTTTTTCCTGTATCCTAGTGCTAGATAGGCTCGGATGCGTAGGAGGAGGATCTGTTTATCTTGCTGGAGGCACACTCCAGGACAGAGAAGGGGACGAGAATCGCTGCCTCCGAGTCCCGCCCTTGGAAATTTGCAGTTCCCTGGCTTTGGCATTTCAATATAGCCTGTTTCCAAGAGAAAAGTGATTAGAGAAACCCCAGGAGGTTTTGTCTGTCATTAAAGCTGGATTTAATGGCAGGAGGAGATGGAGCTGAAGGTACTGCGGGTGACCCTATTGCAGGTTTTTCTCTCCCACCCGGCTCATGCCATCGGTTGAGCTTTCCATGAGCAAGAAGTAGGGGCTCCGGTTCTTGCTCCATCGCAGCCAGGACAGTCGAGTGGTCCAGGCTCTGTCCGGGCCCGTCTCTCGGCTTCCATGCAGGAAGGCAACGTTTTTATTCCACGCCACTTTACTAGGCACGCTTTCAAACCTAATTAAGCTTAGTGTTATCATTGTTTTTTATCGCATTAAGATGCCACTTGGCTCTCGGCAGCACAGACCACAAAGTCAACACTGCATCTTTAAACAGAAACAACAGATTTTGGTTCAATTAAAAATTCATTAAAATGTAAATTAGTTTGTAGGGTTTTTTCTTTCTAATGCCTTATTCAGTGTGGCACTCTAATGGGGAGAGCGTTAAGGGTAGGTTAACTCGAAGCACAGAGACAAATTGCTCTCCATATACCCACCTACTTAAGTGATCTTGGAAAAGAAATTAACCCTTTTCCCTCATCCACCGACGTTTCCACCTCAGGATCTCCACCGTATTCCAACTGTTCATCATGATCTTCCTTTGTCGTGCTTTCTTAAGTCTACAATGAATAATTGACCTTATCCTGCAGCTTTGCTTCCCCTTCTCCTTTGCAATTTTCCTACAGCTCTCGGGGAACTCTTTTTTTCCCAACAAGACGTATCCTGAAAGCCACTTGTTTCCTCTCAAACCCTGTTAGATGTGCCAGAATAAATTTCCTGGATGTTTCCAGTGGCTGCATGAGATACCATGATTTAACCGCATACTTATTAAATCATTTGTCGCTTCTAATGCGCTATGAAGCCACGTGTGAGCGTTATTATTATTATTTTCCTTATCGTTGTAAACTCAGTCGCTATTGCAAGTTCATTAGGTGTCGTTAATTGTTAGCAACACATTCAGAATGTATGGTAAACGCAATTTAATTGAGAACTAATTAACTTGTTATAGTTATCTCATTACATGCCAATTAAACTTTTTAACGTTCCTTTTCAGTAGATAAAGGAACAGTTAAAATCCCAGGGACCAAATTCGGAGCTGGTGTAAGGGGAGTAGCTGTGCTACCTTTGCCTGTAATGTGTTTGCGGACAAGGGATTTGCTTTGCATCTTGCATTTTTCTAAGATTAAGGGAAACCAAGGGAGTTCAGGTTAATTTAGTGTGTCTCTGAAGAAGCTGAGAACTTGGGAGAATAAAAATGCCTCTGATGGTGGTTTTATGTTTCAGGAGAGGGACCGAAGGACCAGGGCCAGGAATTTCTGCTCTGCGGCTGGATCAATCTACGGCTTTTGGTAAACCAACCTCCAGCTTTTCCCACATCTGCAAATTATATGGGGGAATATTTACATACTACGCCCGATCCAGAGTCCGTGCAAAAGCATCCCTTGATCGCGGGCTTTGGATCGGCATCTTTGTGCTACATAATTTCAGGGGACTTTCTCCAAACAAACTCCAGCTGATCGCACACAAGAGAGTTCAAGGCAGCATGATTGACTGTACCTGCCCCCTACCAGCTCTGTGATCAAATCACATTTGCCTAGTTTATGTTTCTCCCCTTTCTCCACATGAAAGTGTCAAGCAAACAAAAGAGAGAGAAGTAATGGAGAAAAAAAGCAAAGCCATGTGAGTACAAAGTGTTTCCCAAAGACACAAAATAAGCAGCTGGAAAAAATTGGGAACAATATCGCCTTTAATCTCTAAGATAACCAGGTTCAGACGTCTTAGATGTTAGTAGTAACATCTGTGGCTTTAAAAAAAAAAAATAGAAAAATCAACCTGTAGCTGAGCCATTAAGTTCACAGTGTCACTGTAATGTCGCCTTCAAACCCAAAACAGAATCTTTCAAAGTGAGAAGAACTCAAGAGGCTCTTATCAAAGTGAGAGGTAACTATTTCGGCACTAGTGAAGTGAAGGATAAAGTTGCCGAAGGGATTGATGATTAATTTCCTTTCTATTCGCTCACTGAAACAACCGTGTGAGAAACTTGGAAAATATGTGAAGGGGCAAGTCGGCAGGTTCAGTGGCCAGCCACACAAGGCTTTGACCTAAGCAGCTTTCCCCAGATAAAGGAGTTGCTGCCACATGGAGTGGGCAAAGCAGCCAACCACTGCTCTGCCGTGGTGATCTCAATGCACCGCGACGGGAGTCAGCTGACATGAACCAAAATGGTTTGGGCATAAAGCAGGGTTAGCAGGGACCAGTGTCTCTTGTCATGGTGCAGAATCATTCCCCAGTCCAGGTGGGACGTCCAGATTGCAGGTTCAGGCTGTTAATTCATTTACAGTGAGGGCAAACCATGTTCTGCTAGAGCAAGGATATATGAAAAACTGTCAGGAAAAGGAAAATGAAGCTAGAGCAGGGAGGCAGAGCGAGCTGTTTGCATCCTTCAAAGTAAAGCCAAGGAGTGTCTGCGAAGATGAACCTGAATTTAAACCACAGGGAAGAAGAATGTTAATCCAACATCCATCTCGTGTGGCTTTTCCAATAAGAGCTATAATGCAAGAAAAGCAGCTGAAGAGGTTTTTCTCACAGAATTTTCTAACCAACTCTGTAAAGCCAAGAAGGCAAAACTCTTCTGGAGACCTTTCATGTTCTTAGTTTGCTGAATCCATACATTGAGGTGCATCTTCCATAACCATTGTCGTTTAAATAGATAGCATTCCTCGAGTGGAAAGGGTGGGTGTGAGGTAGTGTTATGGAGGTTACTAGTACGTACCAGAAGCGTCAAGAACTCTTCAGCGTTTCTATCCAGGATGCGCTAAGATGGCAATACTTGCATGGTGAATGTGTTTTTACTGTGTGTTTTTATGACGTTTTCATTATGTGCTTTCATTATGTGGTTATAAGCTGCTAGAATGGAAACAGGAGCAATAAAGCTTGATTGATTATTATATTCCTATATATAAATGGAGATTATTTTTTTCCACTAGGAACCTATGAACGACAGACAAGTTTGATTGGGATGCAAGTCCAAGCATTAAGTCCACTCCTGGAGTAATTAAATCCAGCTCCTGAAGTCAAGTCACCGCTGGTGCTTATGAGCCTTCTTCAAGTCACCAGACCTTCAGCTTTGGACAGCTGGAGAGGCAGCTGGAATACTTGGTGCCTTATGTCCCCACAGATCTCCAGAGGACCACCAGGGCTATCTCCTTCTGAAATCCCCAAAGCTGAAGCAGAAGCTAAATTCAGAAACAAAATAGGGTGGCCCAGGCTTTCGTTGAAGATCTTGTTTCTGATGGGGTCCAGTCAGAGTCAAGAACTTTGAAGTGAGACTTTGTCCTCATTTAGGGCTTAATGCTCTGTGATGTGAAAGGTCTGGTGGGTGCTATCAAACACCCTGTGCTCCTCCTCACTGTCCCCACGGCACGGCCCAGCCTCCTGCTCTGCTGCTGCCGCTCCTGCTGCTGACTGCACCATCCTGGTGAAACCCAGGGTTTGCTCCAGTCCGAAGACAAGGTTGAACCACTTGTGCTGGTTTGAGGTAAGACAGAACCAATTTTCTGCTTTGTAATTTTACTTTTTAGCTGGGCCTCTTCTAACTGACTAAATTCTGAAATTAACAGCATATTGTTCAGAAACTGTTCAACCTCAGAGTGATAAGAACTGCTTATACCAGGGAATGGTACGCAGAGAGGCTCTTGCTTATGCTTATTGCTATAACAACCAAGGTCAGCTAATTTCGTTATTTGCCCCATTAGAGGGTCGGAAGCAGAAAAAGCATAGAGCGGTCCCACCTGCGGGGAGGAGCGGATGGGACAGGTGACCCAAAACTGACCAACAGGGTATTCCATCCCATCTGCATCACGCTCAGTATAAAAGCTGAGGGATCAAAATGTCAACTCTCTTTCTTCAATGGCCGACGTCTGAGGAGGACCCTGTCTGTTCATCTGCTTTTGATCCCGATCCGAGCATTCCTGACTCCAGATACGGAATCCCGCTCCTCTCCATCGCTGACTCCAGTCTGGGACTTTCCCTGTGCCTGCTGGTGATGTGATCGTCAACCTGGGAGCTGGATATGGTTTTGTATGTACTGTATACTTTTTAAATATTTTTTTTATTATTATTTCATTATTTATTAATATTTTCATTATAGTAGTTTAGTTCTTTTTCTAAACTCATAAATCTCCTTATCTCTTCCTCTCCTCTCTTTGGAGGGGGCGGGGGAGAGCCATCTGTCATTCTGGTTGGCCAATCCAGCCAAAACCACGAGACCACTTTAGTAGCATCTATTTATGGCGAGGAAGGCAACGGGCTCTTCATTAGCAGCTGCAGGGACTCGGCACCTCACAGAATCAGGCTTTTCAGTGAGTTCAGAGTTAATCTTTGTGCGGTTCCTTTATGCAGTACTGTACTTTATAAACGTTTTCATCTGCCAACGTAAGTTCTCATCAGGCCGACGAAGGTTGTGACTGGTTTCAGCTGACACAGATTCTGCCTTTTTGTGTGTGCTGTATTGGAGGCCTCTTCTCTGCAACGCTCCTCTCATTGTTCCCCTGCCCTGGAGACAGCAGCTGGCTGTGAAATCCGTCTCCCAGGCATCTCGGTGGGGACGGAGCCTTTTCTCTTACACACCTGAGATGGTTATCAGCGTCCAAAATTCCCTGCAGAAGCCCTTGAAGGAGCTGGCCGGAGCAGGAGGAAAGCGTGGTGAGGTGTGCGCTGGGAGAGGAAACACCCTGCCTTTCAAGGAAGGAAAACCAAGAATCTTCCCGTAATTTATTTATAGGAAGAAGCATGGGAAATCTTTCCTCTTCCTCCAAATAAAACTCTCTCATTCCCTGACTCTAATCGTTCGATAACCTCACACGGAGTGGAAGCATTCCCCCATCCTCTGCAGGTTTTGTGCCTTGTGTTGTTGCTCGCTAAATACGTGCGGGCGCTTATTCACAGCAGCATGCAGGCTCGTGATCTTTGCATGGCTTCCTCCCCTCTAGGAATGCCATAAATAAATCACCAGGTCAGGAAGTCTGTTACATGCCCGTGGTCTCTCTCCCCCATGCCGGCTCTTTTTCTCTCGCCTTACTCCTTCTACATTTGTAGAGAGCACTTAAACCTGCCAGGAGTGTTACGTACGGTCTCCCCCTTACGCTGGTATCTCGCTGTGCTCGGTGCAATCCAGCAGCAGATCAATCATTCATATTCCTCGCCACAGAGGACGCTAATGATCTAAGATCAGAGGGAAAAAAAAAAAAAAATCACATTTAGGCACAAGCTGCACTAAAGTTTTCCTTCCCGAGGAACGTGTTCACTGAACTGACAAACCGGGTTTCCAAAGAGATGGGTTCTCAAGCACACGGTGCTGCGCAACCAGGGTCACATATTCAAAAACTTAAATTTAGAAACATAGAATCAATATAAGATTCAGCTGGACAGGGTGCTGGGCCATCTTGTCTTGACCTTGCTTTTGCCAAGAAAGGCTGGACCAGATGACCCTTGAGGTCCCGTCCAACCTGGCATTCCAGGATTCTTTCATTTAGGATCCAGAAGGGCAGTATGATACTGAAAACATCCTTGCTCCTACTGTGATGGGGGCGTTTGGAATGCCCTAAGAGCTTTTGGGGTCAAATGTGGGTGATTTCTCCTTGGCGTTGGCCACCAAGAGGCAAGCTCTTAGGCGAGCTCTAGGCAAAGAAGTTCTCTTCTTGCCTGCAGGAGGAGCTAACCGGGGCGCCGTGCTCTCCCTGCCGCTTCTGGTTAGAGCTCTTTGGGGGAAATCCCTCTGCCCTACTTTACTCTTCCAAAATTCCTGTTATTCTGAAGCCTAAAAAATTCACTTAGCAGCTCTGCCCACCACAAAGGCCAAGAAGGATGAGAAATACCAGTATAAAAGAGGAGAAAAAACCATTTATTATTGATGGGGGGCAAAATGACAGTCTCTGTAGACAGAAATCAAGTGCCTTTCTAGAGCTGAAATGAGGTATCGCATTAAAGGCCTTTTGCACAGCAGTTTTTTTAGCTGTTAGCAAGAAGTGGAGAGCAGAAAAAGTTACAGTCTTTACATTGCCCCTTCAGATTTTGTAACTTTTGCTAAATGGAACATATTGTTAAATCTCATGTTTTCCTTGCAGAAAAGTTCTCATTTGCAAAGGACCATGTGTGCATGTGAAATCTTTTTCTGTTTTTTTTTGTTTTATTTTTTTTGGTTGTTTTAATTGCTGTTGTAATCTGCACATTTCGCAAAGATTTAGATCATCAAAATTTTCCGAAGGACCGTAAGAAGACCAGGAAAAAGCACGACAGCCTTCTTGCAGGTCTTCTCAGGCGTGCTCATCACCACTGGGATAGATTTTCGAGTGGTTAGCAGCGCTGTCGTCTTTGTTTGGATGGCCCCAAAGGAGGGTCATAAAGATTTCCTCCTCCTTCTTTATCTATTCTTGTGTCGTCTTCTCCAGCCCTCTTTCTCACTCTGACTTCTCACAAGCAGCAACAGTCCGATATCTGAAGTTAATGTTGCAAGAAACCCCCTCCCCATACTTCACAGTGCCCATACACGGCTTATTTCTCCATCCCGCATGTAGGATTGTTTACCCAAAGTAGGTAGATTTACCTCCTCGACACAGTTGTGGAGAGTAATTGGGTATCTGTCAAGTACAGGACAAGATTAATCAAACCTGCCGACTTGAAACAGGCCAAAACTAGAGTCAAATATGACCTGTGCTTTAAGGGCCATGAAATGCAGACAGAAGTACTGTGATGAAGGTGTACTGCAGAAACAAACCTAAAAGAAATGCCACGTCTTAGCAGCTTTGAACTGAGATAAAAGGCAAAATTCAAAACCGATGAGGTCTCAATTTGGCATCTGAAACCTATATCTGTTTATCAGACACTTAAAATCTACCGTTATAACTGAGAAATGCTTATCTGTTTGGAATTGTCTCGGGGGGATGTGTTGTTAAATTCAAATCGTTGCTGGTCATATGCAAGAGATGCGCGTGCTTCAGATATCACCGAGCACATGCACATATTCTGAGTCACTGCAAATGTGGCCTTAGTTATTTCTACTCTGCTCTGGTGAGACCCCTCCTGGAGTGCTGCATGCAGCTCTGGAGTCCTCAGCACAAGGACATGGACCTGTTGGAACGGGTCCAGAGGAGGGCCACAAAGATGATCAGAGGGCTGGAGCACCTCTGCTGTGAGGACAGGCTGAGAGAGTTGGGGTTGTCCAGCCTGGAGAAGAGAAGGCTCCAGGGAGACCTTATAGCCCCTTCCAGTACCTGAAGGGGGCTACAGGAAGGATGGGGAGGGACTCTTGATCAGGGAATGGAGCAATAGGACAATGGGTAATGTTTTCAAACTGAAAGAGGGGAGATTTAGATTAGATATCAGGAAGAAATTCTTTACTGTCAGGGTGGTGAGACACTGGAACAGGTTGCCCAGAGAAGCTGTGGCTGCCCCATCCCTGGAGGGGTTCAAGGCCAGGCTGGATGGGGCTTGAAGCAGCCTGGGCTGGTGGGAGGTGTCCCTGCCCAGGGCGGGGGGGTTGGGACTAGATGATCTTTAAGGTCCCTTCCAACCCGAACCATTCTGTGATTCTCTGTGGGGTGGGAAGAACAAGGCCAAAGCATGGGGGTTAGGGGTAGAGGCAGGGAACAAGGCAGGTACCTCGTGCCGTTACTGTTTTGGGATGATCAGCAAAGGGCTTCTTTGTTCCTCTGATGACAAACGCTGCAAGGGCAGGTTTGGAGGCAAGGGTGGGACAGCTCGGATGGGCCCAGTGCCGAGATGGGGCTTGACCTTCGGGCACTCACTCCTTCTGGCTGTGGAGTTTAACGCAGGTCGATGGAAGCGCAGCAATCGTCTACGCTCTGCAAAGTTGAAGCATCTTTCAGCCCTGTCTTCTCCTGCCTCCTGCCTTGGGCATCACGGTGGCCTTCAGGTTATCAAGGATAAGCAAACAAGCCCGGGTTTGAAACAACCCCTCCAAAAGAGGGTCCCCCCCCATTACATATGTGTGTGTGTGTATGTATATGTATGTGTACACACACACGTGCACACACAGCACTGCCACCCAGTGGCCTGCTAACCACAAAAGGGGTTAGCAAACAAACTTGTTTTAGGCTGCGCTTTTTATTTTCCCTAAATGCCATTGATATGGTATAAAAACCTCTTCCAAGCACGTACTCGGCTCTACCTTCCCACCCTGGAGGTGCCCGGCTTAGCGCGCACACACACGGCCAGGCTGTAAAAGCGTGCCAGCTGTGCAGCCGCAATTGGAAATATCAATAGCTTAGCATCGGGTTCAGATAATAGGCAATTTGCGATTGTCACACATATTCTACCTTTTCCCTTTTTTTTCTACCTTTTCCCTTTTTTGTATGTGCGCGGTTAATTGTGAAGGGGAGGACAGCAGACCTTATCTCTTGCGACTAGTGGTGGCAAAACTGAAAAATTGTTTTCATTACCAGGTGGAAGGCTTTTCACATGCAAATTATCAATATCATTGTGAATGTGGCATTTTTATTAATTCAACCCAGCTTATCTGACCAAAAAGAAAGAAAGATCATTCTTGTTTTATATCAAACATTTTGCTCTGACAATGGTGAGTCGTATTTGATGAAATGTTGCAGGGATCACACCGTTTTTTGCAATTTACTGCAGGAGAGAAAGAAATAGAAAGGACTAATGGATGGGGTTGGGTTTGAGGATTTTTGGGTGGGTTTGGGGGTGTTTTGTGGTTTTTTTTGCTTTTGCTCTTTTTCTCTTTAGGACACTTCTCCTAAACACCAGTCAAATGATGCTAGTTTACGTAAGTGTTTTAACTTCTCGTCTTCAACATCAAAGAAACTGATCTGGTTTTACAGATGTATTTTTGTATCTCTATTGTGTGCGCTTCCCCTTCAGACACTGGGAAAAATAAGGTCACGTTCCCTACTGAGTCCATCCTTTTCTATTGATTTTATTTTCTTAAAATCCTAATAGAGCTTGAAATTAATACCGTTTAATTTTCTTCCTGGCTTTCTTGTGAACCACCAAAGCTTTCTTGTCGCTGCTGCGCCGCTCTGGGTGTAAAGACGATGACGGACTTGGAGTCCTCCTTCCAATGGCAAAAATCCCCGAGAAGAGGAAATCATGAGGGTCGTGGCTCTTCCTCCAAGGAAAGCAAGGGCTCCCCCTTCCAGCCTAAGAGATGGGAAGCAGGGATGCTTCTGCACTCATTTCAAGAGGGAATGGGCCACAGAAAGTTACGGACCCTTCTGATGTGGCTAAATTCAGATTCAACAATATTAGGACACACCTAAAGACCTCTGCTAGGGCTGTAGCTCAGTGCTTTCTGCTTCTTAAAAGCAAACCACATTCATATTACCCTGCCTGCAACAAACATTAATTTGTCCAGCATTTGGAAGTCCTTCGGTAAGACTCACAGCTCCTCCAGGAGGCAGGTGAACGCATTTTAGTAATGGACCTAGCAGCTTTGGGATCCAGCTGGAAAACATTTACCCAAGAGCAAATAAAGCCAAGTGAGGAGCCTGACAGCTCTGGAAGCTGCTTGGTTGTTACTGGAGTTTTTCCATCCATGAGCAAAGAGGTTGTGGACTTGTGATGCTGGAGTGGTCTTCTGATCCCTTGCTCCATGCAGAGACCAACAAGAGCGTTCAGGAGAAGATGGAGAGCACCAAACCTACCGAACCAGCATCCTGCCTTCCTGCTGATGAACTTACCGGGGAGGAAAAGACACTTCACGCCCCCTTGGGAGTCTCCTGACTTTTGCAGGAAGGCCTGAGGGCTTTACTGGAGAAAGCACCTAGAGGCGGGTTTGTTGACAATAATGAGGCATTGAAACGCCGCGACCCTGGTTAATACAGGCTGCCATTTGTCATGCCCGCTCGTCACGTCAGAGTAGTGTTTAGCTGCATAAAATGGGCTGTAAACTTTGCTCATTTTGGCTGACAGATATGATAAAAGTTATGTGCGTTTCACAGCGGTACGGGTTTGATGAAGAAAGGTCTCCTGAGACCTCTTGCTGCACCAGGTTTTATCCTTCGTCATCGCACAGCAAAGACCTCGTGGGTCGTCATCTCTGTCCCTCCTTTGCTTGTTCAGGAGCCACTACCTTTCTCAATGATGCTTCTCGCAGATTAAAAGCATTTTAAATATGTATTATTTCTGCACTCTCTGTGTATCTGCGCCATTCATACCCACATCTTAAATTCATCGCCTCTCTGCCAGTCGTTTGTAAATGTCCCTGGGTGTTTAACTCTTATTCTCGGAATCCTCCGAGCTATTGTTGGTGAATATGGCTGTTACATATTCCTGATATTTCTCAAAGGTCAAAAGAAAATGTAAAAATGCCACTTCTTTTCTCTTCTCCCTTCAAAGCAGCAAAATGCAATATTGTTCTGCCGCAGTTACTTTTGCCGTTATGCTAAGATTTTATTTTTTTTTCAGTGCACCTTATTGTATTTACTCCCTATGTTCTGGATACAGAATTATTTCCTCAAATTATTAGGAACTAGAAGATATAATAGCCTTTTATTATGTTTCAGAACATATTACTCTACCACAACAGTCTATTTGCGACAGTTTGCTCTCATCTTCCTGCAACCCATCTTATAAATGAGACATAAAATTGAGGCTCTGGACGCTTACGGACCCAATCCTGCAACATTTATGCACCTGGTTAAGCTGAATCATGCAAGGATTCATAGGGAATTGGATGTGCAGAACGACTAACGCTTGAGGAACTATGGCAATTGCTCCAAAGCAGTTTGCAGTTCTTCAGGATACAGAGGAATGCATCAAACTAGGGTGCATTATCTCCTCCTCCCTCAAATCTGGCCAGGATGCTGTAAAGGATGGACTCGGAGCCAATGCAGAGTAAAACGTCCTCTCCTGCAGTCAGCACGTATTATATTCATTTATTTCTATCGCTGTGGTAAGACTCCTGATCGGGCAGAGTTTAGCCCTCAGCACCGCAACACGATCTCCAGGTTTTCGTGGCAGAGTCGCACTTGGTGATGTTATCCGGCCTCGTTAATTGATTACAAAATAAGTCAGCAAGCCGCACTGTTCCTGCGCCTTCCATATAGCTTACGCTGCCTCCTCATTCAAAACCGGCTGTACTGCAAGGTCCAGCTCCCTGTGTTTGAAGCCTCATCAGCCGAAGAATGACCTTTCTCTCCGACCTACATCCTTCATAGGAATAAAGCAACAGATGACACCACGTACAGGATTCCCAGAGCTCTTTGTGCAAGCCCGGAGCAGCGCAGCTCTCCAGTGAAGGGCATCAAGCTTAACTCTCAGCTCACCCTGCAAGGAGGTGTGTTGTTTGTTTTTTTTCATTTCAGTTAATAGCAGTCTTTCCACTGATTTACGCAGGAGTAGAGTCAATTCCCAGCATGTCTTTTAACACAAGCTACTCCTCAGCGGAAGGAACATCTCAGCAAACAGGATGTCCCTGGCCCTGTGAGGGTCCTCATCCAGGCAAACCGTCTCCCGCCATGCACCGAATGATCCCCCTCCGCTTATTGCTCCGCCGCCGTCGTTGATTTCTGTTCCTGCACATCGCCACCGTGATTGGCAACCGAGACAGAAAGATCGGACAAACAAAGCCAAAACACCACCTGGGATGGAGCTGAAAAAGATGCAGGAGCGGATCATCTCCATCTGTATTCTCGAGGATGCGTTAAGACGGGCAGCCAGCTGCGGAGTGGTGCTCCCGAACCACAGGGGACTGGTGCTCTGCCCCGCTGCATCTCGGGAAACCCCGATGTCAGTCCCTGCACCAGCAAGGTCACCCCGAAGCCTGTTTCCTCATCCTCAGGCCAGTCACACTGCTGTGAAACTCCAGGAAATGGTGAGCAAAAGGAGTCCAAGAAGAATAAAACAGAAGGAAAATGAGGATTTTCTCAGATTTATGCAGAAGGTAAATTATGGGGCTACTTACACCACCTAAAATCACTTTCTCCCCAGGGGCCTGAATATGCTCTATTATAAAAGCTGTATACTGGACTGTAAATTTGCCATATATACTATGGTGTAATTGTACCAGACTCACCTATGTTGTATTTTTCCCCCTATAAATGTAACGATGATTTGTTTGTCTCCTCTGTCCACAAGAGCTTCAGCATCCCCAGGAAATCACAGGCTCCTTCCACCATTTAATCCAGATAAAGAGAAAAGTCCTCTGCCGAGTACGCCTTCCCGTACGCAGTACCGGTGTCACCCATCTCCGTACGTATGGACATGCTTATCCCAGTGCAAATCACCTCGGCACCCTGGGTAGGAATCACACAACACTGACACACATCACACACACACACACCCCGAGCAACACACTTTTGTATTGGTGCGAAAAGCCCTGTGCAGAAGGGAAAATGGCAGCTTTCCAAGTGGCCCCAGTTAATAGCTCTGGTTTGCTTAATGGTGCCTCCCATTCAGACTAAAGATGCTGTTTTAAATATGTAAGCAATTAGTATCTCTCTCTCTCAACACATCTGTGCTTCTTCTATCTGCTGCATTATAAATCCACCGCGGCCCTCTCCGGCTCGGTGGTGCATATATCACCAGATATTCTGATTTTCAGCAACTTTCTGGTCCGAAAGAATTATGCTTGGCTTTGGAGACACTCTGCCAGACTGGCCTCACCTAACCCCGGCACAGCCGGCTTCTCCTCTCCCGGGCTGGCGCTGCACTAACAGATAACAGGGGTGTAGGGAAAGGACCTCTTGGTCTTATTTTGACCTTTCTTCGCTCCAGATGGTGCCTTTTTCCTTCTTCCCAACTTTCATCTCTCTTTCTGGGTAGAAACTGCAGCCTTTTCTCGCTCGGTAACAAAATCCACAGAGCCTGCAAGAGGTTGCTCACAGGGGCTGTGAATGTGGCAGCGATGCATCCAAGCGCCTCCAGAAGCGGAGCCCCTTGCGTGGTTTGTGCTTAATAAATTCTGCCTGTTTCAACTCCGGCGAGATCCCAAGAATCGTGGCAGGGCTGGTGTGGTTGTGACAGCTGGTATTTATAGTAATGCAAAGCATTGTTGTTACCAAAATGGGTATTAATAGTAATAGGGATAGGTGTGATGAGTTATGTATCATCTTTGTAAACAAACCGTTTGCCACCCCAAAAGCTCGGCTCTGTTGCAGGCGCCTTGCAGGAGAGGACAAGGCACAACCACCGCCATCGCAAACAGTAGCTGTGTCTTATTTGATGACAGTTTTTGCCCGTTCGGGCAGAAACCCCGCGCCTGCCCGTACCCGCCCCCCCCGCCTCCAAGGCCGGGACTGACCCCGCCGCACCGCGCCGGTGGGCGCACGGGAGGGGACGCTCCGCGGCGGCGCAGGGGGACCCCCAACAAAAAGCTCGGCGGGTGGCACCGGAGGGCGGGGAGGTGGCGGGGGTGTGCGTGTGTGTGTCCCCCGCATCCCTGGAACGAGGGGCAGCCGCTGCCGGGACGCCCCGCAAACTTTCCCGTCGGGGGGCAGCGGGGGCAGAGCCCGCCCCGTCCGCCCCCTCCCCGCGCCGGGCGGGGCGGGACGGGCGCTCCGCGGGCGCTGAGGGGCGGAGCGGCCCCGCCGGGCGGCGGCGGCGGCGGCGGCGGCGGCGGCGTCGCCGAGCCGGGACGCGGAGCCGCTGCTCCGCACCCCGCGGAGCGGCGCGGAGGGGCCCGGCCCTGCCCAGCCCAGCCCAGCCCGGGAGCCATGCCGCTGCCGTGCCGGGGCTGGACGCTGGCGTTGCTCACGCTGCTTGTCGGTTTCCTCATCTTCGCCGATATCTCCGAGATCGAGGAGGAGAGCGGGTAAATACCCCCTTCCGCGGCGCGGAGGGGCGCGGAGGATGGGGGTGCTGGAGGCGGAGGAGGCGGCGGCGGAGGGCTGGAGTGTGGGGGGGGAGCCCGACAGTTTCTTTGTCTCCGGCTCTCCCGGTTTCTTGCCGCGCCGAAGTGGGAAGGGAGCTCGCTCCGCTCCCGCGCAGCGCCGCGGAGCCGGCGGCAGCCCCGGGCGGGACCGCCCCCCCGGCCGGGCAGGACGGAGCACGGCGGGGCAGGGGGTCGGGGGTAGCCACGGCGGTCCGGGCAAGGGTGCGGGAGCTGGTAGCGCTCCCGTTAGAGGTGCTGGGGTACCGGTCCGGGTGGGGATGCTGGAGCCGGTACCGGTCCCGTTAGAGACACTGAGGTTCCTGTCCGGGTGGGGATGCTGGAACAGGTGCCAGTCCCACTAGAGACATTGACGTCCTGGTCCGAGTAGGGATGCACAGTCAGGTGCAGGTCTGGGTAGGGATGCTGGAGCGGGTACCAGTCTGGTTAGAGACGTTGGAGCAGATACTGGTCTGGAGAGAGGGGTTTGGGCGTGGGCAGTGCTCAGGTGTTGGTGGACTGATGGAGCAGGTCCCTAAGTGGGATGTTGGTGCAGGCAGTTTGCTGGCCGGGTATGGTGGGGCAAGTTGCAGCCCAGGGGGTTTGGGTGCCAGTGCTGGTCTGGATGGGCATGGTGGAGAGGGCACCAGCTTGCGGACATGATGGATAAGGGACCAGTCTGCAGGGTGCTGGAGCATGGACCAGTCCACAGGGTGGGAGAGATTGAGCAGGGACCAGTTGGGTGGGGGTAATGGAGCAGGGTGGGAGAGCTGAACCCACTTTTCTGTCCCCACAGGCTTTGTGATCACCCCTCCCCGGTTGCCTCCAGGACAGGTGCTTACCTGCAGGTGCCCTGCCTGGCAGGGACTAAAGCAGCCCCTAAGGCTGAGGAGAGGAGCAACACCCCACCCACCCCATAAACCCTATCTCTGGGGGCTGCTTGGAAACTTAGGGGATGAGAGGAACAAATGCTGAGAGGAGGGTTTGTATTAACTTGAGGAACTCACTACAGTAGCACAGGAAAACAAACCGAATAATTCCAGCAGTGTGGGGTGCACTCATAGTGCCCAAATAGCAGAAGATCTTTCTGTTTGGGACCAGGTGGCGTTGCCCACAGCGTCACATCAAAACAAATACCTGGCACTCGGGACTAAAATTATAAACGAAATGCAGTGATGTTTGTCATTGTTTCATTGTTATATTATATTGGGTGCCACAGGCAAGAAGTGCTTAAAGGGGAGTAGCCTTGTCCAGAAACACCCAGCACCGGACCGTGGGTTACCAGGCTAGATTAATTGTTGCTCTGCAATGAGCTGGCACTATCTATATAATAATAAAGGAAATGAAAAGCTTCTGAAGCGTCCTCCCCATCGGACAGACTGCTCCGATCCCTTTGCTTTCCTCCCATTTTCTTTTCCAGCTTCTGTTCTTTCTTCTCTCTCCTTGTCTATCTGCTAGATCTGTCCGCCGGAACTTGCTGTGCCCTTATTGAAAATCTATTCTGTTTTGTTACTTACTTGTCCTGTTTTTCACCCTGGTTCATCAGGGATTCCTAGTGTTTGGGTTGGTGTTTTTTTTCTCTTTTCTGTACGTTGTATGGAAATTAGATGTTTGCTGGCTGCTTATCTCCAAGCCCTGGCATCTGAGTTTGTTGCTGTAGTTCCTCCAAGGAAGTACTGCCAAGCGGTGCAGCGGCAGAGACGGCAACAGGGTCAGATGAGTTCTGTAGAAACGGTGAGCAGCTCGTTTCATACGGCTTTTCAGAAATAATAGTGCAAAAGGTAACTAGCAAAGGAGAGGAGCACCTTACGCCCCGGGGAGCGAAGGAGGGGTCCTGCAATCTGGTGCCCTCTGATATCTGTTAGTCCCAGACCGTTTTTCCATAGGTAAGCTCCCACATCAGCTGTGCTTCCGATACAGGGACGCACAAAGCAAAGGTGGGACCCTGCTCTATTAAGAAGTAATTCTGAAGTAGGGCAAACTGACCCTTTCTCTTGCCTTGCCCTCTCCCACACACTTCTTTTCCCTATTGCATCTCCGAAGTGGTTTGGATTTGATGAACTCCCTCATCCCAAACACAGCAAGGGGCCAAACACCATTCATTTTACACCCTAAACTCTTCGCGCAGGAGCCTGGCACAAAGAGCGCTTCATCCCTGTGTGCTGCCGTGGTACCAGGGATGATCCACACGATGCTCTGACCTGGCTGAAGTGTTTTGTGGGGGAGAGGTGGGAAAGCTGAGTGCCCGATCGACAGCAGTTCAGGGGATGATAAAGGGTTTTCAACTTTGAGGGCCACACGATCGGAGTATCTTTTGCAAACAGGGCCTGTATGTAAAGGGGACTGTGTGACAGCAGAAGTGCACAACAGTGTAGTGAAAGATACCCTTCCAAAGTTTTCCAGGAGCTCTTTGTGTGTCCGGGGGGGAATAGCTCCTTTGCGTGAGCGGTTTGGGAGGTACCAGGTGTTTGTACAGCTCTCCCCCAGGTCAGGAATATTTGTCTGGTGGATCGTGTGGCTCAGCATCCTCCTCCACACCCCCATCGACCACCTTCGCTTTGGTCAGTGCGGCCCACGCATTGAGGAAAGCGAAGGGCTGGCCAGGTGTCCCCCGGCAGGCTCACAGCCACCGAGGGGGGCTGGGAAATGCAGGCAGGTGCAACTCTTTTCTTCTTTTTCCTTGGCACCGAAACACTCTCTAATTATTGTGAGGCGCGAACAGCTTGCCCACTTTTACACATACCCTGCCCCCTGCCTGCGATTTGGATTGTCTTTGGAAGAATATGCCTCATACGGGTGGGAGCGGGGGGGGAACATATTTCTCTCACCTACGAATACTGAGAAATCACAGAAAGAAAGAACAAAGTGTTCATTAGGTACAGAGTAAGAGCATAATCTTACTGACAAAAGGACGACCAAAAAAAAAAAAACAAAACAAAACCATGCTGTTTCCATGGGCAGTAAGTTCCCAGCATCGCAGGTGAAGGGAGGTAGGAGCTGAGGGCAGCTGGAGATGCTCTGCCTGGCAGAGGATGCTGAGAAAGATGTTTGCTCCTTAAGCAGTCCCATCTTGCTCCTCCAGATATTATTATACCACCTCCTGCAGACGGGAGATGCTGAAACAAAGAGGTGTCAAGGCAAGGATGAAAATTCAGCAGTTTCTGGCTCCCGACGCCGTGTCGCTCTCGTTAGCCCGGTCCCCTCACCCTGCAGCCGCCCCTGCACGCGGGTTTTCATCCCGCTACGTCCCCGTCATTGTGTGTATGTGTCACCTACACACGCGTGGCTGGAGTTGCGGTGCCGGGGGATGTCGGTGGGAGGGAAGGCAGGCGTGCTCCTCACGCTCGCCTCGGCTCGCTCCTCACGCTCGCCGGCGGGTGCTGCTGCCGGTGAAGTATTGCCGTTGCGAACGGTCTTGGCACTTTGTTTCTGAACAACCACCTGGTTCCGGGCGGCTGAACTTTTCTTGCAGCCCGGTGGCGCCTACATTTTCCCTCCATCGCTCCGGCTCTTTGTTTCCCTGGAAAGAAACAAAAGACACATCGGCGTCTGCCTTGGGGAGCACTAAGGCAATCCCAGCCATTTCTTCATCCACCCCGGGGTAGGGGAGCGGGCCAGACCACTCACCGTGGAGGAAGACAAAGGACTCGGAGTCGAGCGGAATAATTATTGCCGGTGACGAGGAGGAAAATTCTGCTCCTTGGTGGCAGTTTAAAGGGACTCTTTGTTATTATGCATCTGCTGTAGCAGTTCTGCAGGGGTCCGGCTGTGTCCTGATTGTCTGTAGAGGGAGCTGGTGACCCGCTGCCACCAGGTGACTTCTCAAATTAGCGTGTGAGCCATCTTAGGGAGCACTTGACACTTGGTAATGGGTTGGACTTAATATGAGTCAATCTTTTCTCTGCTGGTCCAGGCCACATGCCTTTCCATCCTGATTACAAGAGGAATTATATTCTGCTCTTTTTAAGTGATGAATTGGAGTATCTAATATTGCCGGCCTACCTGGAAGCTTGTCAGTAAATTGCCACTTTTTCCTCATGTGCCCTTTTCTAATGCCTGCCTTTCAAAGGCTCAGGAATGCCAGAAAGAGATTTTGTGTCCTTTATGGGGGCTGATGTGCTTGCTCTGAGTGGTCTGTGGTGTGCTGTAGTCTTAACGCTTCTCGTCGAGGTTGGTCCCTGGACTATAAGTGTCCTGCTTAGGTCTTTCAGGCTGTGATTTACTGCGCCTGACCCAGAGTCAGTCGAAGACTTGCTCTCCACCAGAAAGTTGTGTTGAAAAAAGTGCTGTGTTCTACCAACATACACTTTTGTGCACTCACACAGTGGGTGCAGGCGAGCCAACAATTATCCGGGTCGGTCTGGAGGAGTAAAACCTCTCTGCAGGACAGAACCCACGGGCACCCTGTAACTATTCATGTAAATGGAGCCAGCGGAGAGACCTTTGTACTCGCTGGGTACGGCAGGGCTCTGACAAAAGCCCCGTGACGCATCGGGCTGGAAAATAAAAGCAATGTTGGAGCACTGATTTGAGTAAGAAAATACTCGGTGTAGGCTTTGATTGCAACTCTTCTGACGATAACTTGAGCTCAACCAGCCAATTTCAGGTCGGCTGCAGAGCTCCCCTTCTTCCCTGTAAAGCACTCCTTCATCTCCCACTGCCCTACAGGGGCAGGGGTGGCTGCCACAAAGACATGCCCAAAACCCCTGTGCTCCTGCCTAGGGCAAGCTGAAGGAGATACATCTCCGTAGCTGAGCTCCGAGGGAATAGCAGGAGCAGTGGTACCCGCAGGGGAGCGGTGTCCGGCGGGAGGGCTGGGAGCAGCAGGGTGGAAAGCGCTAGCAGACCCGCGAGCAATCCAGTGGCACAAAAAGAAAGCCCAGCACTGTGAATGTAACCAGTCCCTCTAAAGGCTTTCCAGTACAGTTGGTGAAAAGTTACTCTTCGGTCCAGTCCTGACAGTCGGCAGCTTGCGAGACCCCCCCAAGGAGGGAATTTCTGAGGTTGCAGTGAGGAGGGTGGTGGCTGTGGTAGGAGGATGCGTGTCCCCAGCCAGAGCTTCTTGGGTGCAGGGTTGCTGAAGCCATGTCCAGTCCAGAGCCGTGAAGAGAGCACAGCAGCTCCCACAAGGGCTTCAAGTTTCCCTTTTGCCCAGGTGGGCTTTTTGTTTTCCATCTCTAACCCCGCAAAGGCACGATTCTAGTCTGGAAAGCAAAGGAAACCTTTTTCTCCCTGCAGAGAACAAGGAGTTGCAAATGTCGGTTCGTTTAGCGAAGGCTTGTTGAGCAGCTAACGGTGAGGTTAAGTGCTTCAGCCGTCAGCAGTACGGTGCCCACTCCTCCCTGCCCCTGCCGTGCTCCTGGGCAGCGAGCGAAGCCCTGGGACCGTGGCCAGCAGTGACACAGCAGGTCCCACGGCCACCGAGAGCCCTCCTGGCCTCTCCGGGACAAAGGGTTCTGTTTTCTCTTGTATTCTCTGCAGCGACCATAGTTATTCTGCTCGAACATCTGTTCGTCGGTGCCTACCTGCGTGCCAGATGTGCTTTTGATCTTCCAGGAAAGCGTTTCACAGGAGCTCCTTTCTCTTTCCTTGGGCTTTCAGGCTGCAGGTATTTTGTTTATTCATCCCTGAGGTCTCCATCCCTAATTGCCTCCATCACTTGTTTTTCCCTGGGCCTGGGTCATCCTCAGCCACAAGAAATAAGCCCAAACTCCAACACCGGACAATAATTATTTTGCCAGTTCTCTGGTTTCCATCCCCAGTTGCCTCTGGAAACAGGGGAGTTCCCTGGCACAGTAGATTCACTGTGGGAGCAGAGTTTCCTTCAGCAAACACCGCGACAGAGCAGGTGGGTGTCAACAGCTCTGCCCCTTGCAACGCAATAGAAAAAAAAGAACAAAAAGAAAAAAGAGCATTTTTACAGCTGCTTTTTCTTTCTGTTCCCACTGTAAACCTAAACAATGCCTTTTCTTGGCTGAGCAGGAGCCTTGATGGTGGGGTGGCCTGGGAGGTTCATCCTCATCAAGAGCAGCAGCACTGGCTCCGATCGGGAAGCGAAAGGGCTGATGCAGGGAGGCGAGCACGGTGCTGCCCGAACCCATCGTGGTAGCGGCGATGGTGCAGGGTGAGAGGACCAGGAGCCAGGAACAGGAAGGAAAGTGAGCCGGGGGGGCGGCGCATGGCAAAGGTGCTCAGTGTGTGGGCAGTGGGACCGAAATGGTCCTCCTGAAGCAGTGAGTGATGCCACAGCACAAATGCTGTGTCCGGCCATGGGGTCACCCCATTAGGAGTCCCTGCACCAGCCCAGGGGTGATCGTCACTCTTGGGGGTGACGCTACAAAGCAAAAATGCCATCAGATTTAGGGATGCTTTCCTTTGCCAGGCGGTCATCAGCTTCGTCACCCTGATCTTGCTGTTGACCCTTCTGAGGTTCCTTAGAATCACAGAATCTTCATGGTTGGAAAGGACCTTTGAGATCATCGAGTCCAACCACACACTATAGCATGCCCTGAAGTGCCAAATCTAGACGTTCCTTAAATACGTCTAGGAATGGTGACTCAACCCCCTCCCTGGGCAGGCTGTTCCAGTGCCTGACCACTCCTTCAGTAAAGTAATTCTTCCTAATATCTAATCTAAACCTCCCCTGCTGCAACTTCAGACCATTTCCTCTGGTCCTGTCATTATTCCCTTGGGAGAAGAGGCCAACACCCACCTCTCTCCAACCTCCTTTCAGGTAGTTGTAGAGGGCAATGAGGTCTCCCCTCAGCCTCCTCTTCTCCAAGCTAAACATGCCCAGCTCCCTCAGCCTCTCCTCGTATGACCTGGTCTCCAGACCCCTCACCAGCCTGGTAGCTCTCCTCTGGACACGCTCCAGCACTTCAATGTCCCTCTTGTACAGAGGGGCCCAGAACTGAACACAGTACTCGAGGTGAGGCCTCACCAGTGCCGAGTACAGAGGCACGATCACTTCCCTACTCCTGCTAGCCACGCTATTCCTGATACAAGCCAGAATGCTGTTGGCCGCCTTGGCCACCTGGGCACACTGCTGGCTCATGTTAAGCTGCCCGTCCACCAGCACCCCCAGGTCCTTTTCTGCCGGGCAGCTTTCCAGCCACTCTTCCCCAAGCCTGTAGCGTTGCTTGGGGTTGTTGTGACTGAAATGCAGGACCCGGCACTTGGCCTTATGAAACCTCATACAGTTGGCCTTGGTCCATCGATCCAGCCTGTCCAGGGCCCTCTGTAGAGCCTTCCTACCCTCAAGCAGATCAACTCTCCCACCTAGTTTGGTGTCGTCTGCAAACTTACTGAGGGTGCACTCAATCCCCTCATCCAGATCATTGGTAAAGATATTAAACAAAACTGGCCCCAAAACTGAGGGACACCACTGGTGACCGACCGCCAAGAGGATTTCACCCCATTAATCACAACTCTCTGGGCACGGCCATCCAGCCAGTTTTTTACCCAGTGAAGAGTACACTTGTCTATGCCATGATTCGCCAGCTTCTCCAGGAGAACGCTGTGGGGGACGGTGTCAAAGGCCTTACCAAAGTCCAGACAGACAACGTCCACAGCTTTCCTCGCATCCAGAAGGTGGGTCACATGGTCATAGAAAGAGATCAGGTTGGTTCAGCAGGACCTCCCTTTCCTAAACCCATGCTGGTTGGCCCTGATCCCTTGGCTGCCCTGCACTTGCCGTGAGAGCTCACTCAAGATGATCCTCTCCATGATCTTTCCTGGTACTGAGGTCAGGCTGACAGGCCTGTAGTTCCCCGGATCCTCCTTCCGACCCTTCTTGTAGACGGGCATCACATTAGTCACCCTTCAGTCATCTGGTACCTGCCCTGTTGACCAGGATTGTTGATAAATGATGGAGAGAGGCTTGCTGAGCTCTCCCGCCAGCTCCCTGAGTACTCTTGGGTGAATACCATCCAGCCCCATAGACTTATGTGTGTCTAGGTGCAGAAGCAGATCATTGACTACTTCCTCCTGGATTATGGGTGGGTCGTTCTGCTCTCCATCCGTATCTTCCAGCTCAGGAGGCTGAACACCCTGGGGATCGCTGGTTTGACTATTGAAGACGGAGGCAAAGAAGGCATTAAGTATCTCAGCCTTCTCCTCGTCCTTGGTTGCAGCTTTCCCCCCTGCATCCAGTAAGGGATGGAGATTCTCCCTGGCTTTCTTTTTGTTGATGTATTTATAAAAGCTTTTTTTGTTGTCCTTAATGTTAGTGGGCAAGTTGAGCTCCAGCTGGGCTTTTGCCTTCCTAATTTTCTCTCTGTATAACCTAACGAGATCTCTGTACTCCTCCTGAGCTGCTTGTCCCTTCTTCCAAAGGAGGTATACCCTCCTTTTATTCCTAAGTCCCATCAGAAGTTCTTTATTCATCCAGACTGGCCATTTTCCCCGCCCTTTAGACTTGCAACACTTGGGGACAGCCTGCTCCTGGGCCTTTAAGATTTCCTTCTTGAAGAGCGTCCAGCCTTCCTGGACCCCTTTGCCCTTGTTTGCGCAGCCTTTGATTCTTGAGCTGGCTGCTCGTGCACCGGGTCAGCTCTTTCCAAATTTAAGCGCTGGACTCTCTTATTGCTGTTGCAGATGAAATCCTTGTTATTGCATACAGAAATCTACTGGGAATATCTCAAACACACACAAAAAAACCCGCCCAGGCTGGCCATCGGCATGCCGAGCACGCCGTCCCTCCCTGCCCAGCTCTCTCCATGGGTAGGACTGTTTTTAAAAGCACATATTGTTACAGTCACGATGCAGTTTTGAAGTGCTCTCTCAAGGCCTCCTTCAATCAAACATCATTGCAGTGGGCTCAGGGTGTCGCCCGTGCGTCTGGCAGCTCCGCATCGAAGGATGGGTTTTCCACCATGACCCGTCACCTCCCAGCCCAGGCTTTACTGGCATCCTCAGGGATATAATTCAGCTTTCAGCCAGCGGCTACAAAAGGGGACATGTTTTCCCTGTGAAGGTTAAGCATCGTCATAAGGCATCTCCAGCGCTTTTTCAGACACCCAGAAGCACACTCGACTGTCAACCAGCAGCTGCTCAGTTGGTAATTAAACTACTTCTTACTTCCACCTGGATTTCCACAGCGTAGCTCTATGGGCCAGGAAAGAGGAGACCGAGCTCTGAAACCACTGCTGGCTCTTCGATATTTGGCATCTGGACATCATCATCTGGGGACTAAGTCCCTGCAAAGGTCCTGGGACAACTCCATTGCTGGTGAGTGCCTCTGGTGGTGGGCAAATAGCTCAGGCAGTTGTGGGGCGCAGCTCTCATCCAGCCGCTTACGACCCTCTGTGTAGGCACACGATGGTGTTTTGAGGATGCTTGTACCCGTCCCAGGAGGATGTCACTGCCCAGGAGAGGTCCTCAGCATCCACGTCAACAGCAAAAGAAGAAACCACATGAGACCTTGAGTATTGCAAGGGCCTGCACGGAGCAGCGGGAAGAGCAGGCAAGAGGCGGGTGTGGGAGGATGAGCCTGAGGACCCAGGGCCCTTCAGACATGGTATCGTTTCGTACTGAACTGTTCCCATTTCCCAAGGTATCTGGCATTCGAGATGCTGCAGGAGCCACTGGGATTTCTGTCTTTCGGGACGCGAACGCTCAGGGTGACAGGATCTGCCGCAAGACTGATGCGCTGCTGTTTGCGCTCCCTGATAGCTCTGCTCTGTTGGCTGAAAAAATCATCTCAGGAAAAATGTACAGTGTAGACATGTTTTTTAAGCAGTGAGCCTTTTGTCTCAGTTTGTTTCTAGATCTTGGCTGGGCTCTTGGTTTTTTTTTTCCCTTCTCCCTTCCAGAAGGGGAAAGCTAAATACACAAACACTCACCCACCCCAATCTCCTCAATTGGGTCCTTTCTGCCTGCTTCAATCTCTTTTTCTTTGCTGGCTGTTTCATTAGCGCAGCCAAAGAAACTGAACCGATGCCAGGATTAAACTTCTAATGGAAGACCTGAGATGGAGGAAGGAGTAAGGTCCTGCAGGATGGGGAGACGTGAAGTCTGTGACATTTGAGCCCTGCGAGCGCATGATTACTTTGTCTTTAGAGCAGCGATAAAACAAGGGCATGACAGGGTGATGGATTTGGGCCATGCTGACGTTATGGTGAACGCTTGTGGATGTGAGACCTGACACTCCACAGGTGCGGGCGCCACTTTTCTGGCTCAGGAAAGAGCGTGCTGGCTTGGGGGCAGAGCCTTAAAGACCTGGGCTGTGGCTCCCTCGCAGGCATCAGGCTGTTCAAGCATCCTCCTGCCTCTCACAGGGCTTTCAGGGCAGGTGGCTCAAGGCAGGGACAGGGACTTGGTTGTGGTGCTCTGGTTACCCCAGCGCAGAGTGATCCCCCTGGTGTCCCTCCCATTGCCTCGTGTCCTTCAGTCGCCAGAGCTGTGCCGTTCCTGCTGATTCTTCACCAGTTTTGTCACGTAAGCGTTTCAGGCTAATTGGCTTATTCCCTATTAAGCAATAGGTGTCTCTGTTTTGCAAACTCATGTGTCTTGATTCCCGCGTCCTCGCCGTAGGCTTGCAATCATTACACACAGTGATTTGCAGCCAGGCAGAAACCTCAGGGCCAAACCCTGCTCTCGTTTACGCGGGAGCCGATGCGGAGCGGCGGTTACCACCCGACAGGTAGGGACGCCGAGCGCCTCCGACCTTCCCATCTTCTTGTGGTCCCGGGGAAGGAACCTGCAGGATGGGCGACGTGATGGAGGTGGGATTGGGGCGTGGGAGGAGGTGAGCAAATTAGCAAGGCTGGTTTGCGCGAGACTGACGGATCTGCATTTCCCGTGGCGGGTAACAGCAAGTGCCGTGAGCTGCAGCGAGGCCGTCGGATGGTGCTTTTACACCGAGTCTCCTCAGAATGCTGGAAGATGCTACCCCGCCAGCCCGGCTGCCCAAGCACTGCCCCTGCGGCTCGTATGCCGCAGCTCCATCGGGACCCCAGCGGGGCAAGGGGATTTTCCTGAAAGCCACGGTACGGGCACGCTCTCCCAAACGCGGTCGTACGGCTCGATGGGAAGAATGAAAACTCGGGAGCAGTAAAAAATAGCACCTGATATTTAGGAAGTTTTTGACACTCAGGCTGCCAAGCTGTGACAATATGAACAAGTGAGATTTTAAACACATCGAAGTGTGATTTCAAACGTCTCATCAAGATGTATTGCAGGATCTTTCATCCTAGCAGACAAATGATTTAGAAATGTCTTCCAAATTAATCCCTACAGAGAGAACCTTGCTCGCCAGGGAAGTGCGGGTACATAGGGCTACCCAACAGCCACCGCTTCTCTTAATCGCAGTCTGCTCCGCACCCCGGGATGAAAGCCTCAAAGGCAACTGGTGGAATGTCTCAGGGATTGATCAGCAAGTGTCGGATGTCCTGGCTCCTCCCGGTGTGTTATGAAATGTGATACAGGGAGGCGAGATGAGAAACCAGCCTGCCAGAGCTGCATTTCTGGATGGGAGAGGACCAGTGTTAGGGCGAGTGCATGACGTTGTGTTGGAGTCCATGATCTCAAGGTTCAGAAATGCATCTCTGATCCCGTCGCTTCTCGCCTGGTTTTGGCTTTTGTTTCTGATTTGCAGCTGGTTTATGTGTGGGGCTAACCATCAGTGAAGCCTTTCCTCCGCAAATTTGTCTCTCCTGTGATAGCAGAACATTTTATGGATATGGGTGGGCTTTGACCTAAACCCTACAGAAACCACTTGTCTCGTGAGAAGCCCACAAGGGGACTTGTTGATCAGTGTGGCCTTTTTCCATCTTTTCAGCAAGACCCCGATGTGGAGATGGAAGGCCAGGATACATTTCCCAAGGAATCCCAGTTTCCAGCCTCTGGGCTCGGTTCTTTCTCGGTTTGGGCTCTTGGGACACCTTTGCTTCTCCACCCCGTGGGACAGGCTGGACAGGTTGGCACTTGGAAGCCAATTATTCCTCTTTCATAGACAACTTGGAAATGTGGCAGTTTTCCCCCAAAAGCCCCAGAGTCGCGTTTGCTGCTCTGCTGGTCTCAACACAAGCCCTGAGTTTCGGGGAAGGGGAGGGAGGGCTGACGCCTGTGTCCTGAGCCACGTCACAGCACTGGCCCTGGCAAATCCAGCCCCGGCTTTGGGGACTCGGGGGGCGCACGGCTTAGCTTAATGACTGCGCTGCTCTCAGTCAGGAAAATGAATCCACTTACTTAATAGGGCAGTGGGAGCATCCGAGCCCGTCTCTAACGAGGTGACCTGCAGGTGCCAGCTAATCCCTGACGTTGCAAGGTCTGGCTCATGCCTGTGAATGCACACGGGATTATATATCACCGTGAGCGTCAGCAGGAGCAAGTCTACCAAGTCTGGGGGGAGGGGGGCAGTGTATGTGTTTGTATTTCATTTCCAGAGGCTGGGCAGGGTATCCCTTTCCCCAAAACTGTTAGTTACAGTGACGGTGTCCGTCTGGCCACAAAGCAGCATCCTGCAGAGGGTCTGTGAGCATCCCGCTCCGCGTCCCCTGCCCACCCAGCTGCCTCGGGGACAGCCCGTGGGCTGGGAGGGCAGTGATTTTGAGAGGGTGGTCCCTGACCAGGCCTGGCATCACGCTCATGTGCTCTTCAGGTAGAAAATAGCAATGCAGGTCCTGAGGACAACATCAGAGCAATCCTTAAAAAGCAAAGTAAATACAGGTGGTGATTTTTTTTTTATTTTTTTTTAATAGACGCACTGCTTTACGAGTGCAGACTGCTTTACGGGTACAGCCTGCAGCCATTTCAGGAGACCTGCACGTACTTTTCAGGCCAGTGAGACCTTTTCACATCGATTCCTGGGGTCCTCTGGGTGATGTCTCCTACCTTCTCACCCAGCAAGAGCCGTGCTCGCTCTCAGCACGCACAGAGCAGCATTTTCAAGAGGACAGGTCTGCTGTAAGCCCGTAGTGCCTGCTCCTATCCTGGCTTGTGGGACTGTGATTTTTTTGGTGTTACGGGCCAAGCCACTTCACCCCAAAGTGTCCCAGCTGTAAAACAAGGATCATAAAATGCCCCTAACACAAAAACAAGTTGTGAAAACTTAATTAGTCGGCGTTAATCATTTGAACCCCTCAAATAAAAATCGTGGCACCCTGAACTCTCGTTCTGAGGAATTCAGGTGGATAAATTCTGCTTAACCATCTCCCAAGGGATTATTACCTTTCTTCCATGTGGAGGAGGGAGAAGAGGGGGACTTAGGTTGCCCAAGGTCGGGAAGAGGCAGAGGTTTTGTTCCACCAGGAATGGGCTCCACAAACGTGGCTAAAGGGGTGGTTGGGTAGGGCTGAAGTTTCTAGCTCGTTCATGCTTCTTGTGCCCGCTTCCTACGTGTTTTGTCTGCCACAGATGCTGGGGGGAAGCGGGACTTGGAATCGGGCGTCGTAAAATATCCATGGAAAACACGTTTTTGAATTTGTAAGCCTGAGAACATGGATGTGTAAAGCCTGCTCTTAGAGATCCCGCTCGCCCAAAGAGGCTGTGTGACCTACTTGTTCAGTCAAAGCAGCTTTGATTTCACGTATCGAAATTGCTCGAAGCAAGACCGAACCGTACCTAGCAACAATTAAGAGAATCATTTAAGAAGTGGGAAAAACGATGAAAGGGGAAGTAAAAACCCTAAACAGCCCATTCATAGTGGGTGAATAGAAAAGTCTTCGCGTACCTGATTTGTCACAAATTATTCATCCGAGAAAATTTGGACCTGAACCATAAGACATTTTTTCTTTTTTATCCTCTGATATATGAATCAGTGTCACTTTACATCTGAGCGCGGAGCATTTTGACCTATATAATATCTTAGATGATAGTGGAAATTCAGCTTGAAAAATCTCAAAGCAAAAACGAGAAAGGATGGCATAAGCCAGTAATATGGCATTAGCACATACAGATGCGACTTATCACTGGAAAACATCCCAACAGAAGTCAAAAGAAGAGCGTTTTGTAAATAATAGGATTAGGAAGCAGGTTGGTACTTTGTGGAGCTGGCTATACAATCAAACTGATAACAACTAGATTAATAAGGCAATTCAATCTAAACACGGTGTAGCACTAGAAAGCTTTTCAAAATCAATGCCTATCTGTGCAATTTTAATCGAGGTTGGTCTTTGCCTTTTGAAGCCAAGAGATTTGAAGCTCCGGGTCAGCAAAGTGTAATAAAATGGGCTGACTTTTTTTTTTTTTTTTTTTTTTCTTAACGTGTGCCTCTTAATTAGTGCCTTCCATTTCTTCATGTTTTCCTCTTCCCAGGTGGGGGAAGTGAAGCAGTACAGCGATATTGGCTTGTCTGTGTTGGTAATGAAGCATGGCAGACCTTGGAAAATCCCACGCTTGACTAAACTAGGGGTGTTTTGAGCAGCTGGTTTGCCTGGCTGGTACCCAGCGGTGGGCTGGGCCGAGCCGGATGGCTGGATGGGGCAATACCCCCCACGTTATCATATTCACAGCGTGCGTTGCCTTCGACTGTACAAAGGGAGGTTGTAGGGAAGATGTCCAGAAGTTGCAGTGTAGGACACAAAGGGCCAAAAGGCTGATGGTTTTGAAGCCAGAGGAGCTCTTTAGGTTTCACTAAACCAGCTGAGACCTTCAGCCAAGTGTCGTGTCCCAGCTTCGGGCAATCTCCATGGCTTGGAGAGAGAAACCAAGCCTGGTACAGGGGGCGGTGTCTTTGCCAGCATCCCGGGTGTCCACCAAGAGCATCCCGGCTGCTGCTGGCCAGCGAAGCGGTGAGCCCAGTGCCATGGAGCAAGGCATGGGAAGGTGGCTAGCAGAGCCCTGCTCTCTCCTCCACTGATGAGCCGCCCCCTCCGTGGTCATGTATGACAGGAGAACACTTCGTGCTCTGTTTGCATTACAATATTTTGAAAACTTTCACTTTTCACGGTGTGTGAGGGAGAAGGAGTGACCCCTGAAACTGCCCTTGAGGGGCTGCTCCGCAGGGGACGCGGGCAGCCGATCTCCCTCCCCACCACCTCTGCACGCAGTGAGGTGGGAGATGTGCTCTCAACCTGTCTTCCTCCCGCCCAGCATCTCCGGCCCCGACGCCTGCCTTAATTTCAGGAGGAGACACGCACAGACCCATCGCTCGGGGCATGTATAGCTAGACTGGATAAGTGCATTTGAATAATACGTTGTGATGCTTCGGATCATTCCTGCCATCGCTGCAAAACATGGATGAGGTGGGAGCTAACAGGTCTTCTCTACTTCCTAATTTCTGCGGTTTTATTTTTTTTTTTTTCCTTTCCCAGAGATTGTGAACCAGCACTTATTCAGGGAGCAGCGTTTCTTTTTCTAAGCCCTTAATCCAGTCCCTATCTGTTTTACAGCAAGTGTGAAGGAGTGTGAATCCCATTTGGAAAGCTCCTTCGGAGGAGGCGTCTCTGAAAAGGACGCGTGGTTTGCACACTAATCCAGTCTGCTCCCACACCCCGCGGTGAACCCCATTAAAGCGGAGGCTTGTTAAATGCCAGTAGGCTCTAGGAATAAGCTAGACCTGCTGTTCCCTTGATGAACCAAAAAATGAAACAGCTCGCTGACTCTCAGATTTGTCAAAGGACAGAGGAGAGTGTCGGAGCAGGAATCGCTCTGACTTGGCTGTAGTTGGTCACCGGCAGGAGGGAGGAAAGGGACAACCGTCGCGGCGTTTCCAAAGGTTTGATGTTACACGGTGCTCAGCCTAACGAAGGGGTTTACATCACATCCCGCGAGTCTGAAAATCTTTTTGGATGGCACCAAGCGGTCTCGCACTCTATTTCTTTTTCACTTATGTCTAATGCGTTGGGGATTTTTTTTTCAGGACTGGTAGAAATACGTGCTCCTGAGATACATTTTCATTAAGGTATATATTTCCAGGTAACAATATTTCCGCTAGAAAAGAATTTGGTTCTCTTTATGTTCGTGTTCATTTGGGTATCTGTGTGGTGGAAACAATAAAACAGAGCAATGGGCACGTGGCAGTTAACACGTGTCTGACAAGGAGCCCAGCTCTCTCTGCGCAGCACAAAGTGAGCGACTGGTTCTTTGTGACCCCTTTGAAAACAGCAAGCTACAGCGAGAAGGGGCTCTGCAGCCAACTAGGCGCGGACCAATACTTGTATGTATTTATTTTTAAGTGAGGATTCACAGGTCGTATGAGTGGCATTGGTTTCTGAAGTGGCTTGGTCCCACCTATTCTTCATTATAGCATCACAAGGGTGCCGGAAAATTCGGCTGTCTGTTCCCACAGGTCTTGCTCAGGCAGGTCTGCACCCGTCCTCGTGCGCTGGTGTCAGGCCACGGGGGTGACAAGGCTGTCACTTCAGGTCTCAGCTCCAGCATGGGGGTGACTGTGGTGAGTTGGCCTCATAGCTTCAGCCGGGTTACACCAAAGGTGGGGACAAGGGACTTCAGGGCACTCATGGGATCAAAGGGGGCTGGAATGGGAGCCTGGGTCCCGGCCTGGGTCACTGAGAGCTGGGAGAAGGTGCACTGTGAGGATGAGATCTCCACGAGTCACTCAGGAGGCTGGTGGCTCAGTCTGGATAAAATGGAGGTGTTGGGTGGTCTCAGGTGAAAGCCCAAGGTGAAGACAGCGGCGGTGGGAATCCTGTCCGGATCTTTTAGCTCAGTCCCGACCTGAAAGGGACAGGGAAAGTCCCTTGGTAACCTGTAGATGGAGGAGACCTTCTCTCTGCACTGCTGACACCTGACTCGTAAAAAAGAGAGATGTAGTTAATGCAACCTGTAGGCTGCATGCTGCTTTGATGGCAGAGACCAGATGTCTTTGATGGCTGGTTAGATCACGCAGGTATTATTAATTGGGTTGGTTAGGAGCTTTGTTGCCGGAATGACTTTACGGTCGCAGTAGGGCAGCAATGACGATGGATGTGAAAAGCCCTTCACAGGCATCGGGACGTCTGCCTTCTGGATGGGGTGGGATGCGCACGGTGCAGCAGTGTCTCCCTTCGGAGCCCTTCAGAGCAGGATCTCTTGACTGTTGAACAATGCTTGGCAAAGAGGAGCTGGGTTTATAAATAATGCATTTCCTTTGTCTTGCAGGAGTTCTGGAGGCAGAGGTACAATCAGATCAGCTGTGAACAGCTTACATAGCAAATCTAATAGGTTTGTAAATTAGATTTTGTGTTCATTTGTTTTTGCTGTAAGGCAGCTATTAATCTGCTTCTCCTCTTCGCTGGATAGTGCTGTTCTTATTTAGCAAATGTATCTGTTTCTTTTCACTTCTGCTTTGCATTTTCTTAATCGTTTCTCCCCCTCCTTCCCCCAGCTCAGTGCAATAATCATTTGCAAATAACCAAGAATCTGCAAGTTACGGTGATTGAGAGAATGAGAGAGAGAGAGAGAGAGTTACTTATTGTGAAAATAAGTCAGTGATAGAGTTGCCATTTTCGTAGTTTTACTATGTGCTATTAGACGAGAGATCGCTGTCTTTGACATCAGAACTTCATTCGGTTTTATCATAATGCGCTCCAGTAACGTCGTTCCATTGCAGAGTCATTCCATGGCATCGCAGCCTCGTTCAGTGTCTCTCTGTGTTATTTTTCCAATGATTTCACGTCAGCCCAGCGTTAAGTGGGGCGGCTGCAACGCTTAGTGACACCACGCGGGAAAGGAAGGGCGATGTCATTCTGCGATGATGCCGCCACCACTGATTAAAACACGGAAAATGGCCAAACCCCCAAAAAATCATAGTTATTCCCAAGATTTCTGTACCCCGTTTCCTTTATGATTTTTGACGCCTTACAAGTGAGCTTTGCAAGACACGAGGTGATATGGAATAACGCAAGAAGCAAACAAATCCAACAGCCTCGACTGGCAGCCTCTGGAGAGGCGCTGTGCGAACACACGCAAGGACACTCACTGGCAGCCAGCATTTATAAACACATTTCCTTGTCTTTCCGAAACATTACAGTAGCGTGAGCCACGGTGTGTCCTCGGGAGCTCCTTCCCTGGGCTGGAGATGCGCTCCCGGGAGCTGGATGTTGTCCGTGAGCCTGGGCCGCCAGCTCTGCCCCATCTCTCACTCTTCTCCCTCCTCAGGGTTTACAGGCTTTTTATAAATGTATTTATTTACAAACCATTTCCCAGCTGGAAAAAGGCCTTTGCGCCAGAGAGGGAGATTCCCTTTAGCTGATAGCGAGTGCTTTGGCTGTGTGTTTTTTCGGAGAGCTCTGAAGTGTGAAGGTTTTTTTCGGGGCTTGCAGACACAACGCACGGCTTCTTGATGAGATGCTTGGGTATTCTCTTTGGAGGGCGGCTGGCTGGAATCAAATATTCAGAGGCTCCCTTAATTCCTGCCATTGGATGTAAATGGCACTGAAGTGCTGGGGGATGATTTGCTGCTTAGAGCAGGGATTAAAAGCTGGGGTCTCCCAGCGATTGTCTCCAAACCGCAGCATCTGGCTGTTGCCCGTCCCCCTGCTCATTTCTGGGTCTGGAACAGGCGAGACGGATGCTGAAATCCTCGTGCTCGCTTCTAACGGGGGGAAAAGTTACCAGCGAGCCAACCTCTCCCCCTGTTCGGAACGGGATGCTCATCGCCCGATCGCACAAGCAGCACCCAGCGCCTCAGCTGAATTAATTAATTTCTCCTTGGGGTGGAGTGAAGGTTGCACTTCCCTGATGTGGATTTTAACCCGCTGCAGGAGCTGAGCCGGCTCCATTTTGGGGGGCTCACGGGCAGCCACGAGGCAGCGGGTCGGCAACCTCAGCTGCCCTTTGTAGGGGATGTCGCAGTGAATTTGGGGGGCTCCCAGGAGCTCTGGGGTGTCTTGTCTGCGAGTGTGCGGCCGCCAGCCCGGCTTTGCGGAGCCTGCTCGTGGTTTTGTGTGCGTGCCTTTCTGCGGCTAGGTGTGCGGGATTGTGTTTTCTGTGGAGCTGTGCCTGGCTGTAAGTCTGTGTGTGTGTAAGCAAGCAGGTATTTAAGGATTTGTGCCTGTCTGCTTGAGTGTAGCAGAATACAAACAGGCTTTCACTTCTTGTTTAGCTAATAACTACAGTTTTGCTTTTCTGATGAAGTTTGAATTCCAGCAGCCGGAGCCGAAGACAGTGATTAGAAGTGCCATTGGGATGCTAACGGATCCTGTCTCTCTCCCTCTCCCTGTCTTTCTTTTCTCTAGAGCTGAAGTAGTAATAAATGACTCTTCGTCTCCAGCTGTTGTTGACAGAAGTAATGAAAGCATTAAGCACAACATTAAACCAGCCTCATCCAAATGGAGACACAACCAGACACTGTCTTTGAAGATCAGGTACTGGTAATTACCTATAGGACAAGAGACAGACTTGGTCCTCTCCAGTGCAAGCTGGCAAATTGCCTCTGTATATCATCTAAAGAAGTCGAGGAAGAAATAAAAGGCTTATCTCCTGCTGAGCGAGGCTTCATATCTGTAAGCGATCGCTTGGAAATGAATTCCCGGCTGAACCAGCTGGCCTTGCAACGACAAAACGAGGAGCACTTGAGCCCCCATTTTCCAGGCCAAGTGGGGATTAGCGCGTCCTGGCGGTGGGTCGTGCCGGGGGGAAGGAGACCCTCTCGCCGGGGTAAATACAGGGACCCCCCGCTAATGGTGGGCTTCCCCGGGAAGCGATGGGTGAAGGAGCAGGCGTTAAGATGGAGATATCCATTTGTAAGCTGTTCTCAGACAGCATCAGTCAGCTGGGACCAGCCATGGAGCGAGGGCAGGCAGGAGGCAAGAGTCCGTCTTAGGTATGACGCAAATTCTCTCTCTACCCCACCTGATGGGGCTGCTTTCTTTCCTGTCCTCAGGAAACAGATCCTGAAGTTCCTGGATGCGGAGAAGGACATTTCGGTGCTGAAGGGGACGCTGAAGCCGGGGGACGTCATCCACTATGTCTTTGACAGGGACAGCACCATGAACGTCTCGCAGAACCTGTACGAGCTGCTGCCCCGCACCTCGCCCCTCAAAGGCAAGCAGTTCCCCACCTGCGCCATCGTCGGCAACTCGGGGGTCCTGCTCAGCAGCGGCTGCGGCCCCGAGATCGACGCGCACAGCTTCGTGATAAGGTGGGGGACTGCGCCCAGCTGCGGGATGGGGCTGGGGGTGGGGGCTCAGGGGGGGTTCGGGGCGGTGGAAAGGGGCTGGAGTCCTGGTTGCGTGGTACAGCGCAGCCTCGCAGCCCCGTAGGGTTCAGCGATGCAAACGCCTTGCTGCAAACTCTCCACCCGCCACCAAGTGCTCCTCCAGTGTTCTTGCAAATGCACCGTGTCTTCTAAGGTACGCTGTTAACCCCCCCAGGGCACCGTTATCCCCCCCCCCAGGGCACCATTAGCCCCCAGCATGCCCAGTCCCAAGCACTCCGTCCTCTTTTCCCACATGCGTGCCCTCTTGCGAACAAACCCTGTCCTGGGCTCTCCCATGGGCACAAGCTCGATTCTTCCCCACATCGCCTCTGCCCTCGAGCACCGGCTGTGCCGCACGATGCCCTGGCACCACACGTGCGCGCGCCCAGGTCTGTCGCTCCCCTGTGACCGCTCCGTCCCCGGCACCGATGTCCCCACAGACGCGTTGCCCCACGGACCTGCGGCAGCAGATCCCGACCCCCACTGGGACACGCGCCGACTTCGCTACCGAAGCTGCGTGAAGTGGCGAGGAGGAGCGCGCCTGCCTCCCATCCCCGCCACCCGAGTACATCTCTGTGCCGAGGGGCTGTAGGAGTCCGCTGGTGATTTATGTGTGTGCAGACATTTGCTTTCTGGCGAGTCTATTATGCAGACAGCCCAATCCATCAGCGGCTCACAGAGGCGGTCCCCGGCGTGGATGTGGGAACGAGGATAATGTCACCTCTGCCCCCAGCTCAAGCCTGCCTGGCTGCCTGCAACTCCATCCTGTCCGCGGGGGACAGGGCGTTAGCGTTTGCATCCTTAAGTCTAACCAGAGGGAGCAAAGGGAAAAATTGCTTATTGCAGTTCTGGCAAAGTTTAGGGAGGGGCTTTCGTGTCAGGCAGCAAAGTTGCAGGAGAAAAGCTTTTTGTGGGTGTAAGGATTGGGATTTTGAGTGACTTCTCCCCAGCCACGTATGCTAGTGCAGGTCTGACATGGACGTGCTCTTCCCACCGTAGGTTCTCTGTGCCACCAAGCCACCACTTGAACCTGCATCTCCCTGGGGAAGGTTTGCTCCATCCAGGCAGCCTTTTCGATGGGGCTGGCAGTCATCAGCCATGGGCTCTGTGTCCAGGATACGGTTCAGCCCTTCAGATCCAATGTGTATTTGCAGTGATTCTATTCCTGCAGTGAGTGGATCACAAGGGCCCCGCGTGCCAGTAGCTGGATTTTCTTTCCAGCCATTCCCTTAGTTTCCCCATCCGTAAAGTAAGGAAAACAGTAGTAATGGCTGATTATCGAGGCAGATGGTTAGGATGTAATTCCTGCTCGTTAAATACTGTAACTTGACTGTAAAGCACCACAGGAGATCACACAGTGTGCTAACATGTGGGTACCCTCCGGTTTTCACCAAGCGGGAGGAACATCTCTCTGCATCCCCCCATGAGCAGGTCCCCGGTGACATTTACCCAGCGCCATGTACATGACATGGCCACGCCTTAATGGCCATGGATCCCCCCTCAAGGACCTCCAGGAAACCACCGTATAACGAGGGTGATTTGTTGGCAGTTTATCCCTCAGCCCTGGCGTGACACGGGAGCTCGTGGCACGGGAGCTCCCGGGGGAGCACATGTGCCCATATCCACGTGCGCAGCCTAGGAGGAGGCATCAGTAATACTACAGAAAGGGATATTTTTTTGAAGGTCACAGCCTCCAGACAGGCAAACCCTGTGGAGGCCATGTCCTGGCGTCCACCTCCTGCTGGTGTCATTATCACTGCCGGTGCCACCCGGTCTGCTGTTAGCTGAGACTCACCAGGAGGAGAAAAGGGACTTGGGATAATATTACCCCGGCAAGGCTGGAATTGAGAGGCGAGTGCTTTCCTTGCGTGGGAAAGGCCGTTTCATTTAAAATCTGCTGTGGCAGCAAAGACGGGAGGTTTGTTGCTACGTGTTATTTTTGAAGCGCACCAGAAGAGATACCGATCCGTACAAACCCACCCACCAGACACCAAAGATATGTCTGTTATTAGCATTGCCCCAGAGGAATACGCATGCACATGCCGGCGTGTTGAGGAATGATCGCCCGATGTTAGGACGGCTCATTGTTAGCAGGTCAGAGCCTCTCTAATTTAGTACAGAGACTCATTCTCCCTCCTCCTCCTCCTCCTCCTCCTCCTCCTCCCAAAAGTGAAGGCGAATGGGCACATCTGTCACTGGCCCTGGCTTTTGGCATCAAACACCCATCATATTTGTCACGGCCCTCTCTCGCGTCCATTATAAAGGGGTATTTGATGTTTCCCCTCGCAGGTGCAATCTGGCCCCTGTCCAGGAGTACTCACAGGACGTGGGCATGAAGACGGACCTGGTGACTATGAACCCCTCGGTCATCCAACGGGCCTTCGAGGACCTGGTGAATGAGACTTGGAGGGAGAAGCTGCTGCAACGCCTCCACAGCCTCAATGGCAGCATCCTCTGGATCCCGGCGTTCATGGCCAAGGGGGGCAAGGAGCGAGTGGAGTGGGTGAATGAGCTCATCCTGAAGCATCGCATCAATGTCAGGACTGCCTACCCCTCGCTGCGCCTGCTGCACGCTGTCCGAGGGTGAGAGCGTTTCTGGTGTGCTTGGAGATGGGATTTCATGAGCCTCCTGAGCTGGAGAGCCATCAGTGGGTTTGGGCTGGAGGCAAACGGTGCAAGCTGTTTCTTTCTGTAGACCGTGAGGAGGACTGCATGGGCAGTGGCTGGTCCCTAGATGAGAACTGGAGAGCACCTCGCAGGCAGGGTCTCCCCAGTATTGAGCGTGAGGTCTTTTAGCCATGCGATAGAGCGAGCCTAAGTCTTCCAGTGCTTTGCTGGCTGTAAGTCTGGATGTCACCACGATAACTCCCCGACCTACAATTAGGGCTCTTCTTGGAGGAATGTGTATGTGTGTTGTGGCTTGTGGAGCTAGTGACAAGGTTTGTGACTTTGTGCTGAAGTGACGTGCAAGTCTCGCACAGCTCCTCAGGTCAGGTTGCTCATGGCAGCCTGGACGGGCTCAGCAGGGCTGCTGTTCATGCTCCTGTAATGGTGCTAATTGCACTGCTCATCTTAAATGACCAGCCCGGGGAGGGGACTGACACGATCTGGTCCTGCTGGTCAGATAGGTAGGGCCAGGTGGAAGTGAACAGATTTACTGGGAGGGAATCGCAGAATCACAGAATGGCAGGGGTTGGAAGGGACCTCTGGAGATCATCTAGTCCAACCCGCTGCCAGAGCAGGGTCACCCAGAGCAGGTTGCGCAGGAACGCGTCCAGGTGGCTTTGGAATGTCTCCAGAGATGGAGACTCCCCCACCTCTCTGGGCAGCCTGTGCCAGGGCTCTGCCACCCTCAAAGTAAAGAAGTTCCTCCTCATGTTTAGGTGGAACTTCCTATGGTCAAGTTTGTGCCCGTTACCTCTTGTCCTGTCCCCGGGCACCACTGAGAAGAGTCTGGCCCCATCCTCCTGACACCCACCTGCGTTCTGACTGCAGCCAGGTGTGTGGGAGACACGTGTGTGGTGGGAATGGTAAGGCTGGAAAAGAAAGAGAGCTCCAGGGGTGAGACTTCTATGTAAATGGCTTGGTAATAGGGTAGGCTCTTGCTTTATTTCTCTGAGGAGGGTCACGATTCGTTAGGCATTTCGGGAGTGTAGGCAGGCGGTGCTTTATGCTGGAGATGGCTTAGTGGCAGTAGTTGTCCTCTCCGCTCCTGACTAGACCCTGTTGCTCTCCTGGGATGGGAATTCACTCGTGCAGCTGGTGCTCCCGCCTCTGAGCCTCAGCATTAGTGTTTCTTGATCGCTTTGAGCACTTCTTCCCCGACCCACCTCTGAGCCTGGGCTCCTCCGGTCAGTTGGCCCGTGCTGGGTGTTGCTCTGTCCCAGCCTGGGTTATGTGTCAGAGCAGGGGATGGGCACGGAACAGATTTTGGGGTCGTTTCCTGCAGGAGCCAAGCCTAAGGGCTGCTGCAGGGAGAGGGGTGTGAAGGGCATCTCTGCAGGAGGCCCAGGCAGGCTGGGAGGAGTGGAGGCTCTGGTGCCGCGGTGCATCACAGGCGGCAATAACAGGCAAAAAGAGCTATGTCTGCCCCAAATGCCTGCGTTTGAGGCTTCCCTGGGCCAGAGAGGCATCTTACAGAAAATTTTGAGGTAAAGAAAGGGAAGGAAATGATACCACAACTCACAGAAAGGGAGGAGAGCAAGAAAAAAAAAAAAAATCAACACCACAACCCAAATTCTGAGCTATTTCTAGCTGTAATTGACTTACTTTCATCTGTCAAAATAGAATTAAGCTCCTGTAATAAGCCCTTTAAATCAACAGGCTGCTAATCCTGCGCTGGCAACCGTTCCTGGTGCCAGAAACTTCCCGCAGGAAGCTTTGTGGAGGGATTGGCAAAGGCTGGGCATCGCTTTCCCGCGGGAGAGGAGGAGGATGCCTCGATAAGCTCTGCTGCTGAGCTTATCTTCCGACTCGCGGCACCTTCCTGGCCCTCCTGCGCTGCAGCCCTGCGGTCCAGGCGGGCTGGCTGGCACGCTGGTAGTCCCTGTGCATCTCCCACAGAGCAGCGTTGGAGCCACCACCCATGGCTGGCAGGTCCTGCCTGGCCGGAGGGGATGCGGGGGTCTGGGGACAAGCCCGGGGGCTCAGCACTGTCTCTCACCCTTTCTCCCATGGCTTGGAGTGGTGTCTTCCTTTTGCACGTGTTAGTGTTCCCGTTGGTTTTAATAGGTTCCTGCGCGAGGATTGTGGGTTGGGGCTTCTGAAAACCTGCTGAGGCTCAGAGGGATGTGACCAGTCACACCAGCAAGCGGCTGAAGTAGCCAGCATTGGTGGCTACTGTATGGAATGGGTTGGTTGGGACGGATGTGGTACCAGCACGTGGTCGGATGCTGGCTGATGCTGACGACAAGCTCTAAGTGCCCGCTCTGAGCTACAGCCGAGCCCCCAGTCCTGTCCTTTGGGCTGGTCACCGTGCTGTGGGGCGATGGAGAAAGGTGGGTCATGGCTGCGCTAAGGCAGCACTAATTCAATTATCACCACAGAAGCCAGCGCTAATCCTCATCAGAGGTTGCCCTCTAAGCCAGGGAGCTGTTGCCTGACCTGCCCTCCTGCTCTCACACTTATCAGCAGGAAAACAAGGATGCCTGCTAATTAACGATTAATATAATTAAGACTGCAGGCCCCTCAGCTGGCTAGAACTGGTGGGAGCACATCAACACCTACCCAGTGGCCTGGGCAAGGAGCTGTACAGACGGACCACCCAGGGCTGGGGGGCAAAGGGCTGTGCTGCTCTGGGGGAAGGCTGGAGTCAACGTTAACCCTTGCCTCGGTGTGGCCTCCTCAGGTTTGGACTTGGATGGATTCAAGAGTGATTCAGGCAGTATTGAATGAACCAGCCACTGCTGAGCAGGGAGGTGTGCTGATGCTCTTGGTGCTATATAGGAAGTCTCTCAGCTACCTATAGGGTTGTCTTTGCCATCTGCTCAGGGTAAATGATATGATGCAGTTTGGGATGAAGAAGGAATCTCACCTCAGGTCAAACTGACCGGAATCACTAGGAATTTAGTTATTCCTCTGCAGTGATGCTCTCGAATTCCTCAGATCATCATATATTTTTGCTTTTGAGCTCCTTGCTGTTACAGGGACACGGTCACCAACGACTTCCTCCATCTCTCCAGCTCTCTCTGAAGAACATGCGGGTTTGGAGCATGACAGTTTTCTTTGACAGATCTGAGATTTGTGAAACAAATAAATTTTGTGGTGTGCGGCAGAGAATCGATAATCCACAAAGCCCCACAGAACATCCCTCTGTGCTACAGTGGGCTGCAGTTGCAGAGATGTCCTGTCGTCTTTTCTGGATAAAGCTCCCCTTTATAACCTATCCTAAGTTGATTTGGAAATCACAAAGAAATGGGGGGAGTCTTTCAGCCAAGATGTTCTTTTATATTTATTTTTTTTTTCAAGGAATAGCACTTCCTACAAAGACTAATGTTATCTCAGCCAACTTCAATTCAGCTACAAAAGCTTTGCCTTTTCTCTTCTTCCTTCACTTCCAGTGAAAATACATCTGTGAGTTCTTGACTCCTCCTTGAACCACAGTATTTATTGCCCTGCTCTGCTTTCCCCCAGACCAGAATGCATTTCAGTGGCAATTGAGCATTTTTTCCTATAATTTTCAGTGCATTTGGGGCATTTGTAGAGTGTGTGTTGCTGAGATAAGTAAAAAGCATTTGGTTTTGTTGTCCTTAACAGCATCATTTGAGACATCACCTTCCTAGCTGTGAGGGTGCCTTAAATGTTTGCTGATAGCTTTTTGTGTTGATGATTCTGGATAATCTGTGCAATAGGACGGAGGCTGTTCTCACACGGTTAAACTCCTCATCTTCACGCCAGGAGGGGAGAGAGCCATCAGCATTTCGATGGAGGAGCTCAGAAGGAAGCCGAGTCGCTACTGAAGGCTGAGGAGGAAAGCTGTGCCGTGGCGGGGAGCCAGCTCGCGGGGATGGGGACGGTGGCGTGCGTTTCGGGGTTGCGTGACTCACTTCGGAGCGGTTCTATAAAATGTCTCCTGAGCAATTCATCTGGCGAGCGCCGTGCTCGTCTCCTGGCTGCGAAGCAAGCAAACCCCTTATATGTCATCTGTTAGTGTCTCCAGAAAGCCTTGTAATCCCTATTGCCAAGCAGCTTTTGTCAGAGAAATAACATGAAATGCAGGAAGCAAGGGAAAATAATTGTGTCTGGAGGTTTGACTATCGCTCCTTGCGGAGAATTCATGGACACGTTTCAGTTTGCCTTGTATAATCTAGTCTAGCATTTCTACTGTGTCCATCACGAGGGTCTCTTGGCAGTAACCAATTCTAATCCCTTAAGATTTTGTTAAGAGCTTCTTGAAAGAAGAAAAAAAAAAATCAATATCTCTTCCAGCTCCTTTGCTAGGTCTCCCGTTAGGTTTAACATCCAGATGGCCAAGATGGTTCGCGTGCGCCCTTCATGGCAGCAGTCCCCTTGCTCAGGGTCCGTAGCTGTGTAGAGCAGCTCTGCCACGTGTCCTCAGAAGTGCAGCCTGGTGGGCGATAAGGTGGATTCATCTTTGCCTCAGAGGTCTCCCTGGCTCCTCACACCCAAACAACGTCTAAAGCCTCTGCTGATTTTTCAGAGCAATGCTGCTCAGCTGCTGCCTTTGCCATCCATCAGCCATGGTGGAAGCCCTCCCCTGGTCCCTCCTCGCCTTGTGTCCGCATCCTTTCCGGCAATTTCGCCTTGCTTGTAGCCGCGCAGGACACACGTGTGCAGGTTATTCTCCTAACCTGTCGCTTCGATTGTGTCACCCTGCTCTTTCGCTTCCCTCCATGGGCTCCCCTTTTCTCTAACATGTCAAACGCAAGATGCCGCTTTTGCTTTTCACAGCCCTCTCAGCCCACCTTTTCTCGCTCTCTGTCTCAAGATGGGCTCTGCTGTGGAGTAGCCAGTGTCACCCAGTTGTGGGGTTTCTAAACAGGCTCTTTCATGCTTCTTCCCACATGATCCTTCAGCTCACAGGGGCTCCTCTGAAATATCTGCCCCCAAGGACTCGTGCCTTAAAGCCCTTCCTCTGGTCCCACAGACGGTTTAAGAACAGTGGTCCTGTGCTCGGGTGAGGGGTGAATATGACCAAAGTCTGTAGGGGGTGGGGAAAAATATAGCCATTCCCAATTGTGTGACTGGGGTAGGATGTGGGGGACTATGGGTGGGTGAGATCAGTGGATATCCCACAAATAAATCCTTGTGCGAGCAATTACTCTCGCCCCTCTGCACTTGAGCAAATGAGGCACGTTGTATCTGAGCTGTGGTGTGTCTGCACTGAGACCCTGAGACAGTTAATTTGTTCCGGTTAATCGGGAAGAAGATTTAGTCTTTTCTTTGTCAAAAAGAGGGGAAAGGCATAGGAAGGGAGAGGGTAAAGAAATAGGTTAATCTGCTTCCCAATTACTGTCTTGCTCTTCTCTCTGTTTGGAAATGGTTTCACTTGTGGGTGTTGAGTACCACGTGTGTTTGAAAGGGCACTGCAGAGCTGAAGATCTGGAGGAGAGAGTGAGTTATTTATCCATGACTCAGTGTTGATTTGCTTGCACCAAGTCACTAAAACCAGACCCGAGCCACAGGGTACAGATCCAGTCTGGTTAGAGAGGCTTGATTTGGTGTTTGGGCTTTGCCCATCGATGGGATAAAGCCCAACTCTGCCTCCAGATCCATCTTTTGGAGTCTGCAACAGCATGAATCTGCATGGGGACCTGCCCGTTCCAACGCCTCCAGCACAGATCTCATCACCGTGCGTGGCTCTCAGGTGTTTTGGTGGGGGTGACAGAGGAGACTGGATACATGGACAGAAAAGGGCTGGGAGAAGCTGGATGGGGGATAGCATTGGCTCCAGCACTTCATCTCCATCCACCCAGCAGCCGGGATACGATCTGTGCCCTGCCGGCGCCGGCGGGTCCTGTCCTCACCTGCACCAAGGTGAGCAGGAGCACCGTCGGGCACTCGCTCTCATTATCCGTAGCTGGTTTTTCATGAGTGTTAATGGGAGCAGGATGTGTGTGGCAGACTGATAGTATGCTTCTGACAGTCAAGGACTAGCACCTCCACAACAGCTTGTGTTTGTATCACACTTTTATGAATAAGCTCTTTTAAAAGGCTCTGAAATTGCATTATTTCAGCTATTCTGATGTATATCACTAGGTAATGTGGCTGATGCTTCTGAAACTTGATTTCTTCATTGACCTGGGTTTCTTTTATTCATTTCATCAGGGTGATGGATTTTCTGTTCAGTTTATCCTGCGGGTTAACCCTTGCCTGGAGGGTACAAGTTACCTTAGGGTTTTCTTGGACATACCAGGAGGCGATGGGGAAGCAGAGAGCAGGACCCTGCCCTCGCTAGCCCTCCTCGAACACTGCCTGCAGGGCACTGCCAGGGCATCCCAAATCAAGGCCAGGCTCTGCTCCCCGAATTGGGTGATGCTGGGGGAGGATGAGCGCTGGCAGCGGGGCGGGTGCCCGCTCCAGATGTGCAGTGGGGAGGCTGCCACCTTCCCCGGCTCGGGCGGGAGCTGCGGCTTCCCTACGGGCAGTTTCAGAGCATTTGATGTCCTGAAGGATTCCCACCGGGCTTGAAGGTCCAAATATAGTGGTCGCTTCCCCTGTGGCTGCAGTGCAGGAGGCATAAGACGAGGGGCAATGGCTTTAAACTAGAGCAGGGCAGGTTTAGATCAGACATTAGGAAAGAGTTCTTTACAATGAGGGTGGTGAGACACTGGCCCAGGTTGCCCGGAGAGGTGGTGGAGGCCCCATCCCTGGAGACACTCAAGGCCAGGCCTGATGAGGCTCTGAGTGATCTGATCTAGTTGAAGATGTCCCTGCTGACTGCAGGGGGGTTGGACTAGATGACCTTTAGAGGTCCCTTCCAACCAACACATTCTATGATTCTATGATACGCTGATGGTCAGGCAGCCGGCAGCGGTGCTATGCGATGCTGCTCGGGCGGCTGCTTAAATTTCTTGGAAACCTTTTGGGAAATTGGTGTTGCTGAGGAGCAAGCAGAACCACCCACCAGCTAGGGTGAGACTCTCTGAGCCGCTCTTCTTGAAGCCTCTGCCCTTGGCTACCATCAAGTGTTAGTTCAAATAGGGCTTGTGTCTGGACTGCGTCCTTACGAAAGGTGGCCTTGAAGATCCGATGGCATTTCCCATCTGTCACCATCATGATCCGAAATAAGAGCTGTCTCAGGCGAATTTTGCGTGACGGAATCACAGTTCCTGTTCATAGCTGCATCCCGCTCAGTTACCAGCCCGTCTCTGGAGCTCCTTACACCCCTGAGGGTTCATTTACAGAAACGACGCAGCACCAGCTTTTGAAGGAGGTCTATGCCGTGAGAACGGCTCTGAGAAAGGAGGTATTGGGTTTCAGGACTGCTGTTTGCTCTTCTCTTTTAATTGCTGTCTCTTTCCATAAAATGTTGCAGTTAATAGTTATGGTGATTGGTGTAGCCAATTTGAAAAATAATTACTGCCTGCTTCAAGATTATCTTTCCTCCTAATTAAAATCCCGGACCTCACATATTAAAGGTGCGCTGTTGACACAGCATCCCATGTGCGCCCAGACAACCTCATTTGGATTTACAGAATTAATTAGGTTTTATTTCCATCCCCAGCTGTTCTCTCCTGCACCAGGAATGTGGCTGCTGTCTCAGTTGGCCAGTGGTGGGAGAGATAAGAGGGAGATCTTCCTGCAGAGCTCCCACACTCCCAGCACAAACCGGTCATGAAACAGTATTCCCCAGCCCTCACTGGAGGATTTCCCACTTTCAGTCTCCCAGAAACAAATTGTAAGTCCTGGGGCATGGCCTATGGTATGGTTTGGGCATTCTATATTACGTATGCCATCTGTGTGGGTGGGCTGGGACAGCCTGGAGTCCATCACCCCCTCCCAAAGCTGCATCCAGCAGCAAGAATTCATGATGCTGTAGGAGTGAGGTTTATCATACTTCTCGTTTTCCCAATGCTGCGCCTGCAATAAAAGGGAATGGGGGTAAAACCCATCCCTGGAGGTGTTCAAGGCCAGGCTGGATGGGGCTTTGAGCAGCCTGGTCTGGTGGGAGGTGTCCCTGCCCAGGGCAGGAGGGTTGGAACTAGATGACCTTTAAGGTCCCTTCCAACCCGAACCATTCTATGATTCAATAAAAGAGCCAGGTTTTTTATTTTCATTATACCAATATGAATTGTGATTGTTCCCTACCCCAATATTATCGGGTGAGTGCTCACTAGCTGCGTGTCCTGTGGTGGACACACCAGGTTGGTTTTGGTAGGGCTGCTTTTGGGTACTGGTTGCACACCCTTCTTGGTCTTGGTAGGGCTTTTTGTTCAGGCTGGGTTGCAGAAGACGGCCTGCTTTCTGTAGAGCATGTCTGTGTTTGACCCAGGTCATTTTTGCCATCGTTAATATGCTTAAAACGTTGGTGATCACATGAACGTCCTGCACCCTCCTGCAAGGGTCACTCCATCATGGTGTCAAGGTCGTTGTACATTCCTACAGTTTTTACAGACTCTCAGCAAAACCCAAAAGTTAATATTTTCGGCAGGCCAGGAGGTCAGCACTATCTTTCTGTGCTCCAGCTGGCAAACTGATAAAAGGAGAGTTTTAAGGCTAAAGCACGTGCAGGACAAACGCAGTTGATTGTGTCTTCCCCCAAAACCAGCCGGTTATGTGGCTTGACAGTTCTTCCCAGGTAGCTTCCCTGCTGGATGAGGATACCCTAATTCACAGAGTTAAGTGGTGGTGATAATCTCCCATTTGTCTCCGCACGCCAGGGGTCTAATGTGCTTACCCACAAACTCATCAAGGAGGCTGTTTTATGGCTACCTGTGGGAGAAGTTTGCCTTGGCACCGCAGTGGGCTTTGCCGTGTCCCCATAGCGCAACCCGTATGGCCGGGCGAGCCCAGGAAATGCTCGTGCTGTGCCTCCGAGATACTGGTTTTGCCCCGGTTACTTGCTCCTTTTTCGTGCTGGATGCCAAGATGCGTCGGGCAAGGAGGACCCACTTCCCAAAGTGTCGTACTCATCCTCTGCTAAAGCTGCAGGCGCTGGGACACCCCCGGGGTGTGGGACCCCAATAAACCCTGCCGTGCCCTTCCTGCACACGCCGAGGCGGGCACTCTGCTTCCAGAATTTGATTCACCAGAAAAGTCAATTTTTCTCTTATCTGGTTGAGAACAAACGAGTACGCCGTGTGCCTTGGCTGCTAAATTTTAATGGCTTTCGTGAAAAGCTAATTTGCAGGATTAAGGCTCAGCTCTCCCACGGGTTCCTGCTGTCTGAGCACCAGACCCTCGGAGTCCAGGAGGAAAGCGCAAATGAGGAGCGAGACAATTCCCGTGGCTCCGCGTGTGACCCAGGATCCCAAACTTCGGGGGCAGAGCGCAGAAATGCCATGTGCCGTGCTCCGCTTCCTCGTGCTTTTTATCCAAAGCCCTGCCGGTCGCTCACCTGAACCCCGGCCCTTTGAAATATCTATTAAAAATAATCCAAGGGCTTGAAGGGGCTGCGACACGGTGGGATGCGCTGCCCGCACCGTCCCTGCCTGCTGTGGGGCAGCATCAGACATGCCGGGGGAGGAGGGAGTGTACCCAGGGGGCACACCTTTTGCCTCCCCCAGACCTTTTGTCTCCCCCAAACCTTTTTGCTTTCTGATTTTGCTCCTCTGATGGTGTTTTTTCTGCTGAGGAAACCAGTTAAGTTGCCTGTGCAACAAACACTGGCCGCTCGAAAGGTCTTCTTACGGGATGTTGATGCTGCCATAACTTTTATCGGCAGCCCAAAACACGACTGCTGATACCGTTTCTGCTCATGCATCCCTACAGGGTGCCTTCTTCCCCTGTTCTTTTTGCCATCCCTCATGAAAACTAATGCACTTTTCAGCAGCAAGCACAGCTGACCTGCGTGTTGCATAGTATATATTGCAATACGCCATATTGTCTGTCTCGTGGCCTGATGTTGCGGAGTGTGGTGGTGTATTTTGGTCCAGGATCACGGTAGCAATTGCTGGGTGTAACAGGAGCACGGCAGTGTGGTTTAGCTCTTGCAGCCTGGTGACCCTTTATTCCAAAGCAAACGTTTTTACAGCCCCGTTGTGTTTACCGTCCAGCGTAAAAATCTTCATTCATCAATGAAAATCATCAGCTTATGTGTGAGAGTGTGTCTGCTTCGAGGGGTTGCTGGAGTCTACTTGACATGTGGATGGTTTGGACTATGGTATTGATCTCCTAGGTTGATTGGAAGATAATTGTAGGCTGAAGTACTGAAGGCCACCGTTGCAAGCAATTTGTTTTTCATAAAGGATTGCCGAGGCCTGAGATGCTTCAATGCCATAGCAACAAGTGTGATATAACCACCAGACAGAGAGCAGGAGGATGCTTATTCATGAAGCAGTCCCTAGAGAGGCTTTTTCTTGGCATGGAGAACTCTTCTGCTAGTCAGAAACCTCTCACTTTGAATCACCAATATATCTCAGTCAGGGGCTAGAGAGAGAAAAAATGGGCCAGACACGAGCTTTGTGTGCAGGGGGAATAACGCGCCTTCCTCTACTCTCCCGTTGCAGGTACTGGCTAACGAACAAGGTGCACATCAAGCGACCCACCACCGGCCTCCTCATGTACACCTTAGCCACTCGATTCTGCAACCAGATCTATCTCTACGGCTTCTGGCCCTTTCCCCTGGACCAGAACCAGAACCCGGTCAAGTACCACTACTACGACAGCCTGAAGTACGGCTACACCTCGCAGGCCAGCCCGCACACCATGCCCTTGGAGTTCAAAGCCTTAAAGACGCTGCACCAGCAGGGAGCCTTGAAGCTGACTGTGGGGGAGTGCGATGGGGCCACGTAGAGTGGTCCCCGGCCGCGTTCCTGCACAGCCACGGGAGGAAGGGGAGGGGGCGGAAAGGACGAGTGGTGCCTGGTGGGGCTGGTTGTCTTTGTTAATGCGCAGAACAGCGACACAAATATATACACGTGGTACCTATATATATTGACCTGAGTATTATAACTGTTTGGTGTTCACCAAGGAAGGGGCAGGAGAGATGCGGGAGCATCTGGGGTGGCTGGCCTGGACAAGACCCCTTGCCGTGGGCTTGCTGGGCTCGGAATGGCGTTCGACCTACGCCCGAACGGTGGTGAAGGTGGCCTTGGTTTTTGAGGGTATGTTAGGTGATGGGTAAACGTTAAGCCGTTTGTCGTGACTGGTCCGAGGTTGGTAGTTAGTTTGTTTGGCCAAGGACGGCGGCGCTGGCACGTTCTTGGCCCCGTGCTCGTGGCGGGGAGGGGAAGGGGCAGGGAGGGGGTGGGCAGGGAAGGTTTGTTGGCGGCTGTCACAGCCAAGGCACTGCCCGTGGCACAGAGCAGCACCCGTCTCCTGCCCAGCGGGGACCAGTGCCCAACAGAGTCATGCACAGATCCATCCGAAACACGGGCCGCCGGGCTGAGCGCGGCCTTCGGAGAGGCGAGGGAGAAGCCTCCTGGGCTGCAGCTTGATCTCCAGGAGGTGGCGGGGAGCTGTGCTGAGCTGATCCCGGTGGCATTTGCTGGGAGAGGAGATGTGAGGGCCTCCAAAGATCAGGCACACCGGCCTTGAGCCGGGCAGACGGTGAGGAGGATGCTGAACGTGTATTTTTTCTCTTCCTTTCCTAAGGAGCAATTTAGAAAGTGGTAGGAAGGAGGTTTGCTGCCGCAAACCGGCACGGTTAGTAAGTGTCTTACTGTGCCACAGTGGAAGACACTCAACATCTGGCAGGGCTCGTGAAAACCATAAGTACATCTAGCTCTTAATTCCCAAATGGCACCTGCTAAGCAGCCTGCCTTCTCTCCCCTGCCAAAAATAACCGCTGAAATATCGGCGATAGGCCCGAGACCCAGCCAAGCGGAAAGACCGCGGGACTTCAAGGGACTTTGTCAAGTCTAAATAATTTATTTTTTACTTTCTCCGCAAAGAACCAGCATACAATACAGCGCTCTGTTCCCGAAGTCCCGCACTCTCCTTTCTTTCAAGCTCCGATTAGCTCTTACTCTGAACAGTTAATTAGGATGTCAGATGGATCTTGACGGGATGCTTGGCTAGTGATGAGCGTCAAAGAAATAATCCTTTTCCTTTTTTTTTTTTTTAGAGGGAGCCCAAAATATAAAGACATTTTTATAACCACATTTGCTTTTCTCCTAAGTTTTGGGTTTTTTGAGGGAAGAAACTAGATTGATCTGATTAGCCTGTTTAATTTTCTGCTTCTGTAGCCTACTCTGTTTGTCTCCTAATTAGCACTCAGTGCCAGAACGCAGGTGAGTCTGGGGTTCAGCGAGTGCAGTTTGGGTTTAATTTGTGGGAGAGCAAATAACGCGACGCCGGTGAGCCTCGGACGTGCGCTGCCGTGTTTTTGAAACCCATCCTGGCTGGGTTTCCACCACCTTTGTGCCTCCTCCTACTGCCGGGCTTAAGTTAAAAAGCATATCGTTTGGGGCTGAAATACTTGACATTGTCTCTTTAAAAACTGAGCGCTTCAAGTGGTAAAAGGAAAAAGTCGCTTTCATGTTTTGGGAGGTGGAAGCTACTGTACCCTTAGGAGCCTCCAGCCTCCTAATTAGTGTCAGATGAAGAGGCCGAAGATTAAGGTATAAGCAACATTATAGTGGATAAATGTGGGCTAATCTGCCACCAAGGGGATATTTCTTTCCATCTCCAGAAAATGATTTCTTTTATGTTTTGTTTTTTTTTTTTTTTTAAACCTGGCGCTTTTTTTTATTGTTGTTATTATTTTTACTTGAGGTTTAGTTGCACAGTAAAGCTAAAACCTGGCTGTGAACCTCAGCTGAAGCTGCTGGGGTCTCCTGAGATAGAGGAGACAGGGGGTAAAACTGCAAGATGGAAGTAGTCTGCGATCCCGAGGAGCTTCCCGCGATTCAGGAGCGGTTGTTAAAGCCGGATAATTCCCTGCTCTGTCCCCGGCGTGGAGGAGGGACGGAGCAGGGATGAAGCCGCAGGGACTGCTAAAGCCAACTGTTGTATTGAGGGGCCTGGGCCACGGCACCGATTGCTGTTAGCAAACCTTCTTTTTAAATAAAAATACAAGAAATGAAAGAAATGTGCAGGCTTTTTATTTTTTATTTATTTATTTTTGTTGATGAAAAGGGGGGGGCAAGACCATAAAATGCCGTGACAATTAAATGGGGAGACCTCGTAACCTTCTTTGCCAGTGAAGGAAAGGGGAAGGCTGGGCTTATTTGCCCATCTCAGGGGGGGATGTCAGCGCTCTGCCAGGGGGACATCCAGAGCCACCAGGATGTCCTCACCGTGCCTACCGAGATTATTGAGCTGCATCTAACAGCAGCACAACGGGGGTGTGCTGTGGAGGGGGGAAAGGGGATGGGAGAAGGGATTTCTGGTGTCCTTGAAGCAGCTTCTGGATCAAAGCACAGGCAAGTTCTAGGCGAATTATCCAGGGGGATGAAATTGCTGGTGATGTTTCTGTTCCCAGAATGGATCCCAGCTTTAAAAATACTTTAAACGGAGAGTAAGACCCTGCAGCTATTGAAATTGATGGCTGAGCTCCCGTTTTACCTCCCTGCCATGCGGCTTGGTCCCTGCTGAGTTTATGTGCACAAAACCATCCAGAAACCTCCCCTTGCTTTAGTGGGTCCTCTGGTCTGGCTCTCAGAGTGGTCCCACTTTGAGGTGGTTCCCAGGACACGTTCAAGGCCATCCATCACCTGCTGCACTTGTTGGCAAGCTGAAGACCCTGTTGGAAATGTGTGATCATCTCTGTTTCCAGAAAATAGCTCCACCGAGCCCCAGGCCCTGCAACTGGGCAAGCTGGAAAAGCCCATGTGCTGTTTCTGAGCCGGGGGAGCGGAGTTTTGGGCTCACCTTCTGCTCCCAGCAGCGCTTGCAGTAGGTGGGTGCTATTCGGGCTATTTTTGGGGCAGCCACCAGCCGACGAGCAGCCGCGGGGCTGTGGCAAGGCAGCTGCCAGATGCTATGGGGACCCGGCGGCAGCACCAGGCTGCTGCTTGATGAATTACTTCATGCCCAATTAAGGCTCTCCTGTCATCAAGAGCGAAACAAAAAAGAGCATTGATGCTATTCAGGCAGGGATGCAGGTGCACGTGTTGCTCCGTGAACGTACTTACCACCATGAACGACAGCAGCGCCTCCCCTCAATCTTCGGTCCTCCATCCCACTGCTCCCTCCAGCAGCGAGGCCAGCCCAAACTGGTGATGCTGGTGGCTCTGGGATGGGGAGCCCCCTCCCATGGGCCAGGCACATTTGTCCCAAAAGGCCTTTGGATGATAAAAAGTGGCCTGAACTTGTAAAATAGAGGCAAACTTGAGTCTCCACCTGGCTAAGCCCACAGTTTGGGTCTGTGTTTCCCAGCATGTCTATTTGGGGCAATAGTCTAATGGGTGCTTCTAGCTAAATTCAACATCCTTTTGCTCACCATGGGCCTCTGGGGCATTATCCCCTTTACACCAGCTTGGGAATAAGGGTCTTGTCTCGCCTGCTCAGCCACACGGCAGCCAGAAGCACAGCTGCCTGAATTGCTTTTCTTTTTAACGGCGGTTCGCTTGGTTACGTCCCAGCCTTCAGATCTGCCACATGCTTCTTTGTGCCTCCGGGCTAAGAGCCAGCCCGGCCATGAAACCTCCCCGCAGCCTCCGAGGCTGCCCAGCATCGCCGCGGGCACACGCTCCCTCCCCTTCTCCTCTCCCCTTGAGCACGCCGGTGAATTTTGGTCCCCGTTGACGGACGCTGGAGGAGCCAGCCTGTCACTACAGACCTGCCCAGCCGGAACAAGGATCCTTCGCGCGTGGAGTTTAATTCGGCTCTCGCCACACTCAGTGCTCTGTGTGCGCGCTGCAGAGCCATGCAGAAGGAGGAATGCATTAGCACAGCACTTTTGTTCTTCCTATAAAAATATACATATATAGTGATGCGACTGTTGCTCTCCTGGGGGAGATCTTGCCCATGTCTTGCGCTGGCACGGAGTACGGCTCCTCTGGTCAAGCCGCAGAGTCCGCAGTCTCGGTGCTGCCAAGCTCCTTTACGATTAATTCCTGCTCTGCCTGGTTTAAAGCTGACTTGGGCGAGTTGCAGCGGCTCCTCCGAATTGCGGCGCAGAACCCTGGCTGCCTCCATCCCCCCGCAGCCCCTCGCCCGGGCAGGGCTGGAAGGCACAGCATCCCTCCCAGCCGCCGAGCGAGAGGGATGGAGAGGGACCATCACCGTCCCCTGAACACTTCATCAGCCGAAGCTCGGGGCAGGGTCGATAGCCAACCCTCTGCTTGCGCCACAGCCCAGGTAATTAGTGAACAAAGTGCAAACAATCCTTGTGAACCAAATCACAATTTTCTAAAACATTTTTTCAAGCTGCCCGAGGGGTATTTTTCAGTGCTAAGAAACAACCGAATCATCTTTTTTTTTCCTTTTTTTTTCTTTTTTTTTTTTTTTTTAAGATACCGATCTCACAAACAAGACAGACAATATTTTGTTTTGAAGGTGTGAAGAAAATTGTTGTCAGTTTTGCATTGCATTTTAGATACTGCTTGGGAATAACACCAACGGCTGCGGCCTTCAGTCAGTCTCACTTAAATGACACCAACGGTTTCTGTCGATCCTCATAGGAATTCATTTTTAATTTTGTGCAAAATAGTCTGAAAAAGGTTGCACCATCTACAGATCGTAGTATATAGATGTTGGTTTTTTTGACCACCACGCCTTTTCAAAGTTTAAACGCTCTAATTTCATGCTAGAGAGGCTTGAAACTATGGAAATTAAAGCTTAAAACTTTCAGAGCCCCACAGGGGACAGCAGGGAAGTGGTTTGCTCCGGAGTGCCCCTCAACATCAGGAGATGAAACCAGGCGCATAACCATGGTCTCCAGTATAATGCTCTGTTAAACCACACATTTTTTTAACTCTTTCAATGTTTTGGTTGCTTTCCTTTTTAGGTTTCTCACATTTAAGAGTGGTTTATTAACGCATATTTTCACCTCTAAATGTTACGCTCTTGCCTTTGGCAGCAGACGGCAGAATTTCACTTTGGGCTCCCCCTCTTGATCACATGAAACTCTTTCCAGTTTTCTCTTTTTCCCCTCTACTGAATCTATTTCTCCCTATGAAAACAACTGAGCACCCGCAAGCTGGCAAGTCGCCTCTGCAACTCCAGTACCGTCACGTGTCCAAGCTCCACGCTGGGTCATCTCCTCACTGTGGATACTACAGGGCTCCCAGCTTAAAATCCAGGCTCGAGAGGCCACCACCTGTGGGAAACGGACTACATGTCTTATTTCTCCCCCCTAGACAGTTGCGTGTCTCCCATGTATGCGAAGAAGGCAGAGGCCTGAATGATAACCAAAAAACCCATCACCCTCTCCAGAGAGTGGCCTTCTCTGCCAGCATTAGCAACATCAAGGCATTCAGCAATAAGCTCCTTTTCCAGCTGGGAATAACTCCTGTTCAGCTCCATCAAACCTAGCCCGATGCAGAGCAAAGCCGTCACATGCCAATTAGATTCACAATCCAGCTGAAGGCAGATGCATTTAGCTGCTTAACATCATCTCCAAGCAAATCTACGAGCACTTCTACAAGAATCACAATCAGCACCCACCAACCCTTCCCACCGCGACGCTCTCCTGGCCTTGTGCATGAGCTGAGAATAAACACGAAGGTAACAGCACGGATGGAAATATCTCCCTCTCGGTTAGCAGAGGAAACCTCAGCACCCAGCCGTCAGCAGCTATCTCCAACCTCCTAAAAAAGGCAGATGGCAGGAGGAGGGCACTCCCCACAGCCCTGCAGGCTCCAGGGATGGGAGGCGAGATGCCGTCTTCAAGGAGATACCAACCTCCTTTACGATTGTGGCACTGGATTTACTGCTCACGTGCTCAAAACAGGACCGAGCTGTATCCGTTGCGTTGTATCGCTGAGAAAAACACAGAGCTTGAGCAAGGATTAGGGCACCAGGACAAACTCGAATGCTGAAAAGCAGCTGGGGGTGTTGTCCTCCTGCAAAGCGCCTGGCCGGAACAAACCTGCCGGTGCTGCTGGAGGAGCACAGCCAGCAATAAAAGTTAAGGCCCTCTGTGTTGAAGTGGAGGCAGTCCATCTGATAGTAATCCTGTGTGCCTCCAGCAAACAAACCCTCCCCGGCGTTGTGAAATACCCACAGCTATTTGCTGGTTTGGTTGCCTGGAGAAGTTCCTCCAGTGAGGGCTGGTGGAGCACTCCACGTTCTTGCACGACCCAGGCAGCAAAGGTTAAAGCACATCATAGGAATGTAATGGGTTTTTTAACTAGCACTCTGGAAAGCCTGACACACTGCTTTCTAGAAAACATTGCAATTTAGGCTTCAGCAGGAACCACAGAGCAAGGAAAATATTACACTTGGACCCTCAGCCTTGTAGCGTCTTGCTGCACCGGTTCCAGATGAACTTGCTTAACTCGGCTCGTGTCTGAAAATGACTTTGGATTTGAGATCGCTAGAAAAGAGGAGGAGAGGCATGCTCTATTCCTGGACTGCATATTAGTCTTCCATATGGGTGCAGAGCCAAAGCATATGGACCTCCATCTGTTCGGCAGGCCTGGCCTGGCCCCATGGATGGTTTATAATGTGCGTAGATTCATCCAGATTTGGGATTCCTCCAAAGCAAGAGGAGAGCCAATGACTCAAATATTGTGTAAAGCCATTGAAACTAATGGCACTAAACAACAGTCATTTGTCTCCTGTTTGATTTTACTTGCTGTAAAATAATGAATTAGTTACGGGGGTGGGTGAATGTTGTGTTATGGATGGAAGCTTTGAAAGAAACATGGTTAAGAGAAAACAAAACAGAAATCATGCTAGTTATTCTGTATCGGCTTACCGCATTGTATTATTCCCCAGAAAGTAAGCTGTGTCCTTCAATTTCAACAACATGGCATTTAGGCTCCATCTGTGACTAGATTTAAAGAGGTTTGAGAGCATAATTCAGGAAATCTTCAATGACAAATTCAAGGAAGCTGGAGAAAGGACCCTCAAAGTTCTTCCATAACTAAGACATCTCTAGAAAAAATGAACTTTGCTCCTACAAACTCTACATTAACCACAAGCCCTGGACTTGGATGTTTTCTTTTCTTTAAAAACAAATAATGAGCCCCAAAAGACTCCTGGTGTTAGCATGTGATGCTGTTCCTTGCGTCGAGAAGCCAGCGTGTGGTGGGACATGTCCTGACCTCGCTGAAGTCAAGAGGCAGCTTCCACCGAGCCCAGCAGCACCACGATCTCATCTACTGCTTCAAAAGGTCACACCTCCATTTCGAATGATGGACCTCGGCAGCTCAATTTCAGGCACCACGCTGGAAAAATTTCTGCTGAATTTTTCTGCAGAATTGTGTGCCACAGATGATTAAAGCCATGGGATGACCGCCAAGGAGATGGGCTATTGTGTCAGCCCCTGGGAGACTTCATAGCAGAAAAAAAAACACCCTCTCTCCACGAAAAGAATTAATTACCATGCATGTTAGCTCTGTGGTTTGGAGAAATTACTGTGGCTGGATTTCCTTCAGCGCTTTTATTCCTGGCTGGAGACCAGGGGAGTTGTTGAGGTTGCTGACTTAAGACACCGTAACAAATGCCTAGAAATGACTGGGCAGGAGTTATGATTTGTAACCTGCGTGTCTCACCTGCCTCCTGGACGGGCTTCGCGGCATCTCTTCTCGGGATTTTACAGAAGGGGCAGACTTACAAGCACGCCGGCCGGCTCCTGGGCTTTCCAGAAGAGACCAGGAGGGCACTAGATTTCTTGGCTGAAAACCATCCGAGAAGCCAGGCAGCTCTGAACATCCCGTGCTTTATCATTGGAAGAAGTCATTTTGGTAATTGCGTGTGTTAAATGAAATGCGATTAGGGACGGAGAGAAGGTGGTACGTGGGTGTTGGAATAGGAGCTGGCTCCTAGCCAAAGGATCTCCTAAAATCGTGGACCCCTGAGCGCGCCGCGGGGCGAAGGGGGCAGAAGGAGCTGCTGTGGGGGAGCGCGGTTATTTGTGGGTGTTTAATGTGAAACAGGGTATGGAAACACTTGCATCTGTGATGTGTCTTTTATGGCCTTCCCGAGGTTTTAATTAAAAACGCAATAAAAGCACAACTATAGGAAAACAGGATGTTTTAAAAATCATCTGCTATAAATTGTTTTGTAGGGGAAGGGGAGAAAAATCAAAAGAACAATTGTTTGTATAAAAGCGTGTGGGACACTGAGTTCACATGGAGAAATAAACCCTTTGGGACAGGTTTTCCTGGTAGGAAGCACGTGCTGCACAAGACAATAAAGCGCAGGGGGCTCCCGTGCTGCCCCAGGGATCTGCCGAGCGGCTGTTTCCCCATCGGATGCATCTGGCCGCCTGAAACCCAGTGCGTGCCAGAGGATGGGGAGCGGGACCACGCGCCAGGAGGTGGGATGCGGAGGACGTTGGGATTTGGGCTGGGATGATCTTTGGATGGCTCAGAGGGGTTTCGGCTGTAATTTCCGAGAGGATACAGCACGATGCATTTGGCGCTTGGTGACAGAACCCCTAAAACCATTTTGTGCAGCACCTCTGACGGAGGCCGCGGCAGGAAAACACTGGCACATGGTGGCAGGGAGGTAATGTGGCCCGGAGAGGCTGCTGCAGGGCGTGCGGGCATCGTCTCTGGCTGTTTTAAAGGGTTATATGAGTTTGGGGTGTTTCATGGCTTTGGAAGGGATCAGGGATTTGTTGCCTCCCGCTGTGGATGCCCGGTCTGTCTGGAGATAAATGCAGTGGACACCTCTGTGAGCTGGACCCCTTCCTCGTGCCTGCGTGTATTCACGTTCCCCAGCAAAGACGGGAACCTGGGCCAACCTCCCCAGCACTCCCTGGCTCCTTCGCCATCACTCCCACGACCTTGGCGCCTGTAGACCTTAGTTTCCACCGTGCGTGCTACCGAGCTTTTTGCAAGAAAAGAACTGCCTGTGCCCAAAAATGGTCCTTGTTGCTCCCGCAGAAGCACCCTGGATGGGTTTTCTCTCTGCCTTCCAGGTAAATTCAATGAAAGCCCACAACAGCCGCGGCTCCAAGCAGCCCCCGAGGACCACGATTCCCTGAGCTTGTAGTTTAAATGGAGATTAGCTTCTAAAATTTAACGAGGATCTCTGTGAAAACAGAGTCCCAAGGATAAAACAACAACTGACAAAAAAAGACGACCATTGAATACCCATCCAATTAGGGCTTCCAACTGATCCTCATTAGACACCCGCTCCTGACATTTGACAGCGCAGTTTAGATTAGAGCGGCGAAAAATCCCCTTGAAAAGGCAGATTGACATTTTGCAGAGGAGTGTTTTCGTAGTAATACTGATGGCTTTACACCCCCAGCTTTTACCCTGATACGTTACCAAAAAAAAGCCCTTGGGCTTGGCAAAGGGGTGAGGAACATCCACGTTGGCTGGCGGGGAAACTCCTGGTGTCCAAACTCCTCGCCGCAGTGAACGCGGGCAACCCCCGGCCTTGGGTCTCCACATGTAGGGTCCTCAAAAGGGAGCATTTAATAAGATACAGAAGCTGGATTTTTTTTTTTATTTTTTTTTTTGGCTGAGCTGAATATGAAATCGCCATGGCAACCTTTCTTCTGAGGTGATCCAAGTCAGGTAGCAACAGCAGAGATGAGTTAAAGGTCATCCCTGCAGAGGAAGATGGGCACTGATGAAGCACTTTAACAAGTCCCAGGGGAGGTGGCATTTAAAAGCCACCCGGAGGGCTCAGCCAGATCCATGAAGGGAGAGAAATCCGAGGGCAGCAGTGATTTGGGATGCTCCTGGCTGAGAAGCCAGCGGCATCCATCGGCCAGTCAGCGGTGCCCAGAGGTTGCTCCCATGGGGCACAAGGAGCCGTGAGATCCAGCCCCGGGTCCCCAGGAGTGAGATCCAGCCCCAGGTCCCCAGCACCTGGAGAAGGGCTTGCTTAGCAGCTGGGGAAAACCTCCGCGAGCGAATGCAATAGCTGCATGCAAGAAATGAGACCTCGCACTCGACTAGGGAGATACAAGGGGAAAATAATTTCAAAAACCATCTAAGACTAATTGCAAACTGATTTTTCACTGGGACTTACACTTCCAAATGCCTGAGGTTCTCCAAGAAACATCCATTCCGGCCTCGAACGAAGGGCTCAACAGGATTTATAATGATCAGCCAATGCTATTATCCTCACTCCGCAGATAAGGAAAACCGAGGCATGAAGGGTTTTACCATCATCTCCATAGCTAAAGCCAGGCACTTTAAAATATAGCTTGCTCTTCAGCGAAGGCGGGTGCCCTGTATTTCTGCAAACCGTTTTCACTAAGTGCTCGCACACGGCATTTTGGGCATTACAGGGTCGAGGTGGCTTCTTCTAAGTGACCCATTGCAGATCAGACAGCAAGTTAGTGGCAGAGCCAGCGACAAACTCCCAGGTTACCTGGCTCCAGGACCTCTGGTCTGCTCCTTTTATTACACCAAAATATCTTTTCCAGGTGGCAGCCACCGGACAAAGGCATGTGGCAGAGACAGTCCAGCCTCTGCCAGCCCTGGGCATGCGGCAGATTTGGGGACACTCACCTCCAGCCCGGCTGGGTCATCACAACGCAGAGTAGGGGTGGGAGGAGAGGGCAAGCACCCATGAAAGGCTCCTGCCATTTTGGGATGCTTCTCTCTTCTGGGAAGGAAGCACCAGCTCTGGAGCTGGTAACCCCTGACTTCCATCTTCCTCCCAAATCACGGAATTATTTCAGAATAATACCTGTGGGAATCATTCTGTATGCCATCTATTTTTAATTTTGTTATGTTTCTCAGGGTCTTTTTTCAAGCTTTTCCCCTGTAACCACGAGGGCTAGAAACTCACAGCTTTTGTTGTATTAATGAAAGGTGAGCATCTCAAGTAATCTCAAGTTCAAGAGCCGTGACTTCAAAAACCCCACGTATGATTTGACCGGTGAAAAAAGTTGTGCAAGCTCACAGCTCTCCTCTTCCCCGTCCCTGCAGAGCTCAGCTTTCACCCGGAGCTCACACCACGCTCTCAGCCGTAACTTACTTTCATCTCTTCCATGGCTGCAGCTCTTGGGCCAGGACCTTCACCGTTCGAAATCGGGTAGGAGAATCGCCTCGGGGTGAGCCTGACGACTGGGAGAGAAACCAGGGGTTCAGGAGATCTTAGGAGCTTGGTCTTGCTGCTGGGAGCAGAGACTTTGGGAGCCAGAGCCCCCGCCAGCAGTTTTAAGCACGCTCCACATGGAAACTCCTACGGCCCCCAGCCCTGCTGTCTCTAAGCCCTTTGCTTGCTGCACACATTTCAAAGCCTGCCTTGCAGACATTACAGCGGTGGATTTGTCCAACCCAATGTGTATTTGCTGACAACAAAAATGTCTCCCTAGCTCTGTTTTGGAGGGGGGAAGGTCAAGAAAAGGTGAGTCTGAAGCGAAGCCCAAAGAAAGGGCGCTGGGGAGACCCTGGTCCCCAAAATACGTGGAGGTCGCAACCTCCCCAGACTCCAGGAATTTGCTGGTTCTTGCTGCGATTTTTGCGTCTTTAACCAAAGCCACGTGCTTGCTGCTGACCCCAGATCTCCCGGCGGCAAACCCATCTGAACACGGCGTTACACAACTCCTTTGTGCCTGTTCCTCTTTTCAGAAACTGGGACAAAATAAACCATTCCGCTCTGCTTGTGAGAAGGGTCAGCCTGCACCTTCCCCGGCCATTAGAAGCTGGAGTTGCCGTTCGACTTGTCATCAGAGCTGCTCTAATTTGAACTAATGACTGGGAAACTCATTGCTGATTACAGGGCACTGCCAGGCTCCTGGCTTGCCAGCCTGCAACCGCGACAAAAAAAAAAAAGCAATCTCCCCCCTAACCTGGTAGGAGAATATTTCATAGCATTGCCAAGATGGACCTCAGGCATTTATTTTGACAGCTGTTGTTTTAATTATTTATGCTAAGATTTTACAATGTGCTGGTAAATGGACTGCAAGGCATTTCATAAAATAAAAGAAAAAAAGGAAAAAAAAAAAAAGAAAAAAAAAAAAAAAAGAATGAAGTCTCGCTGTGGGCTTGTCTCGGGGCTGTGATAAACCAGGAGGGGCAAACGGGGAAAGGCTGTGCCGAAGGACCCGGACTAGCAGTCTCCGACAGACCACAGGGAAAAGCTTTCGGACACCTCAATAGTTAGCATGTGGACAGGTCAAAACTTTGAGGCAGGACACAACTTCACTGGTTTTTATGAGCAGAGCCTTGTTGTGGGAGGGAGGGGACCTTTCAAGCAGGAAAGTCAGCGTGCTCCATCCCTCTCCAGCTTCAATCCCACCCTACCCGCCGGGCAGAAGAGCATTCCCACTGCAGCGTCCCAGCATTAGTGTTACCGGGGAATGAAGACAAAAGCCACGATTTTCACAGAAGAGAAAGCTACACAAAGGCGCGCGCGCACACACACGCGCGCACACACACACACACGAGGATTTAGAAAGACTAAAAAAAGCTTTCGGCCTGTCTGACATTCACCCGTGTCGCTGACATGCCCCACTGCCGTCACAGTTTGGACGTAACGTGCCCCGGTGCCTCTCTGCCCCCACCATGGGGCCACGGGACACCTGGTGGGTTTGATAAACAGGCCTGAAGTTTGCAGGGTGGATCGTCTTGGCGTGACTTGTGTTTGTCTCGGTCAAGAACAGCCGTAAAAACCATGTGGCTCCCACGGAAAAACTTCAAGCACACCAAATTGAAAATTTCATCAGAAGTATATTTAATGGGAATTTTTTTTCCCGGTGGTACTAGGCAGGCCGTAAAGGATGTGAACTTGAGGAGATAATTTAGTATCTCTGCTGCAGCTCTTCGTTTTCTAAAGGAGGAGAGAAACAGTAGCCCACCTCGTTAAAGCTCTTGGAGATAGGTAGCGGGAGAACATTAAATAAAAGCTTACCATTATACAAGGGAGCATTCGAGGTCTTGCCATTCTCTTGTGAGGTTGAATTTGCACCATAACCGGTGCTTGATGAATCCGTGCCCATCGCAAAGGTTGTCCCAGAGACGCCGCAATCACGACTTTCGGATTAGTCTGAGGGGACCCATCACTTCAGAGACGATTTTAGAGGAACATGAAATGAGCTGAGGCTCAACACCTGCACATCGAGAGAAGATAGATGTAAAAAATAAATCGGTATCTCAGGCAGGGGGTCAGGCTAATCACCTGTTTGCTCGGGTGTGTTTTTAACACCGCAACCGGGCTAGATTTTGCCCATGTTAAAAATAAAAGCAAGTTGGTATGCCTGAATCTTTGAGGCGGGATTAAGGAGAGATCCTCACGCTGGTAAGTGCCTTCTGCCATGATTTTCCTCGCATGAGATCCCCTTTGGAGCGGGACACAGCCATACCCACGCTGAAGGACAGCAGCTACGCCCCAGCTCCGAGCCGACCAGACTTCAATAGCTGGACAAGCCATCCATCCCTGAGCAGTGTGCCCATCTCCGCTGGCCTCCATCTTCCGTGGTCATTTACAGCAGTTAAAAGCCCCACCAGGTCGTTTCCATGGTCGTATCGAATTGATATAAATGACTGCAGAATGTGCAGGGCAGAGGAACGTCAGACCGGCACTCGGCAAAGCGTTTTGGAAAGAGGATTAGCAGCTGTAGGGGGATGATTATTATCATTAATGATGTCAGAAGGGAGGCAAGCGGAGAGTTCAGTATTTAGTATTTTGACAAAAGCCGCAGGGTCCAGATTTGCAGTCAAATCCCACAAAATGTTCTACCCCGAGGCTTAAAAAAAAAACAAGGCAAAATGTTTATTATCCTAATAATTCTTCCGTTAACGTCAAGACAGGTGAACAGGGTATCTAACACTTGATCCCCCACTAAGGCTTTGGCAACTGCAAACGCTAAAAAGGCCGATGAGATTACACAGGTTGCACAGAGGCAGCAACACGCAGGCTGCTGGTGACTCAAAAAAGGGCTGCTAATTGCCCAAACCTGCCAAGAAACTCTTTGTGCCCTGGCTCTTGACCTCCACGCGGCCTGAAATCCAGCGTGCTCCGTCTCTCCGACATCAAACACACACCCAGGAGGATGCGTTTGGAGCGGGCACGGCAGCTCCGGCTCTCGTGCGACGCATGAGTGTGCCACGCTGACGGCCTGAGCGTGCCTCTGCAGGAGACCGTGATCCTCCTCTCAGCCTCATAGAGCTTCCAAGGGTGGGGTTTTTTCCACAGCTCCAGCTCCCAAATCTAAGCCCACGCTCAGTTTTCATTTTCAAAACCCTAACTAGAAGACCTTGCAGATGGCAGGGTGTGTAGATAAACTGCAAACGGGTGTCTACTGAGACACTCAAATGAATTAGGAGACAACCCTATATAAAACGCAATGACGTATCAATGAATGAGCAAATAAGCTTAATTTTGGATCTTTTCAAAGCCTTTCAAGCTTTTGATCTTTTCAAAGCCTTTCAAGCACCCTTTTGGGTGCTTGAGAGTCAGAGAAGGGGCAGGAGCAGCAGAACTGCAGAACATGGGTCTGGAGGCAACAGGTGGAAGGGAAACGGAGCTGTGAGTCAAAGGGGGGAGCAGGACTCACCGTTTCATGCTCCCTAGAGAGGGATCCTGGTTCGCTTCTTTGCTCTGCTAAAAAACAGTCTGCTTGACCTAGGGCAAGCCATTTAACTTTTTCCATAGAAATAAGCCTTGATTGTTGCTGGAAGGGTGAGATGTACACCTCCCGCTGGCACCCCAGGCATCCTTGGTTCCTTACACAACAGCACTCCAGGGTGCCCACAGCCCTTTCAGTGCCAGCACAACATTGGCTTACAAACTGTACTTCCAAGCCAGTCTAGAGCATCTCAATTTTCCCTAACATAGGCCATCTTCCCCCGCTATTCCGGACCTTCGAGGCTGGTTCCCCCCACTTCAGGGAAAGCAGCAGGACGGTCCCAAGGCTCCGACGACTGTTACTTTATTCTGCAATTTCAAACCTGGGAAATGTAGGTCACTGATCTTCAGCATGACCTACATTCACAGCTCCAAATAAGTCCCTTTTGCCAGCGTCGATGTTTTCTAGCTTCAGGTTGAATCTGGGATATACACACGAATGCCCTGCTTGGCCTGGGTGTCCAAGGAGGGAAGCTGTGACCACACACAAGCAGATGCTGCCTAGACCAGCCGTGTCCTGCACACACGGCTACAATGATGTCCTGCCCAAGCCAACAGCAAACCCAGGTCTCTCGATGCAGGTATCTACTCGCACAGGACTACGCGTATTTTTGCCTTACAGGAGAAGGATGGATAACAAAAGGAATTTTACCATTCCTGTTGTCTTTCTAATATGTTGAATAGGGCTGGTAGAAGCAAACGAAGGTGCATCCACCACATGGTAGCCCCTGGCAGAGGCATGGGGACATTGCAGCTGTGGCAGCTCCAGCAGCGATGTCCTGGTTTGGCTGCCATCGGTGGCACTCCTGCTGTTGGCTTCTCTGGAGGCAAGTTTTCTCTCCAGGTTTCTTCTTCCCTCATGTGGGAGAGGAAAAAAAAAAAAAGGCAGATCCTTTTTGTGAATAAGGGAATTCTTCATATGCTTCATCCATCTTTTACCAAAGTGCCATCTTCACTCCATCTATCGTGTCACTTCAGCATCTAGAATATCTTTAGTCTTGAGAAAATATGAGTAATACTGACTGGATTTTGTGCAGAGGAAAAAAGGCAAGTAAGTAACTCCTTCCACAAGGGAAACAAGAAGGAAGAGATAAAATAGTCTGAAGGAAGAGATAAAATAGTCTGAAGGAAGAGATAAAATAGTCTGAAGGAAGAGATAAAATAGTCTGAAGGAAGAGGAACGGTGTGAGAAGAGGAGGAAAAGAAAAAAGGGGGCATCCTTGTATGCTCTGGGGACAAGGTATAGAAATGCCATCATTCCACAAAGAATGCCATCATTCCTGGTGCCCACATACCCTGGAAAAGGCATGTAATAGATAACAGCAACCACTCAGGTCACCTAATCGTGCTTGGTAGCTTTTGAGTGACATAGTGACATCTGAAAGGAGAATGATGTTCACCCAAGGCATGTATCCAAACCTAGGACAGCCTGACATCAGGGACACAGCGTGGCTTGAAGCGTCGGAGGAAGGCAAATAGCCCAAACTCTCTCCTGAACTATTTATTTCAAGCCTCAGGTGTGTTGGACAAATCACCATTGATGCTCCTCTTCTGTTCTCGTCAATGGCTTTCTGCGGCTGCCCAGAGCGCGCTGTATTTGTCACTGATTTCGTCTTGTTATCGGCTGACAGGGAACAAGTCAGGCACCTCAGTTTGATTGAGGACCAGCACACTCGGTGCATCGCTGATCCCAGCACCAAGGGTCTGGCTCCGACCAGTGGAGCCTCCAGAGCCTCCCTGGGAGCCACACACCACTTCTGCCCTTCCCCAGCTCTTCCATCATGTCTTGTTTACGTTCAGTCCCATACATCATGTACAAATGTAGGTCATAGCAAAGTCCATGCCTCAGCAAACTGTGAAATCTCAGCTTAGCCTCTTGTCTTGCGTGCAAGAGGGTTTTCTCACCTCCTAGCGCTCGGGGCTGCTGCTGCTTTGAGTTCTTCCTTCTCAGTGAGTCCGCGCTTCCCAGCAAGTGTTGGGAAAACTCATTGCAGCCGTGCCGGCAAACACCCTCTGACAGTGTAAACGCTGCAGGCTGCAGACCTCCTGGGGAAGAAAAGGAGGCTGAGCTGCGATAAACCCCAGCATCTCGCGTGAATATCTTTCATGCAACCGCCCTTCCGCCATCCCCAGTGCCACGAAAACCTCTCTTTAGCGTCTGTCTCCATTCCGTGCGCTGGGGTGAAAAGAAAATCAATCTCTCTTGTATACATGAGGCACTGATATTCTTGCAAACAGTGGAATAACTCCACATTTGTGTTGGTGGCGGCAGCAGCAGGATCCATCCTTCTGCCTTTTTATTGCCTGAACAGCAAAAGTCAAAAAAGCAAAACAACGTGTCCAGGCACTGAGAACGAATTAAGGGCTTGTTGGCTGGGAACTGGCAGCACACGAAATCTGCCTCTCCCTCCCCGTTCTTGCGGCAGCACCGCAGCTGGACGGGCTGTATTTTTGGCAGGAACCCTTCCTCCTCCTTTCGCTCCTGGTCAGTACGCGCTTCACCGAAGCCCAATGCAGGCTGGAGAACACCAAGCTGTGAAACCCCCTGGGGCGCTCAGAGGTGCCACACCGCATTTCCAAACACCCCACTGACGAGAGCCGGCCAGCGTGACGTGATGAAGAGATAGATGGATCCATTGAGTGAGAACATTTAATGTGTTGGCCACGTTAAACGTGTAGTGGCAGGCGCTGAGCTGACCTCCACAATGGCCAAGGCAGCAGGAAGAGATTCTTCCTTCTTCCCCCGGCTCTTCAAGCCATGCAGTGTCCCCTGCATCTTCCCACCTCCATCCCAACGAGGCTTCTAAGCCAACAGCACGCGTTTTGCTCTGTGTTGAATAAAAGTAGCTCCTAACAAGGGCTTTTGGTCTCTGACCCAGCAGCTCATGCATTTTTGGGAGGGTGAAAGACATGGGGTGCAAAAGCCCAGCGCTGCAGCACCGCAACGGCTGCCTAACACCCCACCTGCTGAAAACTCGTTGTTTGTATTCTGCATGCAGGTTTCCTTTGTTTGCACACATTTCTATTAGGCCTTAATAGGCTTCATTGAAGTATTTTCAGGTTCTGCCGAAAAACAAAACGCCAAAGGACGCCCGAAATGCTGGGTTCCTAATGTTCTTCCTCAGATTTCAGCTTTTAAGACAGCACATCAAAACAGGAACATAATGAAGCTGCTATTATTACTAATGCCTTCCACATTATTTGAGTTGCAGGGAACAATTAAACGGCACAAATGACGTGCTGTTACACTTGGGGACGCTGCCAAACGGCGGCTCCATTCACCTTCTCTCCTCTACTTCTGTTCTTCCCCACCTGCTCCCTGTCAGGAGGCGAGGCGCAGCCGGTTTGCTCCGCTTCCTCTGAAATTCAAATCAAAGAAAACTCCAAACGCTCCCGTTTCCTTTCAGAAAAAAATGAAACGAAATGCGTGCAAAAAACGTCACCTTCCGGAGGCTTTTGCCCCGTAACAGCGGCAGCCCCTTGATGCCTCCGGTGCGGGGCAAATCGCACAGTGGCTCTCCGTGCTGGGAGGAGACCCACCTTGCACCCGGCTGCCTCTTCTGCTGCTGAAGAGCCCGGCAGGTCTCCTCAGTTCTCTGTCCAAGCTTTTATGAGCCAGACTCATTAATCACCTCGCCCTTACCAAGGGAGACCTCGCTACACACTCCCTGCTTGCCAGCTCTGGATCGAAAAGAGATGGATGCGGTTCCTGGGCTTTTGACCTGAGGTTGCTCGGAGCTTCAGGTTTTGCAGCCCTCTGTGCAGGATGGTTGTGTCCCGTCCCACCTGTGGAGCACCTGGTCAAGAGATGGAGCTCTGTGATGTCTTTCCCGTGGTTCGGGCTGCGCAGGTTGGCAGGAGCTGCGAGCTTTAGCCTCGCAGAAAGCCATCCGGCCGTGCAGCAGGTAGAGATGCCATGCCCAGCCACACAGTTAAACAGCCGAATAACGCTGCCCTGGCACCGGGTACCAAGTGTCATTCATTTTATGGCTGGAAGCAGCCAGGAGAAAGCATCTTTTCGGGCTAGGAAATGCACACAACACCACTGAAGCTGTTGGAGGGTTTTGCCTCGTATTGTGAAGTTCTGGACACACAGCTTCCAAAAACGGCATGTTCCACCAGCGCCCCAGGAGAATGGCCACGGTGAAAGCACAGGGACAGCTTCAGCATCCTTGGGCTGTGATCTGGAGAATCTGCATAACTCAGAAACCTTCAGCCCACAACTGTGTCTTTACGCAAGCTGCCAACTTTGGTTTGGATCTGTAGGCTTGTGCCTTCTTCATTGGGCTTCCTCCTCCAGCTGGGTCTGACAGATGAGGACTGGGGTGGGAGGAGTATCTTTAGCAAGGAAGGCACCTGGCAGGCGTTGGGTCACTTGATGAGATGTGGGGGTGGTCAAGGCCAGAAAATTATAAAGGGCACAAGTTGAGCAATCACTGCAAGTGGTACAAGGTGGTTGGAAGATGATTCATTAGCAAAGAGCTTGTGGACACTGGAGGAGCTTGGCACTCTCAACAAGGACGGATCTCCAGGGGCTTGTTATAGACAGGTAAGGTAGAAAAAGGAGCTCAGAGACTTTTCTCTGAGTACCTACAAGGGGTTTTGGTTTTATCTTTAAGTGAAATGATGGTGGTATCGGAAACCATCTACGAACATATGCTTGTTTGCTCCTGTCTCCGAGTGGTTTGGTAATGCTCTGGGTGGAAAAATCCAACTGTGACAGTGGCAACGGGTGAGCGGTTTCTGACTTCCACCGTTAGTGGGGTGGGATGTGGGGAGGTGATGGGAGGCTTGTATCTGGTCTTTAGGCTTGAATCTACCAAGGAGGGCATCAGCACTTTCTTCTGAGCTCCTGAAGCTTCAAAAAAGCTGGAGATGGAGTGGCTGAGGGCAGTAATGGCAGCTGGTAGAGTGGGCACAGGGTGTGTTAGACCAGTGCTCTTACATGCTGTAGGGCTGCAGGATGTTCTCGTGGGTTTATACCAAGTAGAGCAGGGAATTGATACATCTTGAGTGCCACGTTCTGCATTTGACATCTACTGAGGTTTTTTTGAGCCATCTTGTGTGTGTGTATTCATTCTTGCAAGAGGCTCTTGCCTGTTTGCTTTAACACTAATGAGATATTCTCCCTCATTTCTTTGTTACGCCAGCTCTAATTTCCAACTCTTTGACATGAGCAACCATTTTTCTCTGAAAGGCTGAGATCATGTGGCGGGATTATAAATTTACTCCTGAAATGCTCCATTAATAAATAATAAAGTGTTTATAAATATGCAAAATAGATTATTAGTCAATTCTACAAAATCTTGGCTACAGGAGCATAAAAGTGTGCCCTGCAGCTTGTATATCTATTATAAAAAAGAGGAAGAAACTAAAAAGAAATTTAGATTCCCTTTTTAAGTTCCAAGCAGCAAATGCTGAATAACTTACTTCTGATAGGGATTATGTTAAAAGCAAATCATTTGTTTCCTTGAACAGTAGCAAACAACGTGCTGCAAATATGTGATTTTCAAAAATATTACATCGACGCAGAGGGACAAGAGCGAGTTGTTCGTTTGAACAGCTCATTAAATAGCAGCTCTTCAGCAGACACCTCACCCTTCCCGCACGTACCCTGAGTGGTACTATTGTTTTATTTAAGCTCAGTGAGCTTCAGGAATGCTAACACCGTTTAAATAGACGCGAGTCTTAACGACAGGAGCTCAGACTGGAACTTTGAATTAAGTCACGTTGAAGTTTGCGTGTTCCCAAGTGGTACCGGCCAAAGGGTGGTGCACGGCCGCCGCGCAAGAGGAGAAGCGCGTGGTCACTTGGGGCCACGCTCGTTGGGGTGCACGGGCCGTGGCGAATGTCGCCTCTGAGTGTTCTCATTTACTGTGTAGCACAGCCTCCGCGTCCCCCACCGGCCGTAGCCACGCCTGCGGTGAGTTTAGGGACAGGGTTAGAGCTGGAGCATCAAACGGTTGACCCCTGCCAGGGGACGGGTATTGATTGCTGCTGTACAGGCTGGGCATACGGCTTTTATGACCTGGTGGGTTTGTGTCATTGAGTTAGCCTTGGGAAATAGTGGGTGCTGAGGGTCCTCTGGCCAACCTCTGCTTCTCTAGCAAGACCCATCCTTGTCAGCAGGTCGTTGCAGCAATGTTTTGCCTTGTTTCTCCAAAAGAAACAGCCTTATTCCTCCTCCGCCACAGCTTTATCTACGAGGGCATTGCTACCTTGTGTTAAACCACAACGATTGGGGGTGGGAGTGAGGTAACTGGGAAGGTGGTGGCAGAAATATCAGAGGAAGCTGGGTGGTGTTCACTTCTGAGCTCTGATAGCATTGCTTCACCATCAACGAGAGGAACTGGTCCGTTTCAACAAAAAAAATTTGTCAGATCAAGGAAAGAAAACAGGAGAAATTGCCTAAATAGACTGTTTTTTCTGTTTACCTGAGGAACATCTTGATGCCACCAGGATCTATGCCGTAGGGATCCTTACGCGAGGAGAGGGAGAGAGCTGGGTGATTTCAGACACTGTCCAAAAGGCGCCGCTGAGACAACTCTGCTGACAGCCAGGCAGAAATGAAGTGGGGAAATGTCAGACGTTCTTGACCTGAGCTTAAACCTTTATGAATTGAGGGCAGGAGAGGAGAAAAGTGTCTATAAAGAAGAGCTTCTCTTCACGTAAATATGTTCGTATCAGGGCAGAGGCAGTCTGGAAACTCATGGTGGGGGGCGAGGACACCTGATAGGGGGAGGCAAAGGTTTTAGAAGAGATGCCTCAAGGAACTGATGATGATTTGAAGCGTTTTATTCATTTTTGCTCAGCAGCAGCACCGCAATTATTCTGGGCTGGCATCAGAGCTGATGAGGACCAGCCACATGAAGCCAGGCCTCCTTGTATCTCCTCTAACAGACGCAGGGCAGCAAAAAATACTTGTTACCTGGCGAGAAACCCACCCTGGAAAGTACCAGCTGAGATTTACTGTGAATAGGGCCAGCAAGTCTGGAGGAGAGAGTTTGGCTTCTGTGATCCTATAGCCCGGAGTGAGTTGCTCTCCTGCCTGTGTGTAAGTGGGAGTGCTGCCACAGTTATTTCACTGGCTTTTAGACTTGGCAGAGGAGTCCCCAAGGATGCTCTGTGCCGCCTAACGCAGAGGAGATGGCCAAACTGGCTCATTTGGCATTTGGAATTGGTAGAAGTCCTGAGCAGGTATCTGTTGCTAAACTGTCGCTACGCCAGAATTACAACATGGACATTAGATTAAATTATCTATAAAAGGCCAGTGGAAGAAGCCCAGAGGAGTCAGGAAGAGCTTTAAGTAGATGATATGTGTTACCCTTCATACAAAAGCCTTAAAATAAATCGAGCTGGCTGAAATGGTGCAGCAGGTCATCTAATTTTTATCCCCTCTCATCTTCCAAACCAATAGTCCCCCATCTGCACACCACAAAGCTGAAACCCTGCCCAGGAAGCCCTAGTCCTGGCCTCACGTGAGAATCAGTGGGTTCCGCCCATCATTGGGAGGGATGGAGTAGGCAGCGGCAGGCAACGACTAGGAGTGTATCCTCAAGCCAGGGCTGGCAGCCTTTGAAGGCTGGCATTTAAGATTGTAATTTCTTCCAAAATAGAGATTGAACACGCTGGCTGAAGCTGTTCAAGCCCCTCAGGACCTGCCTTGTCTGCCCGCAGTCTAAGCAGGTTCTCCCCTTGGGACCAGGAGTCGTCCCCCACCACAGAGGGAAGCAATTGACCAACATGGCTTATGAGAAGCCAGCAGCAAAGGACTGAAAATCCTAGAAACCAGCTTTGTGCCTCATAAACCATCAAGAACTGCATTGGGATTTTTAAGGCCCTTTCTTCTCAGCTTTACAAGCAACAGCCACCCCTTCCATTAGGCTTTCTTGAACTGAAGAGCTGTTTTTCATGAGATAGATAGAAGTGCTGTTTTGAATTATATTCAGCTCATTTAACATGCCATGAGCAAGCGGTCACTAGAGAAGTAAGCCAACCGGGAGCTTGCTTAGTTGAGCTCTGAGGAGTAGATGTCTGTTAGAAACCAGAAGAACCTAGAAAAGTTTCTGGTCTTGTACAAATTGGTAATTGCCAGCTGTTAAGGAGATGAACTATCTTCAATGATGTTTTTGTGCAGCCTAGCTACAGACTACTTGGTCTTAAGCAATTAGAGCTATTCCTGTTTCACACTCTTAACAGAGCTCGTTGTCAGGGATAATTCAAATCATCTAGGTTAAGCTAACATCTCCCTGATAGCACTTGCCAAACATTGCTGGCAATTTTGCAGTCATCAGTATCAAGGCATCCAAAGATCACTGACACTAAGAGACACAAGAAAGACGCCCCCTTCCCTTTTCCAGGGTTATAAACATCTTAGCTCCGTTCATTTAACCTCACACTTGCGCACAGACTTGCTAATAAGAGCAGCAGCTTGTATAAAGTTGGCAAGAGTCGCATACAAAAAAGAGGGGAAGTCGTGTTATACTCTGGCCCATGCATAACTCTTCTAGATACTGGAGAAATAACCCTTTAATAGGATCCCTTTAAAAAAAATATTTATATCTGAAGACTTGTCTGAGAAAATCTTCGTTGTCCAAGAACTTAGTTGCAGCTTCCAGGCTTCCCCTATCAAAATTCACAAAGGGCTAAACTGAGCCTTGCCCCTTCTGCCCAGAGCCCCAGCTGCAATCATCATCAAGCTCTAGCTTTTCAGCTCTTAATTAGCAAATAATTTACACCAGATTTTTGGTCATTTGCTCATCTTCCACTTGAGATCTCATCACAAAGGCAGTACACCCAGAGAGAGCAGCCATTACATGGCATCTTCACTTCTGCAGCCTACGCTAAGGGGGGGGGTGTGAGGGGCTGTCCTGTTTAGCCACAGCTGGCTGATGGGTCTTGAACTTCCTACACAAACCAGCTTTGCTGCATAACAGCTGGCTCGTGGCTGAGGCCTGATACCATTTTGGTAAGTATTTTGAATTAAATTGAGTTTTACTTTACTGACAGGACATAATTTAAAAGGCACTGGCTGGACACTGGCTGCCTTTTGTCTGCAAGACTGAATTACTCTTAGACTTTTACTGAAGAGATGAAGACATCAAGGCACGAGCAATCGTAGGAGAGGAGAAAGGCAGAGCTGATGCATGTACTGCGTCACTCTGCCCAGGGTCTAGGAGTGTCTGCAATCCATGTAAAAATAGTGCAAGAGGGAAACAATCTAATAAAGTGTGCACAAAATAAACAAGTGAGCCCCAGATTGCCCTATTCCTCATCTCTAGCACTTCATCTCACCATGCCCTGAAAGCCACAAAATTGCTTCAGAGACGGGGAACTTGGTCAAGCTAGACCAAAGTGGAAGGAAGTCTGCTTAATGGCTGTGGTGTGGCCTGGCCACCCCAGGGAGGGGATGTGGCTTGGTTCACTCAACTGGGCTCAGAGTCTGGGCCAACAGGTCCGCAGCTTGCGGGCTCCAAGGTACCGAACGTGGGGGTTGTTGAAGCTACTGAAATAGCTTCCCTATTGCAGAGCGTTTTACCTTTTGAATCCAGGCATAAGCCTACCTTCTTGATGGGCACCTTGTGTGACTGAACATAAGTCCTCTTCCATGCTGCTAAAACCAGTTTCTCCCCTTGTCACGCTCTGGTTAAAGGTCACAGGACTAAAGGATTTGCACTGCAGGGATCACACAAGGCTCCCGGATTCACCAAACTTCAACAAGAAACAGCCCCTGTCCCATTCACTCCCTAAACATAACACACAAGACACGGGGGATTTCAAGAACATGTTTAATGATGGCAGTTTCTGCTGAAACATCAGAAATCCATTCAAACTAGTCTTACCCCTTTTTTCTTAAAAAGCAGCTTTGGTCACAATGACAAATTCTCTCAAACATTTTTAAACAAAGTTCAAGCAATTTCAGAAAACAAAACGCATGGTCCTGATAATTCCGCACACAAAAACTGCAGCAGCAGAAACTCACCTAACAGAAGAAAAAAACCCTAATGAAAACCATAGCCCGTCACCCTGCAGAGATTACACCACGTACACTGAATTAGAGGGAATGGCTGCAAACAAAGTGTTCAAATGCGTTAGTGCTTGTGTGTTCCAGCTTCATTAGTGCTCGTAGAGTTCTACGAGTCAGTTTAGCTTTAAGATAAGCATTAAGATAGCACAAGTTACTGTGCTAATCAAGCATTTGCAGTCATCTTCTGGGGCAAAAGGCAAGAAAACCCCACCCCAAAACCCAAATACAAAGCTATCTGTGTACGTCTGACTTAATTCTGCAGGCAAGCACGGCACACCAACCTCTGGCTTCTCAAATGCAACCTCCAGTGACAGGGCTGTGGTTGGAGTAAAGAAGCTGCGGGTTTTTCCTCCGCAGCACAGCATACACAAATAGGAAAGCCTCTAAATTTGCTTGCTCTGTTTGCCTCTGCTACTAGTCGGTGGATTTTGTAAGCAGTGGGCAAGCTATAGGCAGACATCTGTAATAACGTTTCTCTTTTCATTTTCTGTAACAAAAAAATACGGGTTTAAAGATGCTCTTGAACAAAGCAAGTTTGACTATGCAACACAAAATAGCAGCAGATACTAAGACATGTTACAGTCACAATGCAATTAAATCTGCAGTGTAAGATACACAGAACATTAAGGTAAAACATTCATGTAGTGGTTAATGGTTATTTCTTCTCCAATGAACTCCTAGAACTACCTGAACCAAACAGTCCAAATTATTAAAACTATGTTTTAAACTAATTCCTACCATTAAAAAAATATTCATATATATATACTATTAGATGAGTCACGTCAAGTGCTCTTAAAATCTTAACTAAATATAGCTATAGAATATTTAACCAGACACTTGAAATCACATACAGCAACTTTTGTAGAGGTAAACACCGCCTCACATTTGCGACAGCAACTGAGTATCAAACAAAGCATTCAGATTATTTTCATGACCACGAGCAACTGGTGAGGTTGGCCTTTTATTTCCACCAAGCAGCTGCTGCTGCTTCCCCATAAGCGCTTTTTAGCTTACGGCACACGGTTTGGGAACTTCCCCGAGGAGCCAGAGCATCCCAGCAGCAGCTGGGCACCTCCATCCTCAACATCTTGAAATACCTGGTCCCTGTCTACCGTTGACATTTGGCCACCTTATGGAAACAGTGGGAACTTTTAGACACATGCAAGGAAAGCGGCTGGCCTTTGCCAGCCTAACTCAGCAAGTGACCTGAAGTTGGTGGAAGAACTCCTAATTTCAAGAACTGACTCACCCTTGGATAGGAGAAGTGCCCTTTATGCACCTTTACCTCTCATCTCTCTCCTACATAACTTGGTCTCTCCTTTCTTTTGTGCACAGAGAAGGCTTCATTCCCTCTCCGCCACTCTTCCAGCGCGCCCGATGCTCAGTTTAATGAGTTTGGCAGAAAAGTGGACATGAACATGTTGCCATGGTGTCTGCTCAGCCAGGGCAGCCACCTCACTCCATCGCCTCCTTCCACAAATGCAAACAGAAGCTTTTAACCTCTCTCACTCCTCTCAGCATCGCCACTTCTCTGACTTCAAAAGGACTTGGTCTGCCTCAGAAGTTCAATCCACAGTCTTCAAAGTACTTTAGTCCTGAAAAGACACAGTATTTCCTTCAGAATCATCCAGCCTAAGTCTGAAACTTGTTTTACCTAGGCAGGGAAAGAGCCCCAGATCTTATCTCAACCCACAGCACCGTTCAGCTTACCGGTCCCTGCAATTCCTACCAGGAACACAACCTGCTCGGCTCCATCCTCACCTCGCAGCCGACACGTTAAATATTGCTTAGTAACGGTAACACAGAATGACTCAAATTCATTCCGTGAATGAAAATAACATAGCATTTTTATATTGCCTCAATGACTAATATTAACACAACAGTCTGCTGTGGGATTTTTCCATCCAGGCTGAGCGGGCTGTTTGCAAAGCTTTCGCTGAGTCACGGCTAGGGAAAGCAAGCCGTGTTAGGGGAGCTTCTTGGATGAGAGCGCAATGCTGCTGGAAAGGAAAGGAAAAAAAAAAAACACCAAAAAACCCCCGCAACATTCCCCTTCACCTCCTCTTACTGACTGCAGGGCCCAAGGGAACGGCGCAGAACTGCAGTGGGTTGTGGTATCATGACAAAGCAGCTCAGTGTTCTCAGCAAGCCTCAAATCCCAATCGGTCTTCAAAAAAAAAAACCCCAAAACAAAAAATAAAAAAAAACAAAACACACCCAAAACTAGCAGCTTGCTGCAAGGATGGTGCTTTGCCAGATACTCTGCAGTCTCCTTGAGGGGTTGTAACTGCAGGAGGCTAGTAAGACGGTCAGGCAAACAGCAGGACAATGCTAAAAAAAATTGGAAAACATGCACTCCCCGAGAAAAGCAAGGTTCCAGCCAGCTTAAAAACCCCAAATAAAAAGGTGTTAAGGGGTGCAGTAAACCGAGAATAAACATGTCAAAGAGAAGTCTGAACTGCATCTGTGGTTACTTTAAAGGAAAACCACAAAGTAAAGAAACTAAACCAGTTAGGTTTGCCCTTTCTAAGGATGGCCTGGAAAGCGTACATGCTTGCGGTCTTCTAAACCCGATCCATCCAGATGCAGTAATCTAATTCTCATAGTGTCACCCCACAGCTCTGACCTCTGCAGCACAAAGCACAGCAGGGAGCGATGGTTAAAAACACATCCTTGAGTTAAATGGGATTTGTCAAGCAGGTGCTAGGGAAAAAACTTCCAGTTTGATATAGATTAAGATCACTTACATGAAGCTTCCATGAAAAATAAGAGGTGTTCCTTCTGCAATCTAATCGTTCCACATGAGAACTTATTTTGCTTAGAAAAAAGGTAATATAGATGAATGGTAGATAAGTTACAGTAAGCACAGGACAGTACAAAACACTGTTTTTACTCCCTGTGGAAGGGCAGAAAATTACAAAAATATATCTTCTTTAATCCAAGATTGTTGTAGTTTAGGGCATGCCTGATTCTTCCTGTTTCCCTGTGGTCTCATTCAAGTTGGTCTGATCAGAGCTCCTTGGGACAATGAGAATGTCATCACGAAAGCTTAGTGCAATTGTTGTTTTTTAAAAAAAAAAAAAAAAAAAATAATCAGTAGCAAGTCAAGAAAGTTTTCTACTTGAGTCAACCTCTCACCCCCTGCCCCCACAAAATCCTACGCTAAACATACAGTGTGGCATTTCAGCATGGCTTACATTTGTACCACCTAAAGCCATAAGTCACCTCTGTAAGTCCCAAATAATACAACTTCATTTTTCCTTTAAACACATGATGTGTTTAACAACGACCAAAGTTTAACAGTGACTAAAGTACTGAATTAGGATTTTAGAAAATAAGTCCTTGGGGCAGTTTGGTTCAATCTTCCTTTTCTTCTTCCTTCTTCAAAACTTATTTAGACCATAATGAGCTGCAAGTCGGTACATAGGACTGCTTCTTTTCATGCTTTAGTGATACCGCAGCCCTCCTAAAGCAAGAGAGCACTGAGTTTGCAAAGAGGAACTCTGGTCATTCCAATACAACAGTTTGGAAACCAGGGAACCAAATGGTGACGTTTTGGTCATAAGATCCATAGCCTGCTGTACAAACAGCACCTCGAGGAGATGAGGCTTGGTTTGGTTGTAACGCCGCAGAGATGAAAGCCTCCCCTTTCACAGTTATGGCTTCAGCAGGTCCCTCGACAGCAGAATGACATCTTGCAGGGCACCAACGCTCCACGGAGCTGCTTTACCTGGAAAGCAGAAGAATTAGTACAGCTGTAGATTTGCAATTAAATAGCTCACGGGCAGAGACAAGAACCCATGCGCAAAATGGGGGGGGGGGAGGGGGGAAAACACAAAAAGCCACAAAGCAGAAGGCAGCATTATTCACAGTGATTGCCATCAGTTCCCTCCAGCAGTTGATTTCCATGGTGACACTGGACACTGATGTGATGTTAACGCTGTGGCAGAGAAGCCAAACCAAGCGAAGTGAAAAAAACCAGAGTTACACCAGACAAAACCCAGATGCTGAAAGATCCTGTGACCAGCCACTGTGCAGACCAGAGAAGGGAGCGTGCACGGGGGGGCTGCTATTTCACTGCACCTGAAACAGCATCTTAGACATCACAGCTTTTTTTTTTTTTTCCACACCAGTGCAGCCCCTTCCTAACCAACACGCGTGGACTGTCCTCCTTGCTGCGGATTCTCCTCCTGACACCCTCCTGCTTTAACTGCTTCAGGGTTCAAATAAAAAAAGTCTTAATAGGAACTTGTTATACTCCATGGAGGAGGCGAGAGCCCTCCTGTAGGACTGCACCGCCAGTGTATAATTGACTGAAAAAGCCAGCAGACTGCGGTGTGCTTTGCAACAACTGTTACAGCCACATGAGGAAAGAACCTAGCCTTCAAAAACCAAACAAGAATTGCTTTTTGATCATCTCTTTCCTCCCTTGCTGTGGACCCAGGGGAAATCCTTAACAGCAGCACCAAAGCTTTGGCAATTTGTTGTATTTATAGTAAGCAGCTGACTCTGTTAGTGATTTGCACCCCCTTCAGATGAGGATAAATGATACCCCTCCATTTACACACAACTTGTCACTGCTGCCTGCTGGGGAAAAAAAAAAAAATTAAGCTGCTACAAACCCCAGTGCAATTCACCTAGCATCATCCAGAATGGCCTGCGGCTTTTGCCGGCAAAAAAATCCATTAAAGCTGCTCCCTTGAGAGTCAACACCTTGCCGTAACAAGCAGACAATACCATGCTCCATTCAGAGCTGCACACACAGCCAGGATCTGGAAAGGATGTATTCAAAGAGAAGACACCAATAGTGTAACTCTCATATTTTACAGAGACTCCCAAAAGACTCGCGCACATCAAAGGCTGAGCCCTGCAACTGTGATGAAGATGTTTCCACACAGTTCAATGCTATCGGCGCCTGAAAAAGGGATGAATCCAGCCTTTACATGTGGTGCATCTTTCCTCTAAAACATCCTGCAAGCTCTCAAAAGCCCTTTAGTCCCATGATGGTTGAATAAATGTTCCTCTTCCCTCTGCCTGCCACCACTCCCAACACATAAATCTTTCTGCTTTCAAGAGCACTTTGGAAGATGCATTCCTAAAATGCTTCCGCGTTTTGCTTGTGGTGCTGCCGTTGGAGGGAAAAATGACAATCCATGTGGAAAACAAACTGAGGAATTTCACTTAGCCGACAGGAACGATGAAGGCTTCAATCTGCACCAAGAGGAACCTGAGGCTTTCTTTTAGTAGTTATTTAGAATCCCAACATTGAGGTTGGGACAATTCCAGCTCCGGCATTTAAATTCCAAGTTCTTCCCTAACTCCGGGCTCTCACGTGGCACGTAACACCCTGGACTCGTAACGCTCTGTGGAGACGGTCGTGAAATGCAGGCAGCTGGGCTCGGCAAGCACAGCAAGAGCAGAATGCGCTGCCTCCAGCAGCTGCGAGGCAGCAGGGAGAGGAGACACTGCTGATACCCCAGATTACTGAAGTGCTTTCAAAGCCTTTCATGTGCAAGGCGCCACAGAATTTATTCAGTACTTGTTTTCGGTTTTCTATTGAAGCTGACAAGAAATCCCCCAATGAGCTCTGCTAGAGTTAATAAGCTTAATAAGCTAACAATTTTATTTACCTTTTCAGAAACGGGTTCTTTTTGCATCTGTTTTAATCTCTTCTCTCTTATTACACAAAACAAGCGGAGTGCTCTGTGATGGGGGATGGACACTAATACCAGTTTGTCCGGGACATTTACCCATAACCTACTTTACTTCAGTCCTCTCTCCTTGAGTATCACAGTGCCAACTCTCTGATGAGCCAGTGACCTGTCCCATCAAGTAGGAGATCATGAAACCTGCGCAACTTTCCCTTGCCTTCTTGAAAGAAAGTGCTAAAGTAGCAAAGAGGAGAGGGAAACCTTAAAATCAAGATCTATTGATGGGATGAGAAAGAGGACACTTGGAGGATGGGATTTAGCTTTCCACTAACTCATTTTCCAAGATGTGCAGCAAGTGTAATCCCATCATAAAACACGAAAAAATATCTGACATATGGAAAATGATGATGTTCATATAATCCAAAAAAATCAATTGGACAGGGATACCTTTTGGCCTTCAGCAGCACAGATTGAACTGGCGATGAAAAACAAACACCCTTTCCATGTTCAGTTTGCTTTTTTCGTGTAGCTTTATAATAATTTCAGAACAATTCTTGAACTTTTTATCCAAACACCTCTTTCCATACCAGAGCAAATACACACAGAAAACCATCCTCCATTTTAAAAAATGGTTTCCATGAAGCTGTTCAAGGAGGTGCCTAAGTGATCTGGCATCTTCGCTCTGTGACAATCTTTGATTTATTCTTTCAGCCTCTTGTCGCACAGAAATTGTGCCTGCAGGATTAGAGAAGCCATTGACAGACCTGCTTCCCCGCTACTGAAATGAGATCGCAAAGGGGGCATCTAATCCTGCACACACACTTCTGCATTTGTCAAAGGCAGGCAGTGGGTGGCTTTTGCATCCACAGAAAGGACTGTGTTTGGTTAAGATTTTGAAGTAATCTCATTAGTCTGCTTTACGGGGGGAAGGTGCTTATTTCTCATTGCTCCACGGCCCAAGGGAAGTCGGGGGTGGGATCTACCAGGAGTCCAAAACCTTAAAGCCTCCTGAAAAAAAATTTAAAAAAAAAAAAAAAGTAACAACCTTCATCCAACAGCCCAATTTACAGAGTCTGCAGCTCTTTGATGCCGCATGTAAGACTGGAAACAAATACACACAAGGACAAAGTATTAAAGGAAAGAAAATTAACTGCATGAGAACAACTGGAGAGGTATATGTCGCGTCTCCCCTGTTGCTGCTAGACACCAACTGCCTTTTAATTAGAGCACTGTTTGCATTACGTGGGGGAGACAGCACAGAATCTCAATTGCTCCCCCAAACACAGATGCAAGTGCCAGTATAGATCTTTCAACAATGGAGGGGGGGACCTCAAACAAACCAGCCCCGAGACTACCCACATCATCCTCAGCAAAGACTCATGCTACAAACCCTGAACAACTCTCTATTTATGACCTGCACAGCAGTCAGAGTAGGTTAATACTGGGGTAATATACTTAGTATTATGCACAGGAGATACCTAGTGTCATGGCACTCCAGGCCAGCCCATCAGATTTTTCCCTATTGCCATGCTGGTGGTAACCCCAGAGATCTGAAAGCATAGGATTGTCTTTCAGTACATATAAGTAACGCTTGAATTGAATAATGCTTTAGTCCATCACAAGCAACACATCCCTACTGCATTGCTCTTTGGAAAACTGGTTCCCTTTTCACTCCATTCCCATGTTTTCTCAGAAGCCTGTACTGTAAAAATACTTTTGGTGCCTTTCTAGTGGAAAGCACTGAGCAAACATCATTGCAGATCATCGCTTTATGAAGAATGGACCATTTTCCCCATAGTTTCACAGCCCTTAAATCAAAAATGAACAGGACAAAAGATTCCAGCTAATTTCAATGGGATATTCAGGAGCCAAGGAGACTTAAAAATTCTAGGTTTAAACGGCTGCGGAAAGTTGGTTTCTGATGTAGATATGGCAGAATGTATGTTACAACACTGAACAATGTCCAGTCCAGCCCATAGGCATATCTTTCAGTACCCATGTGTCACAAAGAAATAAAGAATCAAGGAAATCAAAATAATGGCTCTTGTCAGCCATGGCACTGCACCGGTGGATCGTGCTACAGCGTGGGGCTGCACGAGGTTCAGCCTCTCTGAAAGCAATCCCAAGTCCTTATACAGTCACCAAAGCAGCACCTGGTCAAAATCCCCTCGCCGAGGCTTGGTAGCATAGATGGGCGAAAATTCTGTCGTGCCATAAGCCAACTAAGCACCGCTGCTAGGAGACTGCTTGAATAAACCCGAGCAGCCGCCACAACTGATACTGACTGCTGGCAAGGATGCACCTTCATTTGAATTAAAAAATAAATAAATAAAAGAGAGAGCGTGGAATATTTTAGCCCATGGGTACTTGGCAGGAGACATCTGTCACTCCTCTGTCCCCATCGCGACTGCTTCCAGGTTGCTGCAACTCATGACATGTTGCTTTAGTTGGCTAACAAGCTGAAACAGCAGTATCACCCCATTCCTTATGGATCAGCCCTGGTGATACCTCTGCAAGTTCACCTGATGCATCTGCCCTTTTTTTTTTTTTCTTTGAGATAATGGAGAAGGGAAGTAGTTTTCCTGACTTAGCAATTAACAAAGGCTCTTTTAAAACTGTAGGCACTTGCTGAATATCCAAAACAAACCTGTCTCTCCAGTTGTGTGGCTACCTGCATGTATTTATAACTCCCACAGAGAAGGATAAAATTACCTCCCCTTACCCTGTTTTCCTGGAATTTGCACCCAGCTGCAAAAAACAAAAGAAGCCTTAGATAGCACACGGCAACTATTCCCTGAATGACAATTTTGGGGGTGGGGGGACACCGGGGAAGGAAACCCAACAGAAGAACTGGTAGAAATTAGTTCACTAACTTACTGCGGGTGTGTTTGACGTGTCCTTTCTGAAGCTCTAGCCCTCTCCTCCCATCTGAACGCAAGCACCTACGAAGAACCCTCCTGACTGGTTTAATGGGGATGGCAATGGTGAAACTTAGCAATTCACATTCGCAAAGAAGTGTCTTTTCTGGTCACAGGAGATAGGAACTGTTTGGGGATGTACTGCCCATGCCATACAAAGGAACCAGAGAGCTTGACACCTTTTACAGCAAATGTATCTTCAAAGAAGATTTCCCAAAATCCGTACTGTTAAGAGGCTGTCTGTAAGATGATCTCCCCCTCAAAACTGAGGTAGCTCTGTTTGAGCTAAACAAATATGTGTCTGAAACAGCACGGACTTCAGAAAATGTGGAATTTAATAGCTGTTGCACTGTGACAGAAAGGAATAATGAAGAGCTGAAGAGAGGACTGGTTGGCTAAGAACCAAAAACCCCTACAGTCTCCAAACAGAGCATCACAAAAGGTGAAGAGACATTTGTACTGCAGAGGAAGGCATGAAGACCAAATATCTTTTGTGAAAACATCAGCACAGTGTGTGCTCCAGCGAAGCAACATCAGATTGCACGACTACAGCCCTCAAGAGTCAGATGGTTTCCAGCAAGCTCTCTTTTTTTCTTCATCTAGTATTTCACTATCAGACATCTTATCCTGAAGCACTGCCACGATTGAGAATATTCTGTTCTTACTCTTTGGAAAAGCCCTCTGGTCTCACTCCCAAAAGTTCACAGAGAAAGTACTCAGTTAAGAGACAGAGGGGCAGGAGACACAGGCTCTTAAAGTAGGCCATGGTGAGACAGATCTCTGCACTCTGGTTTTAACAAAGCTCAGTCCCAAAGTAAAAACTGTCCAAGCTGAAATTATTACAACAAACACAGGGCAACTACAAAGAATGGCAACAGTCAGGCAAGGACTGAGAGGAATCTTCTAATTCAAGAACTAATTATTTATACATAAAGGCACGACTCACACCCTTCATTGTTTCATGGTTTCCAACTACTGCTTGACTTTTATAGTGAAGTAATGCAGTTATTTTGAAAACAACCAGCAGAGCATGCGGTGGTATGTGTTTTAGATGCTGGCACACACGTGCTTAGAGCAAATGGGTTGTTCCCCCTTTCCAAAGTTAGGACATGGGCAACATGGGTAAAGTCTGTAAAATCTCCAGTTAGCAGTTGTCAAGATCTGTGTTTTTATAATTAGGAGAGCTCATTTCAGCCAAAGTGAGACAGATTTTATAGTAGGCCTTATTTGGATGAGAATGCAACTCAAATGCCGTGGGTGGCTTGATACAAATAAAAATAAGAGATGCAGATATCCTGTTGCCATAAATCAATGCACGGCATCTTCATGCGCTGAGTGGCTGCTATAAATCTCAGGCCCAGAATAGGCACCAAAAGTTTTGGGTTGTCACACTGCTTCTTTTTCAAAAAAGGAAATACATTTAAGGAAAGTTTGTTGCTAAGGGATAACTGCTAACAACATCATCGAGGGACCACAGTCCTCTCTTTGTCACAGAAGAACATGAGAGCTCTCTGGTACAAACCCAGAGATTGGTGGAGATTTGCTGTCACTTCCCTCCCAGGCTCACGGCAATGGCAGTGCCTGAGAAAGCAGCCCTTGACCCACAGCCCTCCATCCAGTGTGTGTTGAGGCACTTGAGAGTGCACAGGAACGACTGCCAGCAGCTGCCCGAGAGGGGAAGTTCAGTCCGTTAAACCTTGTTAGCTATTTGGGGCACGTGTATCCCGTTGTGCTGCTCCGCAGAGCAAAGAGGAGGGCAGACAGCCTAGGGGCAGTAATGTGGTTATTACAAGAGCAGGAGAGTACATCGCAATGTGTGCTGAGAACAGGCGGAGGGGCTGTAAAGGTGAGTGATCGTGCTTGGGCAAAGCAAAAGGGAGACTGACTGCCTCATCTCTGCCAAGCTGGCCCAGCAGAGAAAAAAAGAGCTGACTTCACTAATAAGAACTCCGTGAGCAAACCTAACTGGATGGGCTCGCAGCAGTACCTGTATTTCACATCAAACACTGTTGAGTCTTCATCCTCATCGTCTTCTTCGTTCAGAGGAGCCATTTCTACCCGCTCGGCTGGAGTGGTGATTATGTCGTACTTCCTGGTCTTCTTAATCCTCTTGCCAGACCTGAAACACAGAGGTGGGAAGGGAAGGATCATCTTCATACAGTATTCCTTGGAGAGGCTGAAGCTGTTCCCACCAACACAAACCGCCCTGTTTGATCCAGACCTCCCCAGATACGAAGGCTGCGGAGCCAGCCTGAGTCCCTTCCCACTGCCTTTCCAAGGTCACGATTTGTGCCTGTCGGTGTAGAGCACAGTTTCTCATCAACTGCAATCCAGATCAACATCAGTCTTTTGGCCCCTGACAAACCAGAGATCCTCTGGCATCCCGGGCAGGCATACGAGCGCAGCAGCCCACTGAGTCCTCCTGCTGCCATGCTCAATAAGTGAGACATGGGCTTAATCAGCTGAAGCAGCCACTGGTTTAGGGAACGTGTTTAGATTAGAAAGCCCAGGTTAAGCCCTACTGAGACAGTAGAATGTTCTAGGCAGGATTATAAGGAGCAAAGGGGTGGTGCTGTTTAGGTACAAACAACCTGCTCTCTTTTGTTGCCATCGGGCCAAGCTCAGGACTCCCAGAGCAACAACCTTGAGCCTTATCTGAGAATTTTCACGCTCTATGCTGTGTAAGTGCTATGAAAAATTATCAACTGTTGTTCCAAGCTAACTGTACCTACCACCTCTCCTCCTACAGATGCCAGCCTTACTTTCCTTTGGAGATGGAGATGCTCAAGCGCCTGCATATCCCACGGTTTTGAGAGATCTATTTTCTAACACTTACTTTCAATTAACAAACAATTGGTACGCGGCTTTTCAACTAATTTTCTGCCTCTAGCTTGAATTATGCAGGTTCTTTCTATTTCACCCACTCCTTTCATGCATATTAGGAGGGTCACACTGCTCATGCATGAATTCAGTTTTGAGATTATACATTAACAAAGGTGCTGATGTGTAGGGCTAAGCCTTCAGGGAAAAAAGCGGATGCTTTTGGTTAACAAACTGCAGAATTTTCCCCTTAACCTTTTATAAAAGAAAACTGGCGACTGCCAAGCACGGGAAGGGAGCTGGTGCAGGCACAAGCAAGCAGCCCCTAAATTTTGGTAATCACAACCACCGCTCCAAGCAGACAGCACGTCATGAGTACACTTTCACTGTCAAGATATCTTGCCTTGGCATGTCATGCAAGGCGTGCCGGATTCAACACTGCCATTTTTGCATCAAGAATGTAACCTTTTAAAGAGTTACACAGCAGCAAGAACCAAGGTGCGAGCATTACAGAGACACTGGGACTCAAGCCCTGCGTTTGCACCTCCACTGCAATGATCCCTCCTAGGCTTCAAGCAAAGGAAATTTAAATCCGTGAACAGCTCGGACGTGGAATTCTCAGTGCCTCTGCCTAGCATTGCTTTTGGGCAGTTGTCCAAGGCTGAACAAACAGGTCCCAGCCCTTGGGATGGAGCAGTTTGCACTTCCTCCCTGTTCTGAACGCTAAGGTCGCATTAGAAGCGAGAAGAAAGACGTCTCCTGTTGTCTAATCTTTATAGCAATCTGTGCTGCTGGGTCACGTAGAGCACAGGCTGGTTTGTTCTATTACTGCTGTTGTTGAAACACGCAGTTTTATATCCAATACAGTAGGACTCAACCCAAACACTTGAAAATCCTTTTAAAAACACTTCTCTATATTATTCTGCTTCTCAGCCAAGAACTAGCAGCAAAGTGATGCAGGGAGGTCTCATCTTGCAAGTAATGCACTGCTGTTACAAGAAACATTTACTCATGCTGTGAAGCCTAAACACAGACCAAACCTAACCTGTGTCTACCTGTCAGAACAAACCAAGCACAGCCTCACCACTTTGCTTTTCATGTACAATCCACAGGGGGTTTCCATAGCTCCACTCATTTAAGACCTTACCTCCATGTCAGGCCCACTTTATTGAGAGACATCCTCCCTCGTTCCCTCCATTAGAAAACATAACTTCATTCTATGGAGTTCATCTTACAACAGTTAATTTTGGAGTGTTTGAAGCAATTACTGCAGCACAGGTATTTTTAGAAATGGAAAACCAGAACCCTTTAGCCTCCAGCCATTAATTAGTCTATTTGGGCTACACTTTAAAGAGGACCCGGAGCAGAACTCACTGCACAGCGATCTATTAATCCTCCACCACCCTCTCTTAACCACAGTGCTCATTTAGAAAAGGGAGGGAGCTCGTTTTGCTGTTGGGTTTTGGCTAAGCCGCTACAATCACTTGTTTGCCATTGGCAGGGCAAAGGGTCTTTCCTTGCCTCTTCTTTCTCAATTAATTCCACATCAGATTATCTAGCTAATTTGTCACTAGTCTGCACTTTTCAGTAGTCCATTTTCTCACACTTGCTCACTTGAACGACAACTCCCATAGGCTTCACAAATACTAGAAGAACCACCCAAGCTAAGTTTCAAGGAAAGCCTTGGGAGTGTCCCTACACGCACGCAAAATAAGCCGTCCCATCAGGAAACGGTTGCACATTAAAAGCCCCGAACCTCGGAAGGATCCCTGTAATCATCAGTGATAACAATGCGAAAGGAAAAACACTTTATCCAGCGGGTGGGACCAGGCAGCATCTTTTGTTTGGAGACACAGCGGAGTCAGCAGAGTAGCACAGAGCAGGAACTACAGAACACAAGTGTTACATGAACTTTGGAGACCTCCTGGATAGGATCAGGACAGGTGAGCTACCATGGGCAAAGAGAGGATCTCCTTTCCAGCCACGTTCATTTTGTGGGGGGTTTTTTAAAGCAAAAAAAGAAGCATGCTGGAAGCTGTGTTCAGAAGAGTACACCCCTTGCACAACAACAAGCTGAAATGCTCTCTGAGTGGTTTAGCCAGGGTAGAAGTAGCACTGGGTATTTCAGCACAGAAAACTGTCTTCCACTTAAAAAAAAAAAAAAAAAAGAAAAATCACATTGAAACTGCTATCTGACTTCAGCCACCCCCCGTAATTAGAAGGGGATGCTACAGGTCTTGCACTGAATCATCATGAAGAAGAAAAAAACAATTTAACTACAGCCAGGGATATTAACCTTTCACTTTAGACCCAGTGCTGCTCCCACCAAAACAAACTCACTGGTGTTAACAGAAGGCCGGCATAGTAAGCACAGCGCTTAATTGAGAGAAGATGAAGAATAACATATTGGACGTGGGGCCCTGTTTCCAGTTCCCCCTGAGCTGTTTGGCCACCGTGGTGTTTGTACACTGGTACTGCCCTTGGGCTCAAATGCCCGCGGCACCACACCAGGGCCGGATCCATTAGAACTCGGATGGACTCCATCCACCGCGCCGCGCAGTGCAAGGAGGGACAACACACGGAGATGGGCTGGAGCAGAACGCTGACTTTCTGTCTCCATGTTTTGACCAGGGGCTATTTTGATCAAGCACCAGTCATATGCAGCGCTGCATCCTGCTTTCCGAGGCATCATGTGGTGGAGTAAATGCTCAAGTCAACTCACTAGTTCACTGTATTATATACGTCTCTAATCTATTTTAGTCAACAAGCCTGATGTTCAAAGATAATGCTTTTCTTGACCCAGAGAGAGAGGTCTCTGCATTTCTAATCTAGCATTAACACTTCCTGCCAAAAGATACAGAGGGAGGGGACCTGGAAAAAAAAAAGAAAAACCAAAAAAACCCTATCCCTTCTTAGCAGAGTGCTTATTGGAAGTCTAATTAAGCCGGCAACGACCTTCCTCCTAGAATTGCAGCAATGTTATATTGGGAATGGAATTAGGACCAGTTTATTTACTGTCAATGGGATCCCTTAGCCATTAAAAAAAAAATTATAGAAATATAAACCTGGGGAAGCTCCAGGCTTATTACCAGCTAGCTGATGAATTAGATCTGTGATATTTCATTACTGCTGATCTGTCTGGGTATCTCTGCTCTCTGGACGGTGCTGTACACAACACCGTTAAACCATGAAGGTAAGTCCTTACATGTTTTCCGGATATACACCTCGCTGTAGCAAACTGAAGATGCTCTGCTGAAGGTCCTTAAGATGGAATAAACTCAGCCACAAAGAGCAGAAGCGTCCTCTTGTTTAATTGCGCTGCTAATAGGAGGGATGTATCCGAGGCTGCTACTGGGAATAACTTCAGGAACACCTAAATGGGATATTGTTGTGGTTCAATGAAGCAGTGATGTCTGTAAGTAATTAAAATACAGCCACTCATACCTGGTGGTCAGTACAAGTACCAGCACGTACTTCCAAACGTTACAGCACAGTCAGACCCATACTGCCTGAGGTGTACTCGAGAAGTATCCTTGGTTTATAGGGCAGAGCTACAGACACTTTCGTGATCTACCCAAACTCTACAAGGCAGTGAATCCTACAACAAGAAACAGCATTCATCCTCTGTTGTGACTGTCCACATCAGAGCTGTAAAGAGCCCAAGACAGTATGAGACAGCGATCCCCCCCCCTCCCTTCCTTCCGCCAATTTGCCGTCACGCTCGCATCAAGACAACCAGTCTTCCCTAAGACAGGACCTCTGAGACATAGGACTAGTGTCCCTTTTGTCATTCTCTGTGGCCCTAACTAAACTACTTGTAGCTTAAGTGAAGCTTTCAACGCGGGTCACAAATATATGTTTTGGGGTTGGTTGTTTTGTTGGGTTTTTCTTTTCTTCTCCATTTAAGGTCATTTTAATAGTAAGTTTTTCTTTCCTGTTCCTGGCAGAGGTCTCGTCTTTGCTGGAGTACTCTAACTGGTTATAATACAATTAATTTTAAATCAGTCAAATTCTCCAGGGCTAAGCCTTGGATGGCCCCAAGCAACTGCCCAGCTCATAGAACAATGGGTCTTGTATCCTATGATCATACGCTTGAACCTCTCTCCTCTATTTCGGTAATTTATACCAGTTTTGCAATTACTGGAAAACTAAGCTTAAAGTCGTATTTGAGGAAGAAATCAAAACTGAACAACAAGCAACAAAATAAAGCAATGCATTACAAAATAAGCAGGTAGCTTCTCTCTAAAAATTGAGATAAATAGCAGCCTTTTCCAGCCTGGGTTCTGTTCATTCAAGGACAGGTCAATACATGTAGCAAACACTGCACACAGTTTTCTGCAACTAAAGCTTTGGGTTGCTTTCAGTTGGCCCATTTGCACAGAAATAACTTATCCGGTTTCCCTGGAAGGCATATGGTCTACCAGCACAGATAGCCACATCTGAAAAATCATGTTTCCTGGGAGCTGATCCCAAAAATTGCATTGCAATGAAATGAACTGAGCTGCACCAGGAGAGAGAAATAGGGCAGAATACGGGGGTAGAAAAGCAAAAATCAAAAACACAGACGAAAGAGTGAATTCGGCCACATGAACTGTTCATAAGCTGTTGCAAGACGCTGTATTTCTTGCTAATGCAACTTACCCAACTATTTGACTGAGAATAACATGAAATTTGGTCTGCTGTGGAAATGGTTTTGGTTTGGGAACACGCAGTGCCCAGGGGTATAGGAAAGAAAGCAAGCCCAGAACTGAGCTCACCAAAAAAAAAAAAAAAATAAATACTATAGCAAATTAGGCCTTGACACATGTAGCCAAGTAGAAAAGTCTTGGCTGACCTTCATAGACCCTAGTAGCCACAGAGAGAAAGGAAATTCAGACCACTTTGGTTAATACCACATTCTGAATCACAGGACCATCAGATGGATTCAGAGCATAACATTCCCCAAGAAAATGAAGAGGAATCTCTGAGTGATGCCTTAAAAACAGAGCTGGAAAGTTGGAGAAATATATCCATCCCTGCTCAAACAAAAAATGGAAAATAATATATACCTAAAAATATATAAAAATTAGATGTATAAAAAAATAAACTGTACAAAAAAATAAAACCAATGCCTGTGACAAGAATATCTGGCCACTCACTACTTCATTTCATCTCTACAACCCATATCTAAAACGATAATTTACTTGCAGCAACCCAGAGCAATTTCACAGTGAAGCTTTAATCAAAGATTGGATTCCAGCAAAATCTCTTTAACAGGAATCCATGACACTTCAGAAAAAAAAAATCACAATGTTTTTGACTATGTATGAACAAAGCTCTTATTCTGATGGAGAAAAGCTTTACATTTATTGAGGGTAAATCCCTTATCTCTTCTGCAACAGAATCGCCTCCAATCTATGTTGTCAGCTACAAGTGTGACACTGTACAAACATACCTGTTGGTATTCTCGTCTCATTTGCAGATGGCATAACGGTTTACAAACAAGTGCTCTGTCAGATAAAGAAACTCAGAAGACAAAAGCTTCACTTTCCATTTTCCCTGCAGGTTCCCTTAAAGATCTATGAGATATCTCAGAGGGATTTTTATTTTCTTTTTACATATCTTTAATGCTGCATTAACTCTGACCAGTTGCATAATGACAACTTTGGCATGGGAGAATTAATCCATCACTCCCAAGGTGACTTTAACGTGGACCCGGGTTTGCTGACTATGATTATAGGGAAAGGTCTTTAGAGGCTATCAGTTTGCTTTCTTTGGCTAGAAGTGTTCAGCCTTATGCCAGGTCTCCTTGACACAAGGTCTCACTTTATACTCAGAAGAAACTGAGGCAGAGGAAGTAAGCTCTCTCTAGAGAGACCTAGCAGTAGAAACTTAAGATTTTCTGCACTTAGTTATACACTTCCTAATTCTATCTCACATACCTACTATCCGCTTTGCCGTGTTTGTTCATGACAACTTTATACAGCTGCAAAGTGGTTGTATCGATTAAAAAAAAATTCTCTTCAATATTTTACTGTGTTCTCCCAAACCACCTCACTTTAATGAGCAAATTTATTTGCATTGTCTTTTGCCAGCTGCTGCAACGGCTAAGAAGAATTTGGTTAAACGTCAATTTCTTTAGAAAATATCAGTTCTTATCATTTCGGTCTTTAAGACCACACTTTATAATACTGCCGTTGTGAACGCTGCCCTTTCTACACGGAATTAATTCAGAAGCAGGAGAAGCAGAGCATTCAGCTGCAGCCATCATGTAAAGACAAAGGAGCTGCTTGAAGACAGAACAAGGAAGAATTCACCAACTCCACTTGTTCAACTACTTCTGTCACCTGAGACGTGGCGCACACCTCCTCCCTGCCGCCGAGAGCCAGCTGCTCTGCTCTCCGGGCTCTTTCCTGCTGCCCCAACCTAGAAGTCAGACAACTGTTAACTACTGAAAGTTTGTGATCTTCCCTGGCAAAGCTGGGCACAAACAGGCAACAACTTTTCATTTGTAGACTGCAAGACAGGGACAGCCTCTAGTGCACCAGGGGGACTCTCGCCACTACCCTGAGAGAAATAATAATTAACACTAACAGTGCCAAAGAGAGTTTTAATATTTGCTTTTCTTCTGCTCTGGCAACAAGCCAAGAGGAAGGCTGGCTTTCCAGAGGGACTGAGTTTAATTTGCTCGTGTACCTCACAGCGGGAGACATTACATGAGTTTCAAGGGCTGCCTGGATAACTCAAGCATGCACCAGCACCAACCCACTTCAGCAGCATGAAGGGCAGTGAATGAACTGGCCCACGGCAGTTACACCACAATAAATGGACAAGATACAAGCCCCGAGCAGATGCAAACCTCTGCCCAGCTTCCTGCTGCTCACTAGCAGCTCCTGGCTTCTCCTGGCTCCGCAAGCAACTGGGACCATCTTCCCTTGTGATGGAAACAGGGGCTTGAATGCATCAGCACTCTACCTGACCAAAACATCGGGGAGCGTGGCTACACATCACAGTTCCAGTCAAATCAGGGCTGTGGTCTAAACCAACACCTACTTTTGGTTATGGACCTTCTCAAGCCTATCTGCGTAAGCTTCATTAAAAGGAAAGAGTTGTCTTTTTTACGCAGCAGGAGCTACTACAGCGGCAGCATCTGCACTACCCCACGGTGCAGACCACGCACATGGCAGAGAACTCTGGAGATCAAGCAGGGCCACCCAGAGCCAGCTGTCCCATTGGGCTTTGAGGATGGAGACCCTACAGCCTCCCCAGGCCACCTACCCCAGCAACCTACCATCCCCAAAGCAAAAAACCCACCTCACTTATTTTCATACATTCTGGTGGAATTTACCAAGTTGCGGTTTGTGCCCACCCCAGACCCCAGTCCCCAGCCATGGCCAAGCTGGCACCCGTGGTACCCCGCACCCGAAAAAAGCCATTTGAAACCCAACTCCTGCCCTGCTTTTCTGCAGAAGCGGAGGAAGACGCAGGTTTGTGAGGCCGGAGCCACCCCTATGAGGTGTCTCCCAGCAGTTTCATGAGGCGCTTACACACGCCATGATGGAAATCAGGCTCTAAAACCCATCATTAAAAGGCGAGGAGCTCCGTACCGCCCGGGCCTCCCGCCTCTCCGGGGAGGCCGAGCGCCTCCTGCCTGCCTCGGCCGGAGCCCGCCCGACCCCCGGCCTCCCCGCTCCTCCCCGGCCGGACTCAGCGGAGCCCCGAGGCCTCGGCCCGGCACCTGCCGGGGGAGGGCGCGGCGCGGCCCGGCCGGGCCCTACCTGAAGACGCGGAGCAGGAGGCAGGCGATGAGGGCGGCCGTGAGGGCGCAGGCCCCGATGACGGCGGCCTTCAGCGCGGAGAGGTCGCGGAGCAAAGCGGGCACGGGGCTGAGCTGGGCCCCGCTGTGGTTGCCGGGGGCTCCGGCCGGTTCGGCGGGCAACCGGCTGCCGTTCACCACCGCCGCCGCTACCGGGCCCGCCGCAGGCTCCTGGCTGCCGTGAGCGCCGGGCACGGCCGGCAACAACAGCGGCGGCAGCAGGCAGACCCAGAGCAACAACAGCGGGGCAACGGAGCGCATCCTGCCCGGCTCCGGCCGCCGCCGTGCCGAGCCCCGGAAGGCAGCACCGGCCCGGCCCGGCCCGCCCCCTACCCCCGAGAGGCGCCGCCTCCCGCCGCCGGGCCCGCCGCCGAGGGGGGCGGCCGGCACCGTGGCCTTCGGCGCCTCCTCCTGCTCCTCCTCATCCTCCTCCTCCCCGCCGGGCCCCCCGGCTCCTCAGGGCCCCGCCGGGGCCAACGGCGTTTCCTCGCCGGTCAACGCCTGCTCTTAATGAGAACGGGCAGCGTCTGCCCCATGCAGGGGATCGAACGGCCACCCAACACGGCACAGGCCTCCCGTGCTGCGGGGCCGGCTCGGCGCGGCTGCTGAAACCGAGAGTTTCTAGATGGGATTCGCCCTTTTTTTTGCCTTTCCACTGGTCACCTAGGCTTTGCTGTGGGGTTAATTTATTTACCGATATTTCACATCTCCAAAAATCTTAAAAATCTTAATGTTCGTGGATGACGGCTCTGCGAACCATCCCGGGTTGTGCGGAGCATCATCTGCGAACCATCCCGGGTTGTCAGCCAGGCCGGACAGGGAGGATAAATCGGGGATCCCACTCCAGGATACCGCGAAGACACGACTTAGTTTTGCTTTCCATGTTTTATTCACATAAGCTTCAACCCTGCAAAATAACTGTCTGGGGAGAGGAGTGTGTTGCCACCAAAATGAAGTGAATCGGAGACAAGAGGGAAAGAAATGAGCTGATTTCCTTCCTATTAAACCCAATACGTCGGGGTTGGTGTGGCAGGGTATAATCTATACAAACGTGTGACTAAACTGTGAAAAAAGATTGCAGAGGCGTATTCCTTCTGGCAACGTCCCATTGGAAAGGTGGCAGTGAAATAATGCGCGGTTCATCGGCTCCCGCAGCCAATTGGGATGCTGTGTCAAACGCCACCCACTCGGGAATAAAAGCATCCTGTGTTTTTCTGCAGGAAGTTCTTCGGGATGAGGAAATTTTGACGTGGACGATGTGCAGAAGGCTCCCTAGACGTTCTGAATTGGTCATTGTTCCAGCTTTATTTCACTGCTTACTTTTGTGTGGTGTCCCAGTTTCCAACATGCGGCCCCAGTTTATTTCTGTTTGGGGGGGTGGGGGGGGAAATATCCAGCTGGGCAGAAGGTCAAATTGGTGATGCGGACTCTTTCCCAAACCTTGGTGTGAGCGCTGCTCACATGATTTACTGTTTGTAAACACTGACCCTGATGCCGGCCCTGCCTGTTCCGAGATGTTTGCCAGCTGCTGCTCGGCCTCTATCAGGTTTCGCTTGGTCACACCCTGCCATTCCCCTTGCAGTGTGGTGCTTTTCCGTAGGGTGAAGGAAGAGGTGGAAGGGGGCCCCCAAAGCGAGAACCACCTCCAGCTGATCACAGAGCTTAGAGTCCAAATCCACATCAACCATTCGCCATTACTTGTATATTGAAATCAGAGCTCCACAGTGCCGTGTACGGGGCACATACCTGGTCAAAGACACTCTTCACCCTCCGAAACTAATATTCACATATTGCTGTATGGGAATCCCAAGTGTGAATCCACTCGGGATTCTGCCTTCAGTGCTCAGCCGTTAGACGGGAGTGATGGGTAAACGCTAGATGGTGTCCCACATTGATCCTTACCTTTGGTGTTCCTTGGGCAAGAGGAGATGAACGGCAAAGACTCCTACTAACCTCGCTCAGAGCCGAGTACTGCCAACTTTGCCGTGGGGTGACACAGGATGGGTGGGCAGCACAAAATCCTTCTTGAGCATGAAAAATGGACGTTGCTGGGCCTCTAATTTTCCTGCGATCGTCTTTGATCTGATCTCGGCACTGCTGCTGTGGTGCTGGATTGGCAAAGGGGCGCTGTAGGCTTTGTAAGCCAAGTCATTCTGTTTCACATCCATTTTTTAATAGAGCCAGACTTATTCCTGAAATAAATATTCTGCAAGTTTGCAACAGGATTTGCTGTATTACATGAGTGTATCAGTGTAATTTCCTCTCAAATGCACAGCCTGAAACATCTGTTACTTGACTAGCATAAACTGGGCAGTGGTAGATGCTGGATCTGGCACTTTTGTTTGACTTTTATTACTAATTTGGCTTTTTTTTTGATGTTCCCATGGCAGATATTTCAGTCTACTAAGATTTAGGCTGAAAGCCAGCGGAGGGAATTAATATTTATTGTCGCTCCAGAGCTCTTCTATTTGACAAGGTGCAATTGTACCTGTGTGTGTGGTGTCAAACATATTCCAAACAGTCTAGAAATGATAAAGCTTAGGATTCCTCTGGCTTGTTTCTGATCCCCCTAAGAAGTAGGCTTGTGCTGTTGGGATTTTTGGTGCTCAGGTGAGAAGCTGCACAGCAGAAGGAAGTAAAGGAAGGTGTTATCCACGTGCAAAGTGCAGTTGATTCCGTGTGTACCCTTGCTCTGTCCCCTGCCTTCTAAGGATCTTATTTATGCCGCCTTCTGCCTGGGTCTGAACATAATTAGGTTTAAGCAGCCTCTCTGTGACGGTGGTTAACGATTTGGATGCTTTTTATTGCATTGCGTGCATTCGGTTATGTTCTGATCAGCAATGTCTAGACACACGTGGGGGTAGAGGCATGACTCTGGTTGGAAATTAAACCTGCGGAGTGGGGGGCTCCCATAATTCGTACCTCTCTGTACCTCTTGTGTGAACCCTGCATCACTAGAAGGTGTCAGAGAAATGCAGACGTGACCAACCACAGAGCGTTTCAGGAAGATGATGCTCCACTTCAGTGGAGCCTGGAGCCACATGTCAAGCTCTCCGAAAGAAACAGGAATCTTCCTCTTGGCTTAGAGGAGACTCCCATCAAACTCTGCGTTGCTTTGCGGAGTTGAGCATGTGCCTGGAGGTGTCTGTGACCTGCGAGGAGATGGAGCAGAGCTGCCGGCTGGCACTCTGCAGCATTAGTCCTGTGGTTCACCAAGTGTCCCCTTCCCATGGACATTCTCCGTGGGGTGGGTGGATGTGTACCACCCAGTAATTCTGCTGCTCCTTTGGAGCATCTCCTTATGAGGAAAGGCTGAGAGAGCTGGGACTCTTTAGCCTGGAGAAGAGAAGGCTGGGGGGAGGCCTTATTACTGTTTACAAGTATCTAAAGGGTGGATTTAAGGAGGATGGAGCCAGACTCTTTTCAGTGGTTCCCAGTAACAGGACAAGGGGTAACGGGCAGAAGCTGGAACATAGGAAGTTCCGATCGAATATGAGAAAAAACTTCTTAACGGTGAGGGTGACAGAGCACTGGAACAGGCTGCCCAGGGAGGTTGTGGAGTCCCCTTCTCTGGAGACTTTCAAGACCCGCCTGGATGCAGTCCTGAGTGATGTGCTCTGGGCAATCCTGCTGTAGCAGGGGAGTTGGACTAGACGATCTCTAGAGGTCCCTTCCAATTCTGAAAATTCCGTGATTCCTTTTGGCAAAGGATTGCCTCCTGTGGCTGCCCTTAAACGCTGTACTTGTGGCCTGGAAGACCTAGATTTATGCCATGATGCCTCCATTCTGCAGTGCAATTACATTATATGCCACCATACAGGACATTATATTCCACCATATTGTGTGGGATGCTGAGGAACTGCTCAATTACAATTTAATTTGGTTTTGTTCTTTAATTAGGCCAGAGTGGGCATTGTTCCCATCTGTTCAGTAGAAGTCTCAAGTGACTGATTCTTAAGAAAATAATATCTCAGCTGTGATAATTTTTTTCCTGACCTATACAAGGTATTTAGCGTAGTCTCTTCCCCTTTATATGTTAAAATGGCTGAACCAGTGGAAAATGGCTGAACTTGCTTGAGAATGAGGCATTAAAGCCCCAGGAGGTAGTGTGTCGCCCGAGGACTTCCCGGCATCTCAGCTAACTTTAGACAACATAAACTGATCCAGCTGTCCTTGCTGCCCTAACTTCCTTTGGAGCCAGAAGAGGGAAGTTTTACCCCAGAAGGGCAAATACTAAGCCAACCTCAAGAAATGCTATGCTGGAAAGGAATCCGAAACCATAATGGAGGGGAAAAAGGGCCCTCATCTCAATGATGGTCATGGAGTAGGATCTTCCAGGTTTTCAACCCTGCAATAAACTCCAGCCATTCAAACTCTCAGCTTTCAGAATAACATTATACTTGCTAATTTTACTTGCTCTTCATATTAACATTCAAACAAGTAAATAGGCTGTTGGAGCGGAGGGAGCTTGGAAGCATTTTTTACCGTCCCACCCCTAAAAATGCCATTAAAGTGGGGAGCAAGACATCCAAAATCTCTGTCAAATGGCAGTATCCCAAGGAAATATTTGCAGATTGTTGCTATATAAATAATACGTGAATATTGCTTCTGAATTTTAAATTAACTTTGCAATCCTAGCTGGATTCTCAAGATGCTGAGGACTTTTTGAGTAAATGTATTTGAGGTGAAGAGTCATTAACATGACAGTTTTGGGTAACATAATTTGTTTCATGTGGCTTCAGGTTTTTTTGGTTTGGGTTGGGGTTTTTTTGTGGGTTTATTTTTTTTTCCTTGTAGATGCTTTACTGATATTTCGCATGTCATTTGCCTAATTTGGGAATCATTCCTAGTTCCCGGTTTGGAATGCGGGATTTCGCAACTCTGTTCTTCAATGACATCATGTGGTTTGTTCTGAACAGAGCAGTAACAAATAAGAGCAAGGGGAGTTTACCAGCCCTTCTATAATAAACATTTTATCTGAATAGTCATCTTCTGGGGATCTGAACTAATTTGTGGGGTTTAGATTTTACCTAGCAAGTCACGTTTTCCGTGTATATGGGACAAAGAGTCCCACTTGGCTAACAAGGATACTACATCTCTGTTTCATCTCCCCCTGAGCAGTGGTTGCTGTGAAAGCCTGCGCTCCCGAGAGCTTTGGTAGAAGAACAGGACTTTGAGAAGTGGAGAGGAAATTCATAGTCGGTGAAAAATGCAGAAAATATTTGGTTTCCTTTCTGATGAGAGCTTGCTTTTCTTTCCTGGTAACAAATGTGAATCTCAAGGAGAAGGCTTTGCTGATTGCAGGGGTGGGAGCTGGCGTGGCTTTTCTCCCCCCCCGAGCTGTTCTGCCAGTTTACACCTGTTCGGTATCATTATAAGCTGGAGCTCTTGCTAGCAATTGCGCTTTCTGTAGAAGAGCCTGGTGCTGGCTAAACAGAACGAGCGAGAGTCTTTCTATACGCAATTGCTTCTGGGAATGGCAGATTTCGGTATTTATGGATGCCTATTACAAGAGCATCCCCATTTGTGGGGAAGGCTCTTCATGCATTGCTTAGCAATGCATATGAAGCTCAGGCTGCCCTTTCCTTTCTGCTCTCCGATGGCCTCCAGGCAGCACCCAGATGTATTTTTAGCTCTCAGAACAGGGAAGAATTTGCAAGAAATTGTGCAGAGAAGAAATGAGCAACGGAGTTGAAACTGGCTCAATTGTTGGATTTAGGCAAGTTGGATTTGCGGGAATGAATACATGTTTCTGTATGAGAAATGAAATGTATACAAAATGAGGCAAACTACCTTCCCAAGGATTTTCTGCAGAAGTAATACACCTTCTGGACAAAGACTGAAGCTCCAGTAAGGAGGAAGTAAAGTTTAAATTGTAAGGGATCAGTGGTACATTAGCACACCTCTGATGTCTCAAAACTAAAAACTCAGGCTACCCGCAGAGATATAAATTCAAGGCGCCACCAGGTCTCGATCAGAGAGTCTTTGAGCTTGGATGTCAGACAGGAGAGCACGTGGTTATTGCAAGGATTAATCATTCTTCCAGCGGCTATCGATAGATAACCTCAACCAGCAGTGCAGTAAAACTGCAATGCCTCATCTATCACGAGCGGTCCGAGGGCTGCTGTGACGTCCTAGCGCTAATTAAAGCCCAGTGATCTAGAGCCAGCAGTAGCTTCAGACAGACTTGGACCAGTCTGACTCCTTTGCACGTTCCTAGTTAGCACATTATATTAGCCTGTTATTCCTATAACCCTGTAAAGCATTTATGGCTTTTTACAGACACTTAAAAGCCGGTGTTATTGCTGCAAAAGGCTTGCAATTTAAGTCTATGATAAGCGGCAGATTTCTTTTGAACAAAGGTTGGTGCAGTCATTAAGCTGGGGCGCAGAGATTATCTCTTGAACAGGTTCCTACAATATCGCTAATATACACAATGTCACAGTGTAGCAGTTAATCTGAAAAAAAGCAGGGGAAGGAAGGACACCAGTAAACCACAAATCTTTGTTTAGTTTGGATAACAATAATCAAAGAATGCAAAAGCCGATTATGACTTTGCCTCCCGCTGCTTCGCTGCCTATGCATGCAGTACATCCCGGCTGGCCCGCTGAAGTGCAACCTCAAGAAGCTGACAAATAGTTCAAGTAATTTTTTTTATTTTTTTTTTTAAGATAATTTGCAGATTGTGTCCTTAGACTGTTTTTCTTCATCTCAGCTGCATAAAATAAACTCATGGGGGTGGTAGCTGCTAATCTTGCAGCCTCAGATGGCTTTGGAGGTTTACTGATGATGTTAAAGTGACTGCCAAGTAGCAGGACTCCATCCAGAATTACAAGTGACCTGGATGTGAAAAAAACAGAGTTGGGTTTTAACCCCTACTTATATTATCTCCTGGTCCAGCTGAACTGTTGTTGCCCCCAGACACGGCACTTATTTTGTCATCACAGGAGAGATAAGTCTCAGGCCAAAGGAGATATATGTGTGCTGTAATACCGTTTCTCATCCATCAGTACCTGCTCACCTAGGTCTTAAAAGTCCTGCACAGGTATAAGAAGCAGAGAAGCCACCTGAGCCCTTCTAGGGTGCCGCACTAACACATCACGGTCGTTGCCACTTTGAAAGCAGCCCTGGGATGTCTGCGCACCGTTTGTCACGCAGACATCCCTTTGGAGCGTGTAGCTGGGTTCCAGAAAGCCTGAAGCTCACGGAGTTGCTGTAGGACTTGCCTGTCCATCCCATGGTGGAACACCTCACCCTGACGGGTGCCTTTGGAGAGGTCGTGCCCTCTCCCCACGTCACCCCGCACCTGTGGGTCGGAGTGACCCCACTGATCCCGGGTGCTCTTCTGTAAAGCATGTACCATGTCAAAGTGCTAGGGAAGAGCTAGTTATCGAGAGCAACACGCCCGGCCAAACATCTGCTTGTATTTCACAGGAATCCTAACACCTGATGGAGCAGGGAAGAGGCAAAGCGCCTCCTGGCTCTACTGAGACATTCCCCTTTAAGCAGCAGCAGACTTTAATTCTGGTTTAATGGAGCAATGCCTGTAACTGTCATCCCAGCACCGGCCTGTCCCCTGGAATGACACTGATCTTGAGTTGCCTCGAATAACTCTCCGGGTGGAACGTCGCCCCTGGAAGCTGTGAGATTAAACCCTTGTGGCATCTTGTTACAGGAATCAGCGGATAGAGGATTATAGATGTGCAAGTGGCACCCGCTCTCTGGGGAAGGTAGGGAAACATCTGTTAACATCTGCAGCCGGGCTTCCAAATCCCCAGTGTGAACCAGAGCCAAGACTGTTTCATGGCAAGATGGATACCAGGAGGAGGAAGAGGACACCCCGAAAGGTGCACTGACAAGGGAAGGTCCACGAGCTCTTGCTACGGTTTGTTGCGTTCAAAAAGGGCCGAACACTGTGGCTCGTTAGTGCTGTTTTTGTTTGCTTGGTTTTGCTGTGATTTCCAGAGGGGGATTTCTCTGGTTTTACTTTAGAAATATGAAGCCTTATCTTTGTTTGGCTGGAGGGTCCCTAAGGATGAGTGGAGAAATAGTGGGATTATGACCTTACTAGATCAAAAGATAAAAGATAAGCAATCAGGAAAGGAAGGATTATTTCTTAAATTGCAGGAAACTCACTGCTGCTTGTTATCATCTATTTAATTCAAATATCAGAAAGACACCTGGGGTAAGAATCTAGATGTTCAGGCATCTCATCACTTTAAAAAAAACCCCTCACAGCTACTTTCCACTCTGCTTAAAAAGCAAAGCAGAAAGGGAAGATGTCTTGCTAGTTCTCAAATAAGAAACATGTTTTTTCAACTAAATTCTTAAGCCTCTGTTACACATGAAGAGTAGGTGTAAAATACATGTTTCCTTTACAGAGCACCATTAAATCAGCTAAATACATGTCGCTTCCCACTACACAAATTGTCACTTAAGCCAGCCTTTGTGAGCTGCTATTTCTACCCATATCTTGTTTTTGCTGCCTGAAACACCATTTTAAATATTTCCAGCAGCACCCCAAATACAGCTGATTTTTGGAAGCAAGCACTTCAAATAAGGTTGGCTGTAAAGAATTTGCCTGGCGCTAAACACGCGCTGTCAGTGCTGTTATCAGCACAGTGCCACAAACCCTTCCTCACCTGTGGGATGCTAATGGGTTTAGTGCAGTTGAGATGAAAGGTGTCTGGTCCATGAGCCTATCCTGTTTCTCCCCATTTTCTTTCCCCAATCCAAACACCTGTGAAAGAACGTAGTGTTTCTGAAGGTAGGAGTCTAATAGCACTGTTTGGAGCCAAGCATAACACACAGTCCTCCCTAAGGAGACTGATTCACCGTAGTCCTAGCTATGAGGGTTTGTTAATCTAGCCTCTGCTCCAGCTCCCGTCCCCTGCCAAATCTGCTGCTCCTCTAAATCCTGAGCACCGAGACCCCTGCGAGCGCTTCTCCCGAGCCAGACGTACTTACTAGCTTCCAGTGCGCCATAAACTTCACCTTAAGTCAAACCCCTTAAAATTTCAGTCCTAAACTTTGAGCACGGCTCTACCCAGTGCCTGGTAGGGTGAACCTTGTTAGAGCATTAAACCTCACGCAGTCCAGGCAACAGCATCCCCGTTCTCTAGAAGAAGGGCTGATAGAAAAATCAACTCATTTGAATTCAGCTTGGAAAAATTTCCACTTTATGTCATGCTTCCTGCCAGCAGAATGCAAAGCCTTTTTATCAGACTAAACCTTCTCCAAATCCCTGGGCAGTGGGTAATAATGTCTACTTCTATAGTCTACTTCAAAGCATTTCATCAAAGCCTTCACTACCTGCACAACACCGTAATGACCTTTATTTTACAGAGAGATAAAGCCGCGCTCAGGAGCCCCGTAGGCCGGTGGAGAAAGGTGCGATGGCGCGGTGTGCTCTGTATGCGGATCTGTACCTATTGCTGTGGCTGAGCGATGCGAGTGGTAAATTGGGAAGTGCTTCCAGGTCACAGAAAAATGATACCGTGCAGACAGTTTCTCCACAGGCTACTGGGCATCAGCTAACGCCAGACAGGGTGGGCCGGACCTACAGGCAAAGATCATTCCTCTGCTCCCGCCTAATACAAATCCTTGGGCATTGGGTGCTCTGGGGCCACCTGAAGTAATCTGGCACTGGGCTCTCTTGCCCCAGTTCCCTGGCTGCGCTGCTCCATCCACCATTGCTCCAGAACATCCTTTCCTGGCTGCCGCTGTAGATCCTCAAAGGGAGGGATGCTCCCTTTCCAGCATGGCAGGAAAACCTGTACACGGGAGTTGCTCTGCGCTGGCTAAATTTGCCCAGTTTCCCTAGGGCTGACAGACCAGTGGTCCGTCTGCAGTTGACAGTGTCCCGAGGAGTCCTCCACCTGCTCCTAGTCCCGTTCTCCTCCAGCCAAGAGGTGCTGGGTGATGGGTTAAGGGAGCTGCAGACTGCCTGCAGGCCACAGCAGATTCCGAGTCCTAAACCCTGTTTGGGTTCTCTAGAATCCCTCCTGAAATAGCGGTTGTAAGTTCAAATCCAGCCCCAAACACCTAAACCAAAGGAAAGATGAGAGACATTTTCACTTGTGAATTTTCATCCGCCAGCAGAGGGGTGAGTGTAGATTTGAGAGAAATAAGAGAGAGTTAGTTACGCTCCCTTGAATAATCCACTCTTGTCAACAGAGGTTGCTAATAGAGGTTCTGCCTGGGCATTTGGATGGAAATTAATGCACTGAGGAGACAAAGCCTTGTGCATTTTGCAGACATGACACTAGCTCAGTGAACGGAAATGATACATCGAGTTTTATTATAGAAGATTCTTGGTAGACCTGATTATTAAATGGCTTGCCTGCCAGAAATGCTAAAGGATTCTCTGCTGTTTTCCTCCCAGCTTGCTGTATCAGACATCTCTAGGGCTTCAGGTGGAGCATCTCCCCATACACTGCACTTTTTAGGGTTTTCCCCCCATGGCACGATCGTAATGAGCATCGCCTTTAAAGCCTATAGGCATCAGCAGAGACGAGATTTCCAACATGCCTGGCTCTGAGATTCGCTGCACTGAGATATTTTCACTCTTGAGTTTCTAGTCTACCCAGATTCCTTTGCATTATCTTTCTGGTTTCCCTGGTGCTTGTGATGGCTTTCAACTTCATGTCACATTTGTGAATGCCTGTCATGCTTTTGTTCAATCCTTTTTTAGAGTCATCAATAAAAATGTCAAAAAAGACCAAAGACCTGATCTCTGTGATGCCCTAATAAACATAATTCTATACCACAGTAACTCCCTGTTTAGTATTCCCCTTTGTTTGCAGCCGCTCAGCTGTGATTCGGTCCATGGACTATTGCATTCAGATCATCCAAAGAGCTAAATTTTATGATATGATATCAAATGCTTTACCAAATCCAAACATGCTCACAGATTTTTAAGATCAGAAAGAAGCACGAGAGCATCAAATCTGCTCCTTTCAGTCCTCGGTTGAGCATGCTAACGGGTATCACTAAAGCATCTCTTCCAGAATGTCTGTAGTTAAAGGCCCCAGGAGACGGGAAATCAAATATTTTGCTTCATTAATCACACATATTGCTTTTTTTTGTTTTAAATAACTTATTGTTAAATTTAATCATGCTTTACCTTCTAGACATTGTTTTTGTGCCTTTTTTCTCTAGATTAAAGATTGTCTAGTACCCAGTTGTTTCCCGCTATGCTTATTGATGTTTCATGCAGTGATCTTAGGGGTGGTTTGTTGTTTTTTTTTTCTTTTTCTTACTAACACTGCTCTTGGTTCTGCAAACTCTTCTTTTCATACATACCAGCCAGTCTCTGTGATGAGGAGGATCTGCTTTCACGGGGCAATTTGCAGGCTTTGAAGTAGAGTTTCTAATTCTACCCATAAGCAGATACCTGTCAGCTCTGGGAAGGCTCCCCTTCCTGCACACCTTGCTATGGCTTGTGGGTTCCCTGATGGACTTTAATTTTCATCTCTCCGTACATAACTCATTTCCAATCATTTAAAAGCCCAGGTGAGGTTCAAGAGCATCTCTAAGCAATGGTCCCGAGTCGCTCACTCAAATGTGGGCAAAGGCAGAGTAACTGCTTTGAAGTCGGCGATGGGAAACAGGTGTAAATGTCAGGGGAGACAGACACAATCTCTTTTGATATCTCTGGAGCAGGTCACGCAGAAATAGCATCCCAAACAATATCTCTGACCAGCTGTTCATCTGGTGCCTCCGGTCATTCTCTGCATACCTCAGATCCCGTCTCCCAGCTGACAAGAAAACCAACGAATCCAAAAATGGAATTACCTAATTTTCTTCCCCATTATCTGAGGCTCATAATAGAAATGTGAAGCGACCTGCTGTATTTCAGCAGCGGAACCGAAGATGCTGGTTGACTCTCAGGTCTCAATTCTCACTACATCACATTTCCATTTGCAAAGGCCAGGGTCAAGCCTGGTGGGTTTGGGTTTTTTTTGTTCAGGAAAAGCTCCCTACAGATAAACTGGGATTCTTTCAGAGTTGAAGAGGGAAGGGGAGAAAAAAGGAAAGAAAGAGCTGCAGGATTTATTTAATAGAAAAAGCTTACTTCTCAGGTGGTGTAATTGGGGGTAGTTCTGCTGACTTCCACCCATTGAAGACTGGGAGCACCCTGTGCTCCACCACCTCACCCCATGACTTGTGGCAAGGGTGATCCAGGCTTCGCTCTGTCCTTTCATTGCAGCCAAACAGGGCTGAGTAGTGCCTTTCTCCGTGGGAAGGACCGTGACTCACCTGCCGTGATGTGGATTCGGGGATTCTCCAGAGCCACGGGTGGAGGAGAGACAGGCAGCGCTCTCCTCACCCTCCTACCTCCCAATCCCGCAGGCAGGGAATTGAGAGGAAGGATATTTAAACATTTTCTTTACTTGCTCGATCTCCGAGTCCAAATATATGGGTGTCTAGGTCTGGGCTTCAGCTGGAGAGCTGTAAATAAGGACCTCTAAGCTGTCTTAAGCTTGTAAATCTTCCCGTCATCCTGAGAAATCAACTGACGTCATCAGTCAGACCCGCCAGAGCACACTTCATTATGCTCAATTACTCGGGGTCGAAAGCAAACCCCAGGGCAGCCTGCAGAGCTCGGACCTCGCGGAGCAAAGAGGAAGCAGGGCAAGCACGGCACCCGCAAGGAGCTGAGGTGCTGCTCCTCCTGGGCTGTGGCACGAGATGGACGTGGCCGGCAGCCGGCTGCGACGCCGTGCGGAGCCACGGTGCCATCGGTTCCCTGGCGTCGAGGTTGCCAAGGAAGCAAAGTCGCAGGATCTCCTCCGCGACCATCTGCGCTGTCTCGTAAGGCATCAAACTCGTCAAGGAGATTTCTCCCCTGGGACATCATCTAGACCCTTGCCGGGGTGTTTGACTTGCACGGTAGCGAAATGCCTCCAAGTTAAATTAATTATTCCAAAATCGGAGAAGGTGAAAAAGCTCTGCTGCGAGCTCGGTGCCACAGCAGCAGGAAATTATTTTGCTCTTGGTTTGGGACTCCACAGTGTCAGGAGGGCCCATGTTTTATATCTGAGCACCAGAGCTAGACCTCTACATCCTTATCCGTGTACCTAAGTGAGTGTCAGCCCCAGGCTACGAATTCAGGCCACATTGTGTGTGCCGGGGCCCTGCGACAGCTTTTCATAACGTGATCCTCTCAGATGTGGCTTCCCACGCACGGTCCTGCTTCATAGACATGATGGAGGACACAGAACCTGCCTGCAGGCCAGTGAGGAGAGCGGTGAGGACATCCTCTCTTCCCTGGCCATCCTTCCTGTGGAAAGGACTGTGGAAGTGCAGGTTTCTCTGGAGACAGCGAAGCCAGAGAAATGAAAAAGAGCAGCTTCTGTGAAGCGAGGAAGGGGGAGAGCGGGTCAGGCAGGGCCACTGACCCACGTCCCGCACTGTGAAGCTGCTCTACAGCACATCAGGGGCTTTTCGGAGAGAGAGGCCAAGCCCTGGCTGGCAAAGTTACATCCTGACAGTTGCCGTGATGAATGGGATGTGATTCACGTAGCAAGTGTGATCCCGTGGTGGAAGTCGCTTTGCTGGAGGATTGATGATGCTCAGCATAGCTTAGTTCATCTCTCCCGTTTCCCTGCCCCTCTGCCCTGGATCCTGCAGGACACAGAGACCACAGCTCGCCTCCACCAGCCCCAAACGTCCCTCAGCGTGTAAGAGAGACTGAAGGCATCTCCGGGGGTTGCCTGTATCGGAAGGATGAGTTGTCCAGATCCACTTGTGGGCACCTGAGAGTTGTAGCCTGGCTGAAAAGAGCTTTGCAGCCCCCCACTGAAAAGCTGCAGTGACGTTATGCCACAGCCTGGGCTAGATAAGCAGGCTGCGAGGGAGCAAAGGGGTCAAGAAGAGGGTGTTTCTCGGTTCAGACTGCAAATAAGAGTGGAAGTTGCAATAGGGCAAATCCTTGGTGGGAAACAGCGGGAGGAACGAAAGCTGGAGACTTCTGTGCTACCGTGTAAAACGGTGTTTGGGACTCCAGGGACAAGAGTGTCCTTTCGAGCTCCTATTTCATTCTGCATCAGGGTGCAGTCAAGAAACAACGTGGGAACAGTGATATGACCCGGGGACAGGTCCCCAGTTCTCAAAGAATAAGAGGTTAAATCCAAGCAATTTTGTAACTTTCTTTTCCCAAGTTCAGGACTGTCTCACGGAACCTTCGGGGATGACAGAAGGAAATTTTCCCCCTCGTTGGAAGCATCATTGCCCTGCGATACAGGCAGGCTGGGAAGAACCAGGGAGCTGCACGTGGTAGGAGAACAATGCCAGGCTGCCTCGGAGGTTGGCGTTGCTGCAGCTTTCTCTCCTGCTATATTTCAAGAGGGTTTTAGTAACTCTTGGGTCCTCTTAAAACAGATTGTCTGATTCTTGGCAGTATATTTTGAGCGCCCAATTTGTTTCGTGGCACAGAAGCGTTTCTGGACCACGATGTTTCTATGTCAACACATGCTTGAGGAGGTAATTTTTTCAGCAGAAGTGGCAGGTGTTAGAATCCAGATCAGAGCTCTCTCCACATCTCCGCATATTTTTAGTAAAGGACTTTTTTAATAAGACGTGTTGATATGTTTTCTCTATGTGGGATTAAAAGCACTTTAGGCTCATGCACGGAGTTTTGCTTTATAAATCTGTGGGAGTGCAGATTTTCTCCACTCTTGTCCACTCTTGTTATATTGCCTTTGTGAAATGGGAATAATAAACCTTGTCTGCCTCCTGAAGGGGCAGAGAATTAACTCTTTGAAGTTTGTAAGACCATATAAATGCCTTGCTATTATTAACGTTACTACTACTCGGGGCTTTTAAACAGCTGCCACATTTCACTTCAGAGGAGGGTGCCTTGAACTGGTAGGTGAAGCGAACACAGTATATCAGGGTGTTACGCTGAAAAAAAAGCTTTGGCTTCTGTTAGGTTGAAAGGCACTATATAAATATGAGTTATTTGTAGAAATGGATTTTATAACCCTATCATTCTCCTCTGGTGTACCTCTTAATCTAAGGGTTTCAGTATCCTTTATGAACATTTAACAAGACCTATATTAAGCTTCAAGCCTCTTCAGTGCACATATTTTACATTTACATCGAGTCAATGCAACGGGGACAGATCCGTTTTTTTGCCCAGCTCACGCAGCAGGTCAGCGATGGACCTGAGTGGCCTGCTTGGCTAATTAACAATTCATGATGACCCGCTGCACAGATAATGGCAAGAGAAATGCGGTAGCTTTAGGAAGTGGTGGCCTCTCGATGCTGTCACGGTTTTGGAAGATTTGCGGCCTCTTCTTTTTCTAGGGATAGCTGAAGACCGATGGTCCCATTTAACAAACGTGGGCTCCCGCTAAGTGGTTTTGGGTGACAGGCACCAGGGCCAGGCTCTGAGCCTGGTGTCTGTGTTTGATCTGCACTCACCCCTTCCCATACCTTTCATGAATACCAGGACAAGAATAATAAAGGAAAGCCCATGAGTGTCCCAATTAATGCAGTTTTGGAGACACAATGGATAAATTATACAGACTGGGAAACTAAGGCAAAGAGCTGGTATTTCAGACAGTTCTGTATTCAGGGTGCCAGACTTTTGATTGCTATAAGATGAAGGATTTAGGACCAGATAAGCATTTCTTGAAGGAAGATGCTGAGGACTTCGCTAGTCTTAGTCCCTCCATTTCTACACTGGGAACCTTTTCAATCTGCCTTGAATCTTTGTCAATGGAGCGAAAACATTTTTTCTAAGCTTTGATTTACTATTTCTGCTTGAGGAGGAAAGAATCACAATTTGATCCGCGATACTTCAGCAGCGCAGAATGACACTGCGGGACGATGGCGGTTTCAGCCCGTGGCTGGTAACTCTCCCTGAGCTTTCAAAGCCGCGGAGCAACAACAGGGCAGTGCAGTCCTCTGGCCTCTTCTCAGGCAAAGGTTCTTCTCTTGATGTCCTCCAGACGGTGTGCATGGGAAGGCAGCAGTGTTTTAATGTGGAGTGGAGGAAAGCCAAGAAATCAGTTGCTTGATTTTTCTAGACCAAGTTCTGTAAGCCGGTAAAGGCCACAGGGATGCGTGGACAAGCCCACGGCGCTTCTCTGGGCACAAGGCTGCAGGGAGGTTCTCCATCACTCGGTGACCCATCCCCTCTCCATGGGAAGTTTCCAGCCCCTCGTGCTGGAACAAGGTCTGTGCGCACCGTCTGTCAGGGGACGGAAAGTGGCAGGGTCCGAGTCCATCCAGTCACCTCTGCAACCAACCTCCCTCTTCAAAAAAAGAGCAAGCATTAGGTTTCCCCTGTGCTTGTTAATGAAGCCCCTGTCCTTGGCCATACCAGATGGTAAACCTGTCCAGTCTTAGCTCTGGTATCTCAAGAGCATTATGGTTTGAGAAACCCACAACAATTTACTGTCATTTGGACAACTATTCTATCACCTGATGACCCCTCCCCACCTGGGAAGGGGAATCGGGGAAAAACAAGGAAACACGAGGGTTGAAATATAATTAGATTTAATAGGATGAGACTAAATAATTAGCTTTAATAATACTAAAGAAACAGCATTGATCCTGATACCAATATAAAATATATGAGGGTTATACCCAGCCAATTCTATCAGCAGGGAGCCATGCACTCCCCGCAGGGGATGGCCAATGTGGGACACTGCCAGCGCTACAGATTAGGGTGGAAGGGAAGGGCTCAGGGGTCCGGCACCGGGGCAAGGAGTTCTCTGGATCAACGCCATCAAGGAAGAGAGAGACTCCTCAGCAAACTTTCTAATTTATATTGAATGTGACGTTCATGGTATGAAACAATCCTGTTGGCCAGCTTGGGTCAAGTGCCCGGGCCTCGCTCCTCAACCCTGCACCAGGAGAGCTCAAAAATACTGAGACCTTGAAACCCACATTCCGTAGCTGGCTATAAAGTAAATATTTTTACAAATTCAGACACTGGGGTCTTCTGAAAGTGCAGTTTTCCCCAGCATTAGAAGATAAATTAGTCCTGTGTCACTCAAACCAGGACAAAGAGGTACACGCAAGCCACAAATCGGTATGTGCAAAGGAGACTGTTATTGCAGGGACCGGACTCTAACCCTCCTCGCCGGGAGGCTCACGGCAGGCAGGGGGAGAGCAGGGGCCCTCTGCGAGCTCACACAGACCTGCCATGGGAGGTACCACCCTGCCCACCTCCTCCTTCTCCTGAGCGGGAACAGCACAGGGAGCAGGATGCTGCTGACCGGCAGGGATGTGTTTGGATCCCTCAGGCTTGGCCTGAAGGGACCTTATCCATGGCCAAGGGGAGAGTTCAGTTAACAACTCAGTTTAATCATGGACAGCTGTTTATTTTGACTGTGAAGTCTCCGCTGGCTGCTAAGCTACACATCAGGCAGCCGCAGACTTCACTCTTGAATTGCAGCCGTAGCCACCAGTTCTGACACGATGCCCAGGTCTGGGACAGTGTTTTAGCACTGAACGGCTCTTCATCCTCCAGCTACTTCCCAGGAGCCCGAGACACTGGCACAGGTTGCCCAGAGAGGTGGGGGAGGCCCCATCCCTGGAGACATTCAAGGCCAGGCTTGATGAGGCTCTGAGCAACCCAATCTAGTTGAAGATGTCCCTGCTGACTGCAGGGGGGTTGGACTAGGTGACCTTTAAAGGTCCCTTCCAACCCAACACATTCTATGATTCTATGATTCACTTCTTCTCTCTCCTTCTCTTGTGCCTACTGAACCTTTTCCCGTGGCACTGGCTCACAACTGCTACATGCTGCATCCGCTGCCTGGAAAGGAGAAACTGCTGGAGGCAGGGAAAACTGTGAGCCAGCGTGGGCTCCTGGAGTGATCCACCCGCCCCTCGCAAACCCAGACAGCTTCAGGGCATGAACGGTCTGATGAGCCTTTTCCCTTGTCTGGGAGAACTGCTGTTGCTGCTGAATTTATTACCCGTGTTATCCTTTGTCCTGCTGCACGCAGTGGTGGGCACATTTCCAGGGGGGTGCAGGGGACATGGGTGTGCTCCCCTGTGGGTCAGGACCAGGACGTGGGTATCCGAGTCCCTGTGTGTTTCCACGCCACCTGGGTCCCATCACTAGTGTCTTTGCCAAGAATCTATTGATTTCAGGCACACCGAACGCAGGCCTTTAGATGCATTTGTTGCTTTATATCTTCAAAGTACTCAACAAGCATTAGCTAATTAATCTTTCTAGTGTGGCCTGTAAAACAGGTAAATATTATTCTTGCTCTGGAGCCAGAGGATTTAAAACAAGAAGATACAGTGGCTCCACCAAGCTATCCCAGAAAATTGTGTGAAGGCCAATAGCGAAGGCTCCTGACTGCTGATGGCAGCCATCATCTGTGCTGCCACGGGGATACGTACGTGGCATGCTTTTCCAGAGGAATTAACAGTACAGACCTCATTTGTCATCACGGTGATATGCTGAGATGCAGCATGAATTCTGATTTCTAGCCCTGTAACCCGCAGGGGCTTCACCAAGTATGGAGTTACCAGAAGGGACAAAATGGAACGTGGTCCCTGTTCTCAGCATCGCTGTGCATTAGATGCTCAGCTGCATTTACAGGTGCCATGTGAGTTAGAAAACGAAATACTGTGAGACAGCCTCTTCTTTTACAGCCACTTCATTTACAGCTGCCAAGGAAATCGGATTTTGAAGAGGCAGCTGAATTTAGGATGTTTCTTTCCACCAAACCACCGAAATTTCCAGACGGGTGGACTGTGGAGGCATGAGGGTACCCTGGATGCGAAAAATAAAGCAGCTTCCTATTGCTGTTCTCAGTTTGAGCTGAAATTTCCCTATGAAAAATATGTAGCTGCCAGCACTGCGGGTGGAAACTATTTGCCGTACTTTTGCATGCTCGCCTTTTGAATAATGTCAGTCTTAATAAGAAAAAAAAACACAGTCTAAGAGCTTGACACCGTTTTGCCCGGTTTGATGATCAAAAGTGCTTTTGTTCTTTCTGCTGCTCCTGTTGTTTTACAGGGAGAAGACTTCAGCAAACAGAGAGCGAGGCCGCCCAGGCGGCGGCAGAGACGAGGATTAAACTCCAGGAGTGAGGCGCGGATGATACCTGGAGGTGACACGTTTTGTACTGAACATGTCATTAGCTCCCACAAAGCTGTCTCGCTGACGCCTCTTCATTAGCCACATACTTCCCAGCCCAATTGCCCATGTAGCTCTGCAAGGGATCCCATCGCTTTATCCCAACGGTGCCGCATACAAAGCAGGAAAGCTCCAGATTTCAAGCTAGCCCCACAGCAGGAGATATAATTAGGGAGCCTGGTCCATCAATATTTCACCGCATCTCTGCTCCGTGAGGGAACGGGCTGTGGGATGTTTCTCTGTAGCTCATGTGCTTCTCAAACTTACCTCCTTGACAACTCTTTAGTTTAAACAAAGATTATTTTGGAACTGGAGCTGTCAAAAAGAAAAAAAAAAAAAAAAAACAAACCAACCAAACCCAGCAGCTCCAGGAAGTTTTCTTGTTAAAATATGTTGGCTCGGCAGCACCATCTTCTGTTCTGCCCTTTAAACAGCCTTAGATGTCACACTTTAAAAATGAGCGCCAGTGCCTCAGTTAGCTCGGGGCAAAAGAACAGTTTGAATAAGATTGAGTTAATGTTTTCCATGCTGGGAGTCGAAGCCATAAACCAGACACAGCCCAAGAGATGGGAAGCGTGAGCCCAGCCCTGCAGAGCGAGGGGACGGCAGGGACCGATAAATCCACGGTTTGGCCATGCGAAACCTCGCAACCAGGGGCAAATCTCCCCAAGTCAAGTGGTTTCCCAGGTGAGATGCTTTCCCACTGGTGGTTGTACCCCTGCTTATAGGATTTTTTCAAGGGCTGTGACCCCCTCGTTACTGCGGGGGCTTTGGGGGAGCAGGAGGTCAGGTCCTGCTCTGCAGAGTCCACCGTGCACACCCGCTGAGCGGGGACATTTGCTGCGGGGTTTGCTGGGCTTTGAGGTGGGGACGTTCCTCCCTGCCAGAAAAGCTGCTCGATGGGCGCTCTTTGGTGGTGCTGCGTAAATGCCAGGTCCCACCCGGCAGAGCCCAGGGAGAACCAGGACAGGAGAGGTGGCAGAGGGAGGAAGGACTTGGAGGAGCCAAGGCAGGCTGGAGAGCTCTCATACAACAGCGAAAAATCAGGAATTACAGGAGGAGCTGCTCCTTGTCCCACTGCTCCGCAGCACATTGGGATTCAGGCAGAGATCTGTGGCATGAAGGTTAAATTAGGAGGGCAGCCACAGTAATTTCTCGTATCTTCTTCTGGCTGGCTGCTGCCTCCTCTCAACGTCCTGCACACATCCTCTGGGCCAGCCCCTCATCTCCTTCATAGAATCACAGAATGGTTCGGGTTGGAAGCGACCTTAAAGATCATCTAGTTCCAACCCCCTGCCCTGGGCAGGGACACCTCCCACTAGATCAGGTTGCTCAGAGCCCCATCCAGCCTGGCCTTAAAAACTTCCAGGGGTGGGGCTCCCACCACCTCTCTGGGCAACCTGTTCCAGTGTCTCACCACCCTCATGGTGAAGAATTTCTTCCTAACGTCCAGTCTGAATCGACCCACGTCTAGTTTTAATCCATTCCCTCTAGTCCTACCATTACCCAACATCCTAAAAAGTCCCTCACCAGCTTTCTTGTAGGCCCCTTTAAGATCCTGGTAGATACACCTTCACCTCCACATACTCTGCTTCTTCATCCCACCATGCAGGCAACTACCCCTATGTATCTCTCTAGCGTGTGCGTGAGAAAGAGAGAGAATATCCATATTTACCTTTTACTTTAGAGTATTGTTGCGGTCCCGAAGTAATTAATATCTGAGCAGCTCAGTTCCTTGCATGGCGATCATCACACGAGAGGAAAGTGTTCTTATGAAAAATACAACAAAGCCCTTAAATCTAAAACACAGCAGCTTTCTTGTAAGAGTCACTCCGTGGCAGGATCCTGCAACACAGCAATCAGTCGCGCTTTAATATACAGGCCAGGGTAATGTAAGAAATACTTGGAGAGCAGCCACAGCTTTCACAGCAGCTGCTGCTACATTTTTTGTCAGGATTAAGTTCATTTCAATTATAGAAAGGCTTGTGATCACCTGCTAGGAGGTCTTCAGGAGGCCTAGGGTGTGTATACAGCTATATTTAAACACCAAATGCCCGGCATACTCTGGCACCATCCCATTTGCAGAGCGCTCTGCAGACATCCCCTAATTAAGTGTTTAAGTATAGTTTCCGTCGAACTTTATGGCTTGGTAGGAGCGGATTTTTTTTTTAAAGATCCACATAAATCCTAATTTAATTTGGAGGCAATTTAAAGGAGCTGAGGAGACTGAATAAAATGGACATCGTGCCGTGCATCCCTTTGTCACTGCTGCATTGCTCGGGCTGCGCCAGAAGAGGGCTAAAAATCATACCTTTTGGTGCTGCTTCAACCCTTCACTTCACACAGTGAAATGCTCGGGTCCCAGTGTAAGCACCCAGATGCCCAGGCAAACCTCAAAAAGGAGAATTTCATTTTGCACAGAGGTTGATGGACAACGTGGGCAGCAAAAAGGCTGAGAAACCCGCATGGGAGCCTGGAGCCCTCTGTGCAACCTCAGAAGGAGAAGAGCAGTGGGAGCCGGGACAGAAAATGAACGTCCGTGGTCTGTGGTAGGAGGATGGGCAGTTTCACATGGCCCTTCTGCCAGCCACTGACACCAAAGGTCTCTTCCACGATGCAGCCGGGCCCAAGAGTCTCGTTGGCTGCAGTGTGGAAGGGAAGCAGCAAATGGGGATTGCTCAGGGGTTTAAGTGACCATTCTACGTGTGGCCTGTGCCATTTCCCTCCCTGCTCCAACCCGGGTACAACCACAAACACAAACCTCTGGGGCTCCCGAAGTTTAATCATACTCATATTTTGCCCTTCTGTGCCCTCTTCCGTGGCAGGTTTGCAGAATTAGCAGCAGATGGTCCCACAAGAGATACCAGTGTCCCCGTCTGACGGCAGGAGAAGGCAGGTATGAAAGGGGCAGCCGTTCCCCTCCTGCTTCACCTCCCGCTCCCCAGCGGGCATCTAAAGGGGATGTCATGTTGCAGGGCTGGCCAGCAAGGGGACCACTGATGCTCCCCCTTCCTACCACGCCTGTCTTGTCATCGTCAGACCCTGCAATTGCTGTGAAGGGACAGAAAACAAAGAGGCCAGAGGGCTCTGGCAGCTCAGGCAGAAGGGAGACCTCTCAGGGCAACAGCAAGGGCTTGGCAAGAGTGACTTCTGGTGAGAAGGTCTGGCACCTCATCCTCTGACAGCAGTGATGGCAGGCAAGTCACAGCTATCATTTGACCTAGGGAATGATGCAGTTTGATTGTCCTTTTAAAAATAAATTAGGAAATAGCTAATGCCAATTTTTAAGAAGTGTCAGAACAACAGAAGCTTCCTAGCACTATCCAAAGTGCTGCCAGAAGGTTGTTCTCAAAGGAATTAATTTTGTCTAATTAAATATCTCCACAGAGCTCTCCAAGTATCAAACCAAAACATCAACAAGCAGCACTTTGCAGACTAATCGGAATCACGCTGGCGATTGGCGTCGTGTGCTGAAGTGTTAACAGATGGAGCGGATGGTCACGGTGGAGGAGTGGGAAGACAAAGCTCCCTTTCCACCTCTGCCCCAAAACAACGCACTTCATCCCCCGTCTCGGCTTACCCATCTGCGAAATGCATGGAAAATACTTCCTATAGCATGGATTTACCCAGAGGGCAAGCTAGCTGTGGTCACGGAGCGGTGCGGCAGAGGCTTTGAGGGAGCTGAGAGCTTTGGATTTTTGGATGAGGTTCAGCTGAGCCGGGGTAGAAGCCCTGGTGGGATCTGGAGGATTACATCTCGCTCCGCGCTGCAGCAAGGGGACTCGCATTGCTTGCAAAGCCTCAGCGTTTCTCAGTGTTAGGCTGATGGTTGGACTCGATGATCTGAAAGGTCCCTTCCAACCCAGACAATTCTATGATTCTGTGATTCAGGCGTGCCAGAGGCCGGCTCCCAAATCTCTCCAAGATGGAGCGGCGGGTTGAGCTGCCTCCTGGAGGCAGAGGGCTGCCGCCAAGTCCTGCCCTGGAGCATCCTCTTCTTGCATTGCTAATTCACACAAAAAATAAAGCATTTTTGCATTCAGCCTGATTCAGTTACTGTCACTGGCTCCTTTTTAAGTCCCGAGGAAGTGGAAACCTTGCATTACAGCCAGCTCTGTTGCTGCCCCAAGGTTGTTTTCAACTCCTTCTCTTTATCAAAGAACAGTGCGTTTACATCCACGGCCGTGTTTTGGCAAGCTGGAGAGATTTTTGACACTTGGAAAATAGAGCTTTTAAAAATATTTCTTACCTCAATACCTTCCATTTTAGAAAAGCTGGGCTATTCATTGCAAATCAGGTTAAACGAAAAGAAGTGGAAAGTAGCAAAGTCCTCAAAAAAAGTATAAATAGCCAGCTGAAATTGCCAGTGCAGGTTGGTACAGGGTATAATACAGCCATTCAGTGCAGGCTCAATTACTTCTCAAACCGTTCTGAAAAGCCCACTGGCTTTGCTACCTGTTACGAGCATTCACCCTGTTTCTGGGAGACAGCGCGAACTCTGGATGAGATGCGATGCGGTGGCCGCCTGATGCTCCCGGAAAGACCTCCCTGAGTCCGGTGCTGCATTTTGCGATGCAAACGTGGGGCCTTAGCACCGCACGGGATCATCTGCGGGACAGACAGGAGCATCTCACCCTCTAGAAAACTCTCTGATTATCCATCCCTTCCAGCAGACAATAACATTATTCCAGGTCGGGGCTTCTGTTTCTTTTTTTTTTAGTGGAGTGACAGACACGCGATGAATTGTTTGCATTGCCGGATGATTCCCATTGGCAGGGATAATCTTGCTGCAGTAGGGGGGGGGAAAAAAAATCCAAAAATTACCTTTTGTTTTGTAAAGCCACTGCAAATAATAAGGGCCATAAATTATCAGTGCTGCGCACCTACAACCGTTTAAAATTTTCTACTTATAGCATCTCACGTTCCTGTCGGCCTGATCCGCAGAAATGCTGGGGAATAGCCACAAGCGGCCCGAGGGTGGAGAGGGGCTAAAGATGATTTTCACCAGGAGGGGGGGCTCTCTCTGCACCAACTGCGGGCGAACCACGGCTTGCTGCAGGCAGGAAAAACGGCAGGGGAAAAGCTGGGCTCCCCATTTTGTTCCTGATGTGTTTTCTGATAGGTTTGCAAGAATTTCACAGGCTATTTAACTGCAGTGATTTGGTTTTGTACAGCTAGCAGTGCCCTATAAATCTAATAGTAAAACAAGCTTCCATGCAAAGTGTGCTTTTATTCCCACTTCAATGCGACAACTTAGGTTTTTTGGAGAAATTTGGCACAGGGAGGGGAGAGTACACTCGTCGCATCCCTTACAGGTCTGTAGGTGAGAACCTTTCCCTTATGATTTTAAGATGTTTACAGGATGCTAAAAGCTGTGCAAGCCACCGCCACACCTGAGATCTGAATTTCCTATTAAAAAAAAAAAAAAGTTCAGATAAGATAAAAGTATTGTCGCCCCTCTGACCTAAATAAACTGAGAAATAAAATCAAGGACTTAGAATTAGGGAAGGGAAGGGAAGGGAAGGGAAGGGAAGGGAAGGGAAGGGAAGGGAAGGGAAGGGAAGGGAAGGGAAGGGAAGGGAAGGGAAGGGAAGGGAAGGGAAGGGAAGGGAAAGGTGCTGAACGATTCATTTCTTTGAGTCGGTTTTGTGCATTTACAAATATACAAAATCCTCATTTTCTGCACAGGAGGTCTCAAACAACTGGGGCAGTTTCCTTGTTCAGAGCTGCTGACCCAGATCTTGCTCAGTTTTTCCAGCATCACACACCATTTCTTGTTCAGGGTGTTCTGGAACCCCCTTATTTCTCACTTTCAGTAATATTACTCCTTACTTTTCAGTTTGTCTTGCTCTCTTGTGTGCCTGAGGCAAAACACCGATCATCCACACATCCACCCACAGGCTCCCAAAGCAGAAATCCACTGCCCAGGCGGTTTGAACCCCCGCGCTGTCATTTTTGGGGACAGGGAGATGCCTTTATGCCCTTTGGCTGCCTGAAACCAGCGACACTGGGCTCAATTCTGCGTGCTCCAGGGAAGCACAATTCTCGTTTTTTGTTTCCTCTGGGAGTTTTTCCTGTATTTCTAGGTTGGGTTTTTTTTCCCCAGTCTCACCGACCCCCGTCCCGGACCACGAGGTGGCAGCCGCCGGTTTCCACCGGGGTGGCAGCCACCGCATTCCAGAATCCTATATTGGAGGATATATGAATATATATATATACACACACACATATACATATATATGCTCCAATATCCTCCCTGAGGGTACTCCGCTGCACGTTATAGCAGGGTGGGAATGGGCACGGGGGGGATGTTTTTGCTCCAGCGTCACCGACAAGGGAAATATTATCAACAACCGGGGGGGCGTTGGGGTGATTCAGGGTTCGGTTTATCAGGCCCTGGGTTGAAGGACTCCTCGCTGCTCCTGCTGGGTGACAAAATAGGTCTCTCCTGCCTCTTGTCCTCCGGGATCCCTAAACGGATCTCTGGGAGTTTAGTTGTATTTTCTCTCATGTTTTGCGCTTCATTTCATCCTGTCCATTTGAATATCAAATGCAGTTTAATTCTCCTGGCTGTTAACACGCTGAGCAAGTACGGCCAATTAGCAGCCCTCTCATTTGACTTCCTAATTGCTACCTTTTTCTTCTTTTCTTTTTTTTTTTTTTCCCCCCCCTTGCAACAGGAATGTAACTTATCTCACAAGCGGGAATTACGTTCCAATTTACTGCCATGGACAAAGCAGTGCGTGGTGAAGACGTGTTTCCTTTTTGCATGCTGTGTTGGTTTGGGCTAGATTTCAAGTCTGACCTCTCCCTATATATATATATATGTAGGTATATACTGGATTTTTATGCACTATTGTGGGTGGCGCTAGACAGACAGCGCGGACAGACAAGCAGGCATTCTTTCTTCTCTTTTGCAAGGGCTTTATCTTCGTCTCAGAACAGGAGGGATTTAAGTCTGCTGGTATCAGTTTGATTAAGAACACGGAACGTTTTTCATTATTTCTTTTTTTTGTTTCTTCTCTGTTGGGATATTCCTAAGCACGAGGAAATTGTGCAATCAAAACGACCGTGTAACTCAGAATTGCAACAACTCGTAATTGCAACAGCCTTTGGAGTCAGCTTACGCCTGACTGCTGAAATAGTTTTATTCACTGATAGAATATTTCTGTGTTTAAAGAAGAAAGCCTGTGGCACATACCCTTAAAGCCATGATTTAGGTTTCAGTCTTATAAACAGATGGGGATAACCATAGGGTTTGGTTTGTTTCTTAGCCCACGAGAGCCATATTCGCCCCAGCTTCGGTCACAAAATTCCTGGCAGAGTAACGGCATTTCAGGACTGATTTAATCTCTCTGTATTTCATAGTTACTTCCGTGAGGCACACAGGACAGGGGGCCTCAGCATTTCACCGTGACAACAGGACTGAGATGGGGACCTGCCTCTGCAAATCTCCCTCAGCCATCAGCAGACAGGGGTCTTGGGGCTAGAGCAGTCCCAGAGCCACCTAGAAGGAGGAAATGGGGCCAGTGTACCACGTATTAACCAGTTCCTGGCAAACCCCTCTCCGGAGAGGTCCACCAGTTTCCAAAGGTGTATTTTGGAAATGCAAGACCTGCATTTACGCAGCCAGGTGAGATGGTGAGGAGACACCACACATCTCATGGTAGGCCGGGCTCCAAACGTGTGTCAGGCAGCACCGTGCCTTTCTCTTTAGTGGTCACTTTAACAGAAGCTGGACCAGCAGGGATGAAAATTGATGCAGTTCTCCCAGCAGGTCAGCAGTCTCATTAGGTACGTATTTAACAGGAAAACATTCCAGCGCTGAGCCAAACCACAGCATTAGAGGTAAAGTCAGAGTCCCCGCAAAACCCAGTTATCCTCTGAGCACTGCTTTAATCTCTCACCTACCTTTGGTATTTACATTCATTTCTTCAATAAAGGATTTTTGTTTATCCAGGGGAATGTGTCATTCTCCCCAGGGGAGCTCAAATTTTAGCCAGGTGCAAGTCACGGCAGTGCTTTGCCAAATGACCCACCACCCTGCACTTGATGACACAGGGACAACTGCAGTTCCGCGGTGGAAGAGGAGAAGCCCTTGTGCCACCAATGCTGGTATTTACCGGCACAGCCATGCTACCAGCAGGACGCAGGGATAAGGCTGGGATGCCAATGTTCAACCCAGCCTGCTGAGGGACCTCCCCATCTTCTAATGGTCTTGTAATGGAGGGCATCAGCCAAAATACCAGTTACCCTCTTCCAGGAGTGTTAGACTGGCATGATGTGTGTCCTGCAAAGGAATATGGATCCTCTAGCATATTCCTGCAGATTTACACCATCAACCAGACAACTGGGACATGATTCTCTGTAAGCAGGAAGCAAAGCCTCATTTCCTGCAAATTTGTGTCCTGTATTACCGCAAAAATCCCGACTCCCTCCCCATGTCTCCCGTCACACCCACACCAAGCCGTGCCGTGATGATATGCACACTAATTAGCAGGCTAAAACACACGTGCAGGCTGGCCGGGCAGCTGCCGCTGAGCGGGATGGCAGATGGCCACGCTCACAGCCTTCCTACCCCAAGCTCGAGCGTCTGGAGGTCAAGTGGGGGAAGGGGTTTTTGGGAGACACTCAGAAACTTCTCTTTGGTTCTTCTACGTGTCATTTTTCAAGTGCGGTTGGATTCGGCAGCAGAGCTCAAAGCATCATAGGAGGCACCACCAGATCCTGCAGCACAGCATTCCCATAGGAAAGTTGGGATAACAAGGCTGCGTTGAGCTGAGCTGGCTGCCGTCTCGCGTGACTCCACAAAATCTCTACCTTCTGTGTCTCCTAAACATCCTCAGCAAGTCTGGAATTGCATATGTTGTCACACTAGAACAAGCTCCTGTTGGCTGGAGCTGGTAGCAGCTTCCAGACTTTTCGTTTTCTGGGGTAACACAGAAATACATGCTGGAGTTAGCAAATGTATAAATATTGAAACCAGAAGTGGGGTAACTTCTTTGTAAGACTGAAAGTGTTGGTAGGATCCCTCCTATAGTTCCTCTTCCTATAGTTCCTCTACCTGCCCCCTTAGATGGTCATTTACTCAGGCATTAAGGCAACGCAGAGGAAGCTCTGGGTTCTCTTCCCCTGCCGATTTCGCAGTGCCCTCAGTGGGTGCTGGTTTAGGAGAGAGGAACCGGCCGAGCCCCGAGCTGTGGCACCATGGGGCTGTTTCGCGGTCAACATGCACCAACCCAAGTCCTCAGTGATGCTGGCAGAAGGCATCTTGCACTTCTTTGCACCGGTCCCCTATTCCCACCCCTCTGTGTGCTGGCCCATGTGCTCCAGGTACTGACCCAGGTGGAAAATAGAGAAAAAAGGAAAAAGATTGAGTTTGAGTCCAGATGAATTCATCGGTCTGGCTGAAGGCGTGACCACTCACTAGCAAGCATCTCCTCAAGAGAAGGGGCCGCTTTCTCTTTGAGCAGCAGCTGATATAGAAGACAGTTATTAAAAAAACAGCCTGAAGTTGTAGCTAGATGAATATCTTCCATAGATACAAGCACTGCTGCCAAGAACAGTCCCCCTTTCCTCCAGTCCCGGCCACAGTTTCCCAACACGGCAGTGCCCTCGCCTTGAGCTGATGGGTGGTTTCAGCCAGATCTGAGCTGGCTGGAAGCTCCTGCTTAGTTGTCAGCTAAATTAGTTCCCTGACCCAGCACCCTGGGTGGCCATGTGCGGCCGAGGATGGCGAGAAGGACATCCGTCTCTCCCATTCAACACTCCCATGGCTTTGTGCCCAATTAAAATGACTATTAACTGTAGCCTTCGTTAGTAGGATTGTCAACGACAACTTTTAATCAAGTGTTTGGCTTGCGGAAGAGGCGGAGGAGGGAAAGGATCCTTTTTCCATTTACCACGGATGCTTTTAAAAGAAAAAAAAGACAACCTAAAGAAAATTCCCCATGAGTAATTTGAGTGTGATACAGCTGGATTTTAAAACTCAGGATTTAGGTGTGGGAGGGAAAAAGTATATTTTAAATCCCCACTTTCTCTCCCCAGCCAGATGAGTTTTAGCAAGGATCAGGTGAAGGTGGTGACTGTTTTCCATGTTGGCTCTTGAATGCTTCTGCCAGAACTGGATTTTTATGTCCCATTTACAACAGGGCTGGAGCAGGGGAAAAGTGCTGTAATGGAAGTGCTGACACCAGTTCATCGCACGGCAGCCCTGCTAACGATGCCCCTGGAGCTGGAAGAACCGACTTGGCAGCTTATACCGGGCCAAGCCTGACAGAAAGGCTCTTTGAGAATAACTTACTGCTCTAAAAATAAACACAGAAAGGCTAAACTTCTTTGCACTGGATGGGTGGCAAAATCATTCTCGGCTTTATCCGAGTCCGAGGACATTGTCCAGGGCTTCCCCAGCCAGTGCTGCCACAGGACAGGGTTAATTGCTTGAGGTGTGGTGGGAATTGTTTGGTGTGACTTATAAACGCTCTTTATCTGATAGAGGAGGTACCCGAAGGGGAGAGGAAAAACTGGCTGAGCCGGAATAGCCCTGGCCTCGCTGAGGGTGGAGGCAGAGTAGTGCACAAGACTAAAGGTGGCTTATCTACGCCGTGTCCTTCTATCCCTGTGGGACTGCAGAAGGAAAGCCGCTGGCCACCAAGTGTCCTCTCAGCCTTCCAGGGCTGCACTGGGCTGGTGCAGTCCTGCTCTGGGCTTCCTCACACATTTGTCATGACTGTGATCCCTTTTGCTTGTACGGAGTGGAAATCCGTTCCTGGGGAGGAGGAACAAAGGCTGGGTGGCTGTAAGCCACCATGCTGTGGTCTTCAGGGAGTTTCTGGTTGTGTTCTCGGAGGAGCCGCCTTTCTCTTTTCTCCCATTGAAACGCACGTTGTGCCACAAACCGCAGGGCGAAGTCAGGGGAGCAAACCGACTGCAGGTGTGCTCAGGGCACACAGAGACCCAGGAGAGGTGGCACTGCAGAAATGGAGTTGCTATTTAGCACCATGTGAAAGCGCTTCAGCTGCGGACACCACCATTTATCTTGATTTTTCAAGAAACCAAGCCCAAAGCTGAGCCTCGAGCGGAGCTGAGCTCAGTTGTTGTTTGTGGGTGGGAGAACGGTGCAAAAATCAGGAAGTTCTGAGGCTCGCTGAAGCAGAAACGCTTGTTCAAACCGCAAAATCTAAAGGGAAATTTAAGGGAGCCTGGGGCTTTTAACAAGGAACTGTTCTTTTTTACACAATGAGAGTTTCTCTTAGCAATGCACCAGCGTTTAAGCAGGGAGGTGACACCTAGCCAGCAGGACCCAGAGCACAGGAAACACAAGGGACGCTCAGGAGATGGGAGAGCGATGGGGGCACCACAAGAGCTGGAAAATTAATTCAAAAATATGTGTTTTGAGTGGACTGCTCCAGTTTGGAAAAGCGTAGAGGTTACTTGAAAAGCAGGCTATGAGCAGATGTTTTAAACTCAAAACACATTAAGGTGAAAAGGCCTGACGCAGCCGTGCTCAGCGAGGCCCCAGCATGGTGTGACACATCCCTTACTGCAAGGCACTGCCCTGCTTTGGGAAATGTATTAATTTAATGGAAGCCAGTGGCTGTGTTTACCCATTGCCCTGTGACAACGGTGTCCACTGTGTGGAAACCCCGATAAAGCTAAGAAGATAACAAAGGTGGGGCATCTTTGCCTTCCACTCCCTTGTGTGTGTTTACCGAGCTCAAACCCTTTTGCTTTCTTTGTCTCAGATCGCAGCCTTGGAAATGCAGCAGTAAAATTCCAGCAATTCCCTCCAGCCGATGGGAGGCTGCCATGTGGGCAGGTCCATGCACGGCCACCAGTCCTCTCCACCATCAGACTTCTTCCTGTAACTCCAGGCTGGGACGGAGATTAGCTTTCACCCGGAATGCAGGTTTGCAGTTCTGCCAGGGAGGCTCTGTCGGAAGCCTTGCGTGCTGGGGAAGGGTTTCGTTTCATTTCTCTGTACAGCTTGTAAAAGGCTTCTTAGAAACCAGATCTTTGCACTTTACTTGGGTTTGCTTATCTGCCAAAAGCTGTTTCAAGTTACTCTTTCCATGCCATATTAAAAGAATCCTTAGGTAAGAAAGAGGTAGCAACAACAAGTACTGTATACCTTTGTTGAAAAGTCACCGCTTCTAATTACGTTCCCTCCTTATAAGCTTTAATATCGAGGACTACAAAATGAGGTCAACCTCTATTAAATGTAATGACTTTCCCTGTGGAGCTTGCAATGAAAGCAGCTGCACAACAAAGGTTTCTATTTAAGCAGGGGGAGTTTCTGTTACAAAGAAGTCCCCTAACTCAGAGCAGGGGCTTCATTTTCATTTGCTGGCTGCAACAAAATGAAAAGATTTGGGTTGAGACTTTAACCAGTGCTTATCTGAGAAAAACAGATAGGAGAAGATGAATTAAAACATAAAGATGGGGAAGAACAAAAGCCATGTTGCTGCAGGAGCTGACCTAGAACTGCTCTGGCAAGAAATACCTTAAATTGCAGCTTCAGTGGGGGCAGAAAGCCCAACTGCATCCTTGGGCCAAAGCAGGGCCATCATGAGCCACAAGCTACGTCCTTGGGCCAAACCAGAGCCACTGTGAACCACAAGCTGCATCCTTGGACCAAACCGGGGCCATCATGAGCCACAGCTGTGGCCTTGAACCAAATCAGGGCCATCATGAGCCACAGCTGTGGCCTCAAACCAAATCAGGGCCATCATGAGCTGCAGCTGCATGCAGTGAGCACCGAGAGGTTCTAGAAGAGCGGTTTTGTCTCCTGTTTTCCTGCAAGTTAGACACAGTTGGTTCCTCAGAGGTGCCCCAAGGAGCAGAAATGGAACCTGTAGTGAATATAGGAGCTGATTTTGAATGTTGTGATGAGTACTGTTTGTGCAGCAGTGCTGTGACGCTCTCGTTGGGCAGCTCGTGTGGCCAAGTGCCTGCTGGGTAGATGTTGCCTTGCCCAACCGGTAAGTCTGCAAATCTCTGATTTTTTGTACATCAAGAGTGCAGTAGCTTGAATGGGTTGCTTAGTGCTCCCGTAGCTATTTGTGTGGCTCTTTATCTTGGTATTTTAAGCTAGGTAGGCATGATGCTGTCCTAAGAAATTTTGTGCTAGAAACTGGAGGTAACTTTCCTCCATGGAGGAAACATGGCTGTAACTTTCAAAAATTGCTGTTGCCCCAATAATAATCTAACAGCTGGCAACGTAAGCTTGCTCTTTCTTTAAAGGCATTTTTTTTCTTCCTGCAGCCTTGCAGGCAGAAATTTGCCAGGCAGTTGTTAAAACACTGTGCCTGCCAAGCGCAAGAGGATTATTTTAGCATCCGCTCTCCGCTAATATTAACTGCTCCGCGTTCAGGTCGCCATGTTTGAGGCTGTGTCGAAAGCGGCTTTAGAAAGGCAGCTGCTGGCTTGTTCACCTCCCGCCTCTGCCTGCTCAGCTCTTCCCCCCCCCGCAGTGCTGCTTAGCTCTCTGCTTTACTTCTTTTTTTTTATATCGCTGCAGTCAGTTGAAATTTCATGCAAATGATATCTGCCTTTATTAATGCCCCAGCGTGCTAGTGACGCACTGCAGCCTTTCTCACAGGAAACAAAAAAAAAAAAAAAAAAGAAAATTACCCTGGGGCGCTCTGGGAAGCGAGGCTGCGGACCGACTTTCTCCGGCAACCGAGCTTCTCGCCCTTTAAGAAAAAAGCCTGCAGTAATTTTCCGTTACCCTGCAACGCTTCTTGTCTACGTGGCGAGAATTGTTTGTGGAGGCTGGAGCATCACGGGTGAGGCGCGAGCCCTGCTCCGGCTGCCGTTGCTTGGCTACGCGCTTGGCATGCCGGCAGCGCGCCAGGCTCCCGGGAAGCACCTTTGTTCCCGAGAAGAGATTGGAGTTGTGTTTTCATGCCAAAGGCAGGGGACAAACGCTGCCTTTCTCAAAGCAGCCCAGCAGAACTGGGGTTTCCAAATAGCGCGAGCCAGCCAAATACTCGGTTATAATAACATGCTTGAGGTCGATCTCCTGTGATGGTTTCCCTGCCTTTGCACAAGGAAATGTCTTGTAGCGAGCTTGTGTTGTTTTGTTTGCTGTTGCACCAGTCATAATAGTCACTTAATCGAGGCAGTGTGTGGAATCGGGGAGAAATAACATCACCAAAATCTCCCCCTGCTTTTGCTGTTTCCACCTAATAAACTGGATGGGTAGTTGTTGTTCTGCAACTTGATAAACAGATATTTATTTATTGATTTTTAACGTAAGCTCTGGACTCCCAATGGGGGAGTCTCTGCTCTAGTCAGGGGAGGGTTATCTGAAGTGCTTGAAATATTTCAAATGCCACCAGCAAAATCTGCAGCGGCACGGAGGCAGAGGCTTGCGTGCTTTCCCTGCTCGCTGGGGCTAGGCTTCGCGTACGGCAGCAGTGTTAGTGCTACAGGCGTTTCCATGATGTTTCAACCATGGCTTCAGCTCTGGAACAGCTTATTTTATTTGTGTGAGGCTTGACGCTTCCATTAATAACACAGCTTTGTGCTCCTCTGCTAGCAGCCTGCGCTGTCAAGGTCTTTCCCTCCAGCGGCTGCCAAACCTACTGATAACTGCTAAGCACACGAGTCCTCCCCATTAGGTAACGCTGCCGTTTGCTTTCTGCAGCAGCTCCAGGTGCTCTCGGGAGCTGGCCCCCAGGAGGAATGACTGAACATGTTGTTTCGGGGTGTCTGGCTACCACCGGAAACCCGAGAATTGAAAAACTTGGTAGAGGGTGGAACACATGGAGCGTCAGCCTTGATTTTGCTTCATGGAGTATGAAGCCGGAGGGGAATTTTATATGCTTGTAATCTGGCATCCTTCATCGCGCAGGTGAAGGAACCTCACCCAGCCAAGCCCTGGCACAGCTACAGAGGGGACCACCTACCTGGCCCCACTCCTCGGGGGGGGGCTCCAGACAACTTGTGGCTTTGAGGCATCTCTCCCTGGGCACTGGCACAGCCCTCCCTGCAGCCCTGTCACCCCGCCATGTTTGTCTCCTAACCACAACCTCTCTGAGGCTTACAGTTTAAAGATGTTGGCTTCCTGCAGTTTCTCTTGAAAATCAGCAATGTTCTCCGCTTTCTGGGCTCCTTTATGGTCCCGTTTCCTCACATCCAGCCTTTCTACCACCTCCTCATCATCAGCCCTGCTGCCGATGGCTCTGTTGCTGCCACCCAGCTCAGCTGGTGCCATCTGGGGACCTGCACAGCACTCCCCGCATCCCGGAGAGCCATGCGAGAAGGATGGATGGAGCTGGGCATGTTTAGCAGCTTGGCTGTGTGCTGTCTCTCACCTGGAACACGCTTGTCCTTCGTCAGTGAAGTCTGCTTTGTATGTTGGGAATGACTGAGCAGATGTTTAGGATGGTGAGTTTCCATATCCCTAGGTCAACTTTTCCCATATGGATAACTCGATGGTTAGAAACAGCGCCTTATCCATCCTACACATTGTTTGGCATTCTGTTCAGTTAACTTTTTGACTTGTCTTATCTGTCCTTGGATATTTATTTTTTTTTTAAAAAAAAGTCAACTACTGCCTCTTAGCAATTTCAGAAAACCTTGGTATCTAAAAAAAAGTTTGGCTCTTGAGAAGCAATTGTTAGTAGTAGCCATTTTTCTTTTCAGGTGTGAAAAGCAGAACTTCTGAATTCTTAAATCTTTTCAGGAAGGCAAGCTAATACAGTGGCTGGTGAAGGAGGATCCCTTTCTGAAATACACTTGGCCCTGTGCTGCGTCTGCTATGATGTGCCACCACCACGGCTTGCCTTGGCTTGGGATTTGCTCCTCATAGGAAAAACGCGGTGGATCTGGTCTGCCAGGAGGAGGGTTTGCCTCCCTGGTTGGAGCAGTCAGGAATGTGGGTGAGTCACTGCCTTGGTTGAGGAATGAAACCTTCCTTCCCAGTTTCTTATGCCTTTTTTTGTTTGCTTTTAGAACTGGAGTGTGTTGTTGAAGGTAACTCGTGCTCCCGTGGCTTCTCTGTGGCTCAATCTTAACACCTGGTTTCACATTTTGTATTTCTTTCTTAAAAGCACTCAGAAATCCATAGGATCCGGCAGATTTTATGAGATCAGAGCAGGCAAAACCACTTCTGTCCCCAGCGAACACAGCTCATTTTCAGTACAACCGGTGCAGCAGGGTGTAGTTGTTCTCACTAATTAAAATAGTGGCGATTTCTAAATACAAAATTAGAACAGTCTTTGAGGACAATTTGTTTCAAGAAGGCAAGAAAAGCAGAGGAGAAGAGAATGTGTAGGAAAGACACAAAAAACACAGCACAATTTTCTAACTTTTCTAGCTTTCAGCTCTTTGATTAAGCTTAGGGGGGGACCTGTGGCCATTTTGTGAATGATTTATCTGATTTCAAAGCTTTTTAATACCTCAAATGATATTACTACCTTTGAAAATAAGGTCCCTACTTTATGTGGATGCTTAAGTATGAGTTTAGGTTCTTTCTTTTATGTTTTGCAGATTGGAAAAAAAGGAGCTATTAAAAGCCTTTTCTTACATTATGCCATTTTTTCCTCTACTGCAATTTGACATCTAAAACTGATCTTTTTTTTCCCTTATATAATAGATAGCTTTCATTCTTGAGTTTGGTGTGGGGTTTTTTTGGGGTTGTTTTTTTTTTTTTTTTTTACATTTCGATGTAAGTCTGCCAGATATTCCCCAAAGCTCAGTATTTATATTTATTCCCCAGCAAGCATGTGACTTGTATGACTGCATAATTATATCAAAATGAATTTGGGTTCCTTTTGTTGCAAAATGTTCTTGGGCTACAGATACGATTTGAATGCGTGATAAGCTCTGAGTACTGAGATTACCAGAAAAACTATCTACAAAATCCTACGGATTAAGGTCATGCATGAGATATTTAATTCTCCTTCCTGTGAGGTTTGATTGCAAGATACAGTCTGCTCCCACTGACTTCTTAAAAATGAGAAAGCTTGAAAAATTGACTAGATTCTGTCAAATTTGTTTTGCTGCTAGAGGAGCTGGAGGTGTTGAAGAAATAGGGAACTGTGAGGAAAAGAAGAAGCAGGGACCAGGAGGCTCAAAATCCCTGCTGGCTCACAGCTTGAAAGCAAGGAAAGCCACCAAGATGACTCCCTTTTTTTTTCTGCCAGAATTTGATCCACTATAGAATTAACTCTATCAGAAGGGGCAGCTTTTCCTCTTCTTTGTTGCTGTGATTGCAGCAGTGTTTCAAGGCTGCAGTTGGGACCAAGGCTCCATTTTGCCTGGCCAAAGAATCCGTGTCCTTGCAAGTAAAAGACGCAAAGTGAGGGTAGGAGAAATGTGGAGAGCAGAATGGAGGTTGTGGGGGAAGCACCTTGGCCCTATAGAAATTCAGTTATAGGTGGGGTTTTTTTTTTCCCCCAGAGGCAGGTATATGATGACACAATATGCCATAGAGCCTTGACTTGACGGAAAGTAAAACTGGGATTGCGCTCTCTGGGCCAGCCGGGCCCTGAAGACCACTGCTCACCTCTAAACCAGGAGCTGAGTTTATTTTAAAGAGATGACCATTCTTCTGCTTGAATTTGCTCTGAGATCACCAGTTCTTTTTTTCCACAAGCTATTGAAAAATCCTCCGATGGGAATAGCTTCCAGTATTACGACATACAAATGGGGTGTATCCTTACGGAGAGCAAACCACGCTGGTTTTAACAGTTAAACATCGATCAGCCACATGCGCTCTCTCTCAAAATGACCTGGGGTTGTAACAATTTTGCCCCGTTGCAGACATTATTAGTCTCTTCTGTCCTTCATGCTGCCTGTAACTAGGGCATCGCTGCTGCCTGACTGCATGTCCCAAGGGAGCCGGGTGGTGTTTGTGCAAACCTGATTGGGCTGAGAAAGGGGTGGAGAAATGCAGTTCTCTGCCCAGGATATATTTAGTGAATGCAGCTGTGGGAGGCAACAGGAACAAGAGAGTTCTTGTATTGCCAGAGCTCTGACAGCTCACATGCCTAAGTAACCTCCTGTTTTCTTAGCAATATGTTCGTTCCCCCCCCCCCCCATAGCGTTTTTAATTTGAATGTAAAGTTATACTTTAATGGAGCCAGAATTCTTCCTGGAGCTTAAAAGTGAGATGCATTATGGTGCCAGCCTTGCTATAGCCCTTCAGGAGGAGCAGCAGGCACCTTCCATGTGCACTGGACCTTCTCCATGGCATGAAGGGAGATTTGACTTCATCCGTTAGAGAGGCTAGTGGTGAAGGAATATGCCTTTCATGTACACTGCAGCGCTTGCTTGGACTGGAAACAGCCCATCAGCACCAGTACGGCCCCTCCCAAGCAAATAAACTCTGCTTCTTGCTAGGGCTGATGAGCTGGGGTGGAGAGGCTGCTTTTGGTATTCCAGGGCAGTTCGTTGTGCTGTGCAAACTCTGCTGGTCTTCCTGGCATCTCTGAGATTCTCTGTTAAGTCATGGAATAAAAAAAAAGAGCACAAAAACTATTTTACAGACGCACCGGGTCAAGTGGGAGCATGTTGCTGTTGCTCTGCATTAGGACTAATTTGTCTGTGCTCCCTGGCCATGTTCAGGCTTGCCCCTGGAGAAAATAGACTAAGGCTGGGAATTCCCCAAGCATTTTCTTACCCGGCTTGTTCAGCAGTGCGCAACAGGCCATGAGCTAGTCTGCCTCAAACATTAAAAGTTTATGACAAATCAAACTGTAGAATATAAAAAGAACTTTTTTTTTTTTTTGGGGGGGGGGGAGTGGGCTGGTCCTGTTCTAATGCAGTTAAGGGGTTAGAAAAACAAGGCTGGTGCAGGGAGGTCCAAAGTATGTCTTTGTGTCTGGGCATAGCGCAGGGATGATGGAGATGTATCCATTTAGAGGGAGACAGACTATGCCATGGCATTCTTAGAGCTTGCCCCACCTTATGGTGTTTTTCCATCCCACAGCAGCATGGCTGGGAGATGCTGCAGTGGCACAGCAGTGTGACAGCAGTGACACAGGGCTCCTCTGCCAGGGCAGCACCCTGACCCTTCCCGCCCCACGCTGGGCTGCCTGGCTTTGCCCTTCCTGTGGCAGGGACTTGGACCCACCCGAAATTCCCATCAGAAATGCAGCTCCTGTGGGTGGCTTTCACAGTTCCTCCACAGGCTGGCACAGATCCTGAAACAAATCCAGCTTTTATCCATATTTTTCTATGTAGGGGTTCTGGATATAGCTGTCCCACCTTTGCATGGTGTGACCTGAGAGAATTTTGGCGGTTTATTGAAAATATACTAAAGTGTGTAGTATACCAAAGTGTAAAAAAAGAACAAATCTGCACTGAGCTTGATGCCCTGGGTACCCACGTATTCTCTCCCTAATTCTCACTAAGTCTGTGGCTGAGACTTGAGCTTTTTCAGCAGTTAAATGGTTAACTTCAGGACTAATTGGCTCTGAGGCTCCAGTCCTTTGCAACAGATTATTGGCATGCTGGTAAGAGCAGCTCCCTTCCTTCCCTTCCCCCATCATTATAAAAACATGTACTGTAGCGAGAAACCAAATACCACATGGCGCCCTACACGGAGCCCATCCGTGCTCCAGCTCGGTATTTAGCACAAAAGTCCCTTTATGTTTGGGAAGCGGAGGGAGAAAATTCTGGAAACGCAAGATCGCGGTGATACCGGCTGAATCAGCAGATTTATTTGCACTGACCGGGGCGCTGGAGCCTAGAGCCCGGTGTCCCAGCTCAGCCTGAACCCACTCGCCCCACGCCGGTGGGGATGGGTGTCCGGGTGGTTGCCCAAAGGTGGGAGATGCTGGTCCCTGCACAAGGAGAGCTCTGTGCGCGTCCCCCGTCCTTCCCTGTTTGTCAGGTCACGGCTTTGTGGAGGGCTCCGAAGAGTCCCTGAGGGACTGAATGTAAAGAGAGAAAAATGAAAGCTTTTAAAAGAAAGGGAAAAAAAAAAAAAAAGTTGCATTTATGGTTTCCTGCGGGGACGCCTGCGTTTGTAGGCAGCTGTCTACAGAGGCAGTCGCCATTTCGTGAAGCGGCGTTAATGCAGCGGGAGGAGACATGTTGTGTTCGGGGGAGTTTGTATTTTAAGGTTTTTCTCTCTGGTTTTCATCGAGAGGCTTATTCATGCCACCTTCACCCTCTTTCAGTCCAAAGGCTTTCATTTTTAAAGTTAAGCTAACAAAATAATAACAAGAAGTAAGAAAAACAAGGAAAAAGGGGAAAAGTTCTCCTGAGGGGAATCACAACCAGAATCGTGTCTCTCTCCACGAGACTTTAAAAAATTCAGAGGTGTAAGATGGTTCCAAAAACGCCACGAAGCCCCTAGCGAGGATAACCAGGATGATTAACACAGCTGCTCCGGCATCACGGAGGCATGGCTGAGGTGTTCAGGGGAAATGTAGTAGATTAGGCATGTTTTAAATACAGTGTTTGATTCTAGTATAAAAAGATGGCTGACTGGTCTATGCACACATGCTACCGGCCCTTTTTGACTTGCACAGGCTGACTTGACTTCCAGGTATTGAGATCTTAGTTTTGATCTAAAAAAATCTCAGGCCACTGCCAGTGCGGCAGAACCGCTCGTTTGATCAAAAGAGAAAAAACTGATTGTGGCAGGAGCAAGGTCAGACTGAATCCTCTTAACTGCAAAACTCGTGGAGAAAGCAACAGCATTTTTGTTAAGGGGCTTTGGTTTTGGAGTTTACTGTCTCCACTCCGGGATCTTTCACTTGCAAAATACATTATAAGGCTCATTTGTTTAACAAGTCGCTGGGAGAGGGAGCATTAATGCTGGCATTTGGGAATATGAGCGATATTGTTGCATTTGATTTTGGTTTCGTGTCATTATTTTCTGGTTTCAGAGTCAGGAAAAGCTGCTCATTTATTTTTCATGTAGCTGTATTTTTATCCTGGCTTCTTAAGGAGGCAGGGCTCACGAAATCGTGCTGTTAGAGGCCTTGAGCTTTTGATCCGATGTTCAGTTTCAACAAATTCTGGTTCTGGTGTTTCTGCGCTTTTGGGGGAGGCTGCAGGTTGTAGAGACAAATTAGTGGTTCTGCGAAAAAGGACTACAAAATGAGTGCAAAGGCTGTTTTTTTTCTGCTTTCCTTGTTGACGGAGCAATCGGCATCTCTGTGCCAGTTGACCGGTCAGTAACGTAGAGCCGAGAGCGACGGCGGGCTCTGTGGGCATGGCGCAGGCGCGGCGATGCTGGGGGGTATGCGGAAGCAGGCCTCCTTGTTTCAGCTGCTCACGAAAGGCTTGATAACTTCTAACCGCGATATTCATATCGAAACTAGGGTTGCAGAAAGGATTAGTCATACTTAAAACCAAGAGAAAGTCCCATTCCGCCATGTTAACTGCAGTTGAATTTTTGCAAGGCCTTTGATCTCCTCGCTCTGGGCCTAGAAGAGCATTTCTTTTTAAAGCCTGTCACCTGCGAAGATTTCTCTGAGATGCTGATTCCTTCGTGACAGAAAAGCAATGTAAAGAAACCTTTTTTGCCACCTCAAGATCGTTATTTTCTTGATTGCCCTTTTATATCCTCCAAGGGTTACATTAAATCTGCAGGTCAAATGTAACTGGAATGCAGCGTGCACCGACGACCATCAATATGTGTGGTACAGACCTCTCATGGAAACTTCATGTGCATCTTTGGTTTGTTCGTATAAGACTGTGCATTATAATGATAATATAAAGCATAAAATCATATATAAAAATTACTTTTCCAGCATATACTAATATGCCTTTCTGAACCTCTTAATTAGGTTATATTTTCTCCTATGCTTAATTCCATTTTATTATCATCACTTGAGTAGACTTTCTGAGTTTAAATAATTGTTTTTCAACTTCATTTTTTATTCTAATTTTCATTGTCTTTAGTGTGTGTGTATATCTCTATATAAAGATAATCCTTTATTAATCTGCTGAAGAGAATAGTTTTCATTCATGCAGCAAAAGTACTGTCCCTGAATATTCATTATCAGCACCTGATATCTTAGCCAGAAGCACAATATATTAATAATTGGAGTTTAAGGAAAAAAAAAAAAGCCAGTTATTAAAGTCCCAGTGTTTCATTTTTGTTCATGTTATGATTCTAAATTATTCAAGCATTTGACTGTATCTCCTACACATACAATTCATGTTCCCCATGCATTTTTTTCCTTAAAAGCATTCTATGGTCTCCTTTATCTTACATACGACGTCAGTGTTCAAATGTACTCTTTAATACCAGCAATGTGTGTGGATTGTTACAATAAAATTTTAGATGGTTCCCTGATTAAATGCATTTTTTTTTCACCTATTTGCTTCTACTTAAGTCTAACATTCAATCTCTTGATATTCTGTTTCATGGCAAGGTTTTAAAGGTATACTGAAGCAGATGAATAAGAGGTGAAGTACCTAGCACAATTTAATTCATATTATTCCTTTTGCCATTATTAATAAAAATAGGCAAGAATAAGAAATGTTGGGGAAAATACAAAGATTATTGATGCAGATATACCTGCATATATGTGCTTGCTCTTACTCTTGGAACTCACAGACCTCTGCTTTATGTTCTGGGTTAGTTCATGGCAGTTACATTTTCCAAGTACTGACATACATGTTCGTTCCTAAATTCATTTCATATGCTTCCAAATCCTTAGGACAACATTCCATTTAGACACACCAAGAAAAACCTGGAGTGATTCCACTGACCTAAATGTAATTACTCAGCTCTGAATTAAAGGCACAGGCACGTAACTGAAGACCCATATATTTGGAGTAACAAGAAGAGATCAAAATCCCAGCTTTTGTTATTAATCTAAATGTTTCTAGACCTTAAAACAAGACACATTTGTAGAGAGAGGTAGTAACTTCTTGTGAAATCCGCTATTAAATTTTGAAGCAAGTAAGTCGTCTTTTGGGCATACAGAATCTTGTTCAGGTCTTCTGCTGGGTGAAACTGCGATGACAGTTGCAGTCAGATTGTTCAGACAGTGATCAAGTGCTGTGGATGTCTCACCCAAGGTGTCTTGCGTCCCCTTTGCCGCTTTAATTGTACAAAAAGCCATTGACCTAATTTTGCAACGAGACTCTACCAACGGTGTTTTCTTGGGCTGATTACGTTTTTTCACCAGCTCACCTTCTAATACTAAGCTTTGACTAAATATGAAAAAAAAAACCCCAAAACATTGTGAATGATTTCAAGCTGAGAGAAGATTATCGCCGTTAGTGGCTTGGTCAGAGCGAAGGAGTATTTCTTTCAGCATGCAAATCTGTTGCCTGCAACAGTTAAAGCTGCTAAATCTGGAGCTTAGATGGAGGACATGCCTGATGTGCACAAAACCGCTCTAGTCCCTAGGCTGATGAGCGCTCCTAGATGGATAAAGCTCTGGCAGGAGCCAGTTTATAGCGAACTGACTGCAGGAAGAAAATATAAAAGCTCACGGGAAACATCCGTCTGACACAGAAGCTATTTCTGTTCAGGTGACATTCTAATCCAAGTGTGTCCCTGATATAGCATCACTACATCAAAAATTGATGGGACTCCACATCTAACAAGTGTTGACAAATACAAAGAAGTTTGTTTTGAGCTACAAAAATAAGGGGTCTTCTCTTTTATGTATATGGTACGTTACAACGGGGTGATTCAGGGCTTCATCAGACTGTCTATAAAATAAAAAAAAAATATGCTTATAAGATTTCAGAAAAAAGGCACAGTTTCTTTTCACTGCATGTGGCAATTTGCTGCATAATGCATCATTTTGTCAACTATTATATAGCAATCAATAAAATGCCTTATGGTGCTACCTGCACTCAGGAGACAAGAATGAAGATTGTTATGGAAACAGGCTTGAAACTTGCTTGAAATAAAAATCCCAGTTCTATACTTGCGTTTTTGGAGGCCCGGGTTGTTTTTCTTTTCTTTCTAGAGTAGCTGTAATTCATCTTGTTCGATTTGAGTGAAATTCATCATGTTTGCAAGGCTAGTATGAAGCCCCTGTGCCTCCACGATTTATCAAGAAAGTATATTTGTTGTTATGCTCGTCATCTAAACTTTCCAAAGTATCCACTAGAACTCAGATGGAGAGTTAGTAGAAAATAAAAATTAGAGCTTATAGTTGGGGGGGGAGGGGTGTCCTTGATTTTCATGTGTAAATACATATTTGTGCTAAGTCTGTTTTCCTTTTTCTGATTATATTCCTCAAATACTTAAGCAATCAAACTTTACTGGCTCATGTTTGCAGCAAATAAATTTCAAGGATAGACAGATGAATGCCTTTGGAAAATGAACTTTAAATCTGCACAAGGAAGTAATCAAGCTAGAATTTCAAATTATCCGGGTTTAAAAAAACCTCCAAATTATTATTAATTTCATTGCCAAATGTATTTTTTCCCAGCTACGTTTAAAATCCAAATACTCTGAAGATTTTGCTTAAAAGTTACAAAGTGTTCTCTTCTGACTCTTTACGTACCAATTGTGTGATATATTGGAAAGTGAGAGAACAGTATCTCTGTTTTGAAACGTAAAATTGTGTATGGCTCTCTTAATCTTGCCAATGCTTTTTTTACAGACTCTTGATAAAACAATGACCGCCTCCCAGCTCAGCAGAACACTCCTACGACTCTGCAGACCATATTTTCCAGCTAGAATGGTAAGAAAAAGAACACTGTTAGCAGCTTCTACTCTTTAAACAGATTTAAAACCCCACCAATATGTCTAATCCTTGCATGTTTCCAGTCCTGCAAGTATCCAAGCAGCAGGCTTCATCAGTAGGGAGAAATTAAAGTGTGTAAGTCACAGAACCTGCCTTTGCTTGCTATAGCTACAGGTATTAAAGTTCCTGGGAAGGTGCACATTACTTTCTTATTTGCTGTCAAAGGTGATTTCAGTACTAAGCGAAGTTGCATCATTCTTTTTCTCGTAAGGAGACATGTAATACCTTGTTAGCACTTACAGAAATTCTAGTGTCCAAGTAGGGACAGGCAAAATGGTCAATCAGTATTTTTTCTACCACGTCCCAGTCCTCTTATAAAAGTTTGTCAAGCCAAGCACAATAGTTTGTTACCTAAAAGCTGACCTGAAAAAAAACCAAATAACTTCTTACAGGTAGCAGGGGTTAAAAAATGGGGGTAAAGAAACAGATCCGTTGTTCCAAGCTCCAGTGGCTTACTTTAAGAAGCAATTAAACATATTATTAAACAATCACAAACTGTCATAAGATTTCATCAAAATAAGGGCTAGTGTATCTTTCCCGCCTTTCTTATACCTCTAAGACTGCTGTTTAAGGCAATCACTGTATGTTAAATGTTGACCAAATACAGTGTTAAATACCTTGACAGAGGTGGTTACTATTTCTTACAGTTAAGATGGCAACAAGGGATAATTAGAAGATGATCTGTAATAACAACAAAGAACTTCAAGTTTCAAACCTCCTTAGGAAAAGTGAACTTGATTTCTCATGAAAAATATATGTATATTCCTTAGTCAAGCTAATAGAAAGCACAATAATTAATGCTCTCATTAGACAACAGTTACTGGTCTTTTATTTGCCTTATTCTGTACAGGAACTCATGCAAAACTGAAATAGTGAAGTGGGTAAGTTTGGGAACTCTTAGATCCAAAATTTGAGCTCAGGCCACAAGATCACGTGTACAGGAACAATACTGATTCTTTGATGCATTGTGACCAACAAGTTAAAAATTTGCTTAGGAAAGACAGCTAAGATATTGGTTCCATTTCTCAATTCCATTACGTCCTTATAGTTTTTATTGATAGCTTATTTTTCTTTGGAAACAGGAATAAAAAGAGCTGAATCTTGGTTAAAATTGCTTCATTTTGAATAAATTGAAAAAGCACTGGAGTTTGGCTTAGCAGACTGAAAGATTTTTTTTCTTTACCATATGTTTATGACACTGATAGGAATTTGTTTCTAATTACTCTTGGTAATAAACCTTTTTCTTGCTGCTCGCAAGGTTCATCGTTCTAAACACGAGCACCGAAAAAGTGCTAGCAAAACGACCATATTAACATAATCTTAGTTTTCAGTGTTAAATCCTAGAAACAAAAAGGGCGTATGTAAAAGTTCTCTCTGTGTGTGTGGATGTGTTTGCAATTATTCATTACAGGCTGGAACAAAAGTCTGGATTTGAATTCCAGATCCAGCCCCGGAGCAGAATGAATAGCATGAGCTGATTGCTAGAATTGGGTTTTACCCTTGCTGCTGCTGTTGCTACTGCTTGTTTTGTGACAGCAGCAAAAACCTTTAGCCAGGATCAATATACCATAATCATCCTCACCCGTCACACAGGGAAGTTGGTTCCATGCTTAGAAGAACTTTGTCTTTATTTGCATTTCTGTCTGTTGCTGTTATTCCGTGTCACGGCTGTGAGAAGCCCACAAGATGCGAGCGGCGCAGGCATAGCCGGACTCTTGAAGCATCTGGGCACGTTGCTCCAAAATCCCAGGTTTTCAGCAGTGTGATAGAAGGTAATTTCTATCTGCCTGCACAATGACTTGATTTTAATAGTGAATTACTGAGGAAGGAAACAGAAGGGGAAAAAAAATAAAATAAAAGATTGTTTTAGTAACATGTTACAGGTTACATACAAAAATAGAAAATAGGACTTTATTCAGGACAATGACAATTTCTGTGAACATCCAGTTTGGAGGAAGTTAAATGCCTGCCACAAAACAGCTTACTGTGTTCAAAGGGCATTTGATATCCTGTTTGCGTATTCTCTATCGAAATAATCCAAACTATTATGTTTGGCTTCAGGCCTAGAAAATTATTATTGATTTCTCCCGAACAGTGATAGAATTTTGGTTGAAAAAAAGTTTGGTGACATCGCACATCTCTCAATCTTGTTTAGACTCTGGCTTTTCACTTCAAAAGGCAGATACAGTACTTAACCATTTTGTCAAATACGGGTGTTAGATCTCTCCCTTTCCATTATATTTGTGTCACCAAAGAGCTATATGCTACATTTGCACCTTGTGTATCACAAAGAACGAGCTGCTTCACCAATCTTTTGGTATCCTCTGGTGCAGAGGGCATGTTGGGGTCGGCAGGGAAGGGACACCGTCCTGTGAAACTACAGTGTGCTTTTGCGTGTCGTCCCTAAGGGATAATAACAATCTTCACGGGAGCTGGGGAGAAGGAAAAAAGGTTGTAGGAGAAAATAGTTGGAGTAAGTATCAGAAAGTGAGGTTGTGTGTATCTGGAATGCTAGCTGCAGATGCAGTCTCAGAAAATAGTTCCCAAATTAGTAATGGAAACGTTAAGTTGTCTCGTTATTATCAGACATGTGGTTCATAAAACATGGCTGAAGTATTTGGTCTAATGATACACAAAGCAAGGAAACGTGTTCTCTAAAATAGAAGAAATAAACGGTATGGAGGAATTTGCAGTTGTGTAGAAATGCTGAACTTAGACGGAAAAAAACAGGGGTAACCACAGAGGCAGTAGAAATGAGAATTTTGTGTTTACACAAAACTGACCATGGGCGATAAAGAAGTGAAAAAGGAGACCGGCACTATTCTACTGTTTAATTAGGAAAAAAGAATGCAAACAGAAAGACTGTTACTGGTACATGAACAGCAAAGTTGTCTGACAAGTACTGCAGGTCTGGAGAGAGTGATACTTACGTTCATGTACATGTAACTCACTTGAAGCCAAGAAACAGGGGAGGTAATGGATACTTGTGTAAGCTTTTTTGGAGCTGCTTTAGGCCTTGGTGGCCAGGAAGCAAAAGAGCAGTACTGAATATATTTAATAAGGATATTAGACTTCCAGTAATTTTTCGGTTACACGTAACAGCAATACAGAAAGTGATTTCCAAAACCGCTTCTGTCTGTTAATGTATATTTTTTTAAAAGAGGAACAGTCTATTGTGTTAGATTCGGGTATAGTTAGAGAAAATCAGATAACAGTTTGAGCATACAGGTTAGGTCTTGTTCAGTTACAATCTTAAACTCTTCTGCCTGGAACTACAGTACTCTTAAAAAGTGCAATCATGATCTCTTTTCTCCCTTTCATGTGGTTATTGCAAGTGATCACACTTTATATATCTTTCTAGAAATGTACTTGGATTCTGGGAAGAAACAATAGAAAGGCTGGAAATTGTACACTGAACTTCTCATCTTGATCCTTACTGTGAAGTCATACCTTGCAGCGTCGGCTGAAAATGCCTGCATGAGTAGAAGTGCTTTTGCTGTGCCCTACTTTTATCTAGTTCCCGCCTTATCCTTGGCTGCCTTTCCCCTTTCTTCACCATTGGTTGTTTTCCAAGGAGGACAGTATCTGGGTTCTGTCCATGCAAACACCTTTACATGCAGTTACGCATGAGTAGCTCCAGTGAGAGCAAGAGGATTAGCCTTTGCAAGAATCTGAATGGGAATGAAGTTGCAGAACAGGCTTCCTGCTCTGCATAGTCTCCACAGACCAGAAGTTCAATTCTTTTTCTTGTGGGGGTGGGGAAAAAAGGCCTTTTGCCCTCTTCCTGTGAGAAGCAGTATCTGCTCTTTTGCTCCACCATTGATTCCTTGGATGGAGAGTCCCATGCTGCGGTACCTTTATGTGGGCCACCGCATGTGGGCCACCATTCCTTCTTTGAAGATGGTAACCACCTTATCACCACTCTCTACAAGCCAGTAGATTTGTGTGTTCCTCCCCTGCTATGTTATACAGGGAGGTCAGCTTTTCTCTGTGTTTTTAAAGGAAATACATCTCTTGACTTAAAATCATTTCTCCTCAGGGACATTAGTGAGCAGTTCTTTTCAGCTGACCAGCTACTTCTGGCTTTTCCAGGACCCAGCTCAGGAGATCGCTGCTAAAGTCCAACTGCATGATTTCAAGTGCCGGACTAGCTCCTGAGACCTTCCACAATCATTTTAAGCATTGTTGGTTTAATTGCTGCCATAACTACCCACGTTATTAGTATAAAAAAGGAAGAATAGGACTCCTTTCTCTCTGCTTTTAATGGAGTAAGCCGTGCAAATAAAAGGAGGAGACAGGCATGCATATCATTCAAACTGACTGCTGAAGTATGTAAATATTAATTATGCTGTTCTGTCAGGCTTGCTGGGTGTGCCTCTTGCAGAGGAACATCATAACCAACTGTCTGGGGACAGGCGTTTGTGACAGTGACCAAGAATGTGGGGGATGCCCCTCTATTGTGCTGATATCTGAAGTGGTTTCCATGGCAGTAGTCAAAATAGGAGGCAGCGTCCTGGTGAGGTTGGCATACGAGACAGTTTCTATGGTGTTGGCTAAAAAAAGTGCGATACCTAGTTTTATTTGCGTGTCTGTCGTGTTTTTGAGAGGTACGAATGAGGGCTGGGATTGCTGTTGCAGGTGGGCAATGCGAGTGCTCTGGCTCTTTCCACTGGCGGGGCTTAGGAGCGGGTTCAGGGTGTACAGTGACGGAGGCCCAGGGCAGTTGGCTGTACTTTGGTCAAGAGAGCAAAGATTTTTGTGGCACCTCTGTCTGTGGTGAGGTGGAGCCGGTGCCCAGCCCTGGTGCTGGGTGGGCTGTGCCAGGGCCCAGGCCAGGCTGCCGCCTATAGAATCATAGAACAGTTTGGGTTGGAATGGACTTCTAAAGGTCACCTAGTCCAACACCCTGCAACGAGCAGGGACATCTTCCACTAGATCAGGTTGCTCAGAGCCCCGTCCAGCCTGACCTTGAATATTTCCAGGGGTGGGGCATCTACCACTTCTCTGGGCAACCTGGGTCAGTGTTTCACCACCCTCAGTTGTAAAAAGTTTCTTCCTTCTATCTAGTCTAAATCTTCCCTCTTTTAGTTTAAAACCATTACCCCATGTCCTATCACAACAGGCCCTGCTAAAGGGCTAATGAATCATAGAATTATCGAATGGTTTATGTTGGAAGGGACCTTAAAGATCACCTAGTTCCAACCCCCCTGCCATGGGACAGGGACACAGGTTGCTTAAAGCCCCATCCAGCCTGGCCTTGAGAACTGAGTTCTTTCTGCAGGAATGGCAGATAGGGAACTGGGTCGTTAGGCGAGGGGTGTTTACAGGCCAAGTTAGGGGGGTGAGCCCCTGTGTAGGTCGGTGCAGGTTGGCGAGGGGCGCCTTGGGCAGGCTGAGGTCTGAAGAGACATCTGAAGCGTGGGCTAGGAGAGAAGGCGGTGCTCAGATCAAGCAGGTCGCGGCTGCGATGATGCGGGGTGGAGCCGGGGACGCGCCGGACAGGTGGGGCTGGGGAGCGGGTGGCAGCAGGGCCCAGGGCCGCCGGCGGGGCGGGCGCTCCGAGCCGGCTCCCTGCCGCCCTCCTCCTCCTGAGGGGAGGCTTGTGCGGACGGGGCACGAGCCCGCGGTGGGCGGGGTGTGGGGTGCGAAGAGTCGGGCGGAAGCCAATAGGAGCGCCGAGGTGGGGGAGCGGCGGCGAGGGCGACCAATGGAGGCGATGCGCGCGCTCGGACTGTGGCGGGGCGGTCGCGGCGCGGCCAATGGAGGAGCGGCGCGCGGCGCGCGCGCGCAGCCGAGGGCGGGGCGGGGCGGAGGGGTGGAGGGGGGGCAGGGGCGCGGGCCCGCCCCTTCCTCGCCGCAGTGAGTAGTGAGCGGGCGGCCATGTTGTGGGGGGGGGAGGGGAGGAAGGAGTTGAGAGGAGACGGGAGAGAGTCTCTCACACATACGGCACAAGATGGCCGGGGAAGCAGCCGCAGCTGCGGACGGGCTCCCGGGCGTTGTCCCCGCCGCTCGGAGCGGGGAGGTCCGGCGAGCCGCCCTTGGGTGCCGGTCTCGGCGACCAAGTCGGGCCCAGCACTCTGAGGGGGGTTGCGGGACGACGGAGGAGGGCGGCGAGCCGGGCTGCCTTGCCGGGGCTGCCGACGAGCGGAGGGCAATGGCGCCGGGCTGCGGAGCTCTGCCCGCGCCTCTCCCTCGCCGGGCGGGCGCGGGGCTGCCCTTCACCGCGGGCAGGGCGAGGAGGGGAGCAGCGCCCCGTTCTCAGGGCCCCCGGTGCCTGCCGACGGGCTGCTCTTCGCCGGGTAAGTGCTTGAGTCTCTTCGCTTCTCATTGTCCTTTGTCCTTGGGAGGAAAAACAAAATGTCCTTGGAGCCGGGAGGGGGAGGGGGCGCCTGCCTCTCCCTGCCCCCCCCCCCGCCTTTCCCTGAGGGGAGCCGTGGGAACCCCCGCTTGTCTCCGTGACCCTTTTTTGGGGGGAGCCTCGCAGTTTCGGGGGGGAACGGCGGGAGAAGGGGTGCCGCAGAGGGAGCCCGGCTCGGCGACCGCCCCGCTGACACTCGGCGGCTGCCGGGCTGCAGAGCGCTTCCCCCCCCGCCTCCGCGGCTCCTGCAGCACCGAGCACCCCGTCCCCCATTGCAGCAGGGAGGACGGGGGGGCAGCTGCAGACGGGTCCCCCAATGCAGCAGTGGGGAGAGGGGGGGCTGCAGACCTGTTCCCCTCCAGTGCAGCGTGGAAGGGGGGCATCTGCAAACCAGCTTGTAACTCCAATGCAGCAGTAAAGGGGGGGGGGGAGAGGTGAAGGCTGGACTACATCATCAGTTAAATGTTTAGCCCCAAGCCCATGTCTGTTTAAAGAGCATTTGTTGCCCATTGCTGCTCAGAAGGGGATATGTTTTCGTAGTTTGTAAGAACAAAGACGCCATGTCCTTTTCTCTTAAAAATAAAACTTGGTGGTTTTTTTTGTGGGGTGTTGGCTTTTAACTCTTTCTAAACCAGTAGGAAAAAAACAGGCTGCGGATAAGACAGCTTAGTACTTTACTGAAACAATAGGTAGAAATTTACTTCACTCGAAAAACAGCAGTTCAGGTGCAGAACTTTAAAGCAAACTCTTAAGAATTACGTGCAAGATGATTTTGCAATTAAAACGGCAGTACAAAAACTTACAAGCTTAAAAAAAACAAAGCTCGGTCATGCCAAGTCTACAGTTTAAAGTTGGCAAAATACTACAGTTGTGATTTAGACGACACTACGAGAAGAAAAGGTAGTTACTTAAGTATGAATTACATGCTAAGGAAACGAATGAGTTTCTGTGTGACATTAAAAGCTTTTAAAAAACATTTATTAGGTGTCAGTTTTGGTTTTAGTATTCAGTTTATGTATTTTTCAGGGAGCTTGCAGTAATTTCTGTTTATGTAGCTTTTTTATCGTTGTTTCGATGGTTAATAATTTAGAAGTTGTACAACACCTATTGCAAGACTTTCTAAAAATGCAAGTTAAATGGAATGCCTGATGTTTGTTATGCGTTGGCTCGCATTCGGCAATTACCAATTTAAGGATAAAATGGTAATTCCAAATGCATAAAAAGTCACTGTAGTAGAGAAAGATGTAAATATATGAAGAACTTTAGTTTTAATTGGAGATTGTGTATAGCCACATTTGTTGAATTTATCTGGTGTACACTTGTACAGGATTATAAAACTCCGTGCAGGTTTTAAATATTGCAATTGGAGGTAAATCTATATTTTTCTGGTACTTCCTCTGCAAATACGAATCCGTCATTACGACAATGAAAGTTGGCTTTTTTTTGAAATATAAAAACAAGTTTCAGTGACTGTTGGACTTCTATCACCTTTATGCAGAGTGTTCGGTATTTTTATTTTTGATTTGGATTATGGTGGTTTTATAACCCCAGCAACAGTTCTGCAGTGTAGAACAGGTTCTGACATACACACTTTGCTGAAAAGAAAGTTCTAGCTTTAGGTGGGTGTCTGCTGAATTTTTCTTTTTTATATATATATATTAGGGGATAATTTTTAAAATAGCTTTGACTTGTTTCTTTCAGCTACTGAAAATAAAATAGCAGCTAAATGTCTCTGAAAGTAAATTGCTCTTAATTCTTAATGTAGTTTATTAAATGATTTTGTGGTTTTATATATATAGGGTATACAAATTTTAATTTGTATCTAGATATCTTTTAAGGTAACATTAAAATGTTATTTTAATTTACCCACGTATTTACAGGATGATTCCAAACTTCTAGAGTATGAAATAGTGGTGATAAATATAACTGCTGCAAAATAAAATATTAAGCCTTTTCACAAAAGGCGAGAAAAGTTGGTTAAAGGTAGTGCAGATATGGTGTTCCTTGTGTTAAAGAGCATAGTTTAGGATCTGATTAAAGGTTAAAGAAGTTGAAGGACAAAGAAGATAATCTTTTTTGGGGAGATCAAGAAACTTATGACTTAAAATTCAGAGATGATGATGACAGAAGCCATTTTAAAACTACTTTGCTATCACTAGAGGTTATATTTAATTTTGCATAGGCTACTTCTAAAGACTTTCATGTGGACAAAAAAAAAAGTAGAAGGACCGACAGGTATTGTGTGATAAATTACTCAATAAAAAATTATATCTTAAATTGGCTAGACATTTGATCTTTGTCATTCAAAATTAAAGTAATGGGAGACAGAAGAGCAGATTGCAGTTATTCATGCAAAAATATAGACCATGCATGTTATATGTCAGTCACTCTTCATCTCAGTGTTTTTCTTCAGCCAAGTATGTACAGCCACCCGTACTTTTATTTTTAGAGTTGAGTTCTAAAGATACAGTTACTGCTATCATAAGTTTTTCCTAACCTAATAATTACCTAAAGATCAATAAATTTCAAGTGTCTGACTTGTTTTGCTTTTCTAAAGCAAAATGCTGAAAATTTCCATACTTTTTATTTTTTTTAGGTAGAATTCCATGAACAATACCTTATTTCCTGACTGGCTTCCAGAAGAATCGTTCATACCTTATTTTCTTAGGTAAGAGTGGTTGTAACTTATGGTAGTATGTTAATTTTCTCATTATTTTTTTTCATCTTGGGATTTGTCTTTTTGCTACTGTGCAGACGGGACGAAGAAAAATCTCATTTTTAAATTGAAGGGGAGACATTTTGTAAATTATCTGTACTCTTTAAAAGCCTTGTTTTGCAGATATGGGTAGACTGTCTTAGAATAATGTGATCTTTATGCTGCTACTTCTGTATAAATTTTAGCTTATTAAAGTTATTAAATAAGTGGATTGTTATTTTTTTATATATGTATACACATACATGTGCATTATATTTGTTGGGAAATGACAGTATTTTCATATAAACCCAGAAGTTCTGTGTGTCCCATTTTACCAGTGAAAACATGCATTGAACTTTAAAAATTGTTTGTTTTTTGTACTTAATGAGTTTGTAGCATTAACGCTTGGGAATATTGTAGAATTTGTATATGATAGTAATAACCCTAGACTTCAGGTATTCATACAGAAGGAAACTTTTGGGGCCTGTTTCTCATTTTTGAAGACCTGAATGCTAATGCTTGTTAAGGATAGAATATTACATTCTTGTTCTGTAGGTAAAATTTTTATTAATTGTAAGACACCTTACGTGTTTTGAAAAAGTTCACATCAGTCAAGAACTGTAGGTAAAATCTGTATGTACCTTTTGTTTTCATACAACCATGGTTTTGTGTTGTGTTTTTTTTTCTTTTTTTTTCTTTAAAGGCTATTACTGGATATTGTTCTCACTTCCAAAGAGTCAGATGGCTCGATGGGTGAAAGACCTTGAGCAGATTTCTGTACTGTGCATACCAGGTATGTTATACTGTGTTAGTTTTGTTGTTGATTTTTTAAATTATCCTGGAAGTAATTTTTTTTATCGAAATAAACATTGAACATTTAAGCTACAATGTGTATTATCCTGTTGAATTTTCTTTCAAGTTTTAGTGCATTTGAAAACTGTTAGTATGTACTAAATACAGTAATGTTAATGTTTCCTTACGCATCTTGTAAGATTTTTATCGTCGCTCATAAATAAGACTTTTTTAAAAAATCCGAAATGATCATGTCAGCACGTTGTAAAATAAAGCTGTGCTTGTGAGAATTGCCATCTCTACTAAGGACATTCAGTCTAATCAAACTTCAGAAATTCTTTTCCTTCAGTTGAAGATACTGGTTCACTAGCAGGTGACGTTCATAAGCTTTTCCTTTCCAATAAATTGTTTCTATACAATAAACTTCAAAATTCTTTTTTCAGTGTAAATTTTACTCTTAAAAGCCTAAACCTGCACCCAGTCGTTACGAAGTATCTTGCTGGCCTTCTTGCGGTATAAACAAATCAGCTTTCTAATGTTTGGGTTGGTTTTTTTTACACTTTAATGTACTGCATTTAGAGACAGAGTAACATGTTACATTTGAATCCTGCTTTCACCACTGTGTAATTAAAAGGTGGGAATCTTCTTTGCCTATCTTAACTGGTTCCTTTTCACAGCTTACCATGCTAACGTACTTCAGTACATATTCAGGGCCTCCAAGTGTAAGCCATCTTCATGAAGACACGTGTATCAAGATTCTCAAAAATCTCTTGATAATTTGCCTTTAAAATCATGATAACTTAAGAATACAGATCTTATGAACCCCTACCTGAGTGCAGCTGTTCTCGTTGTCTTGGAGGAAGGTTTCAGCCTGTTCATATAAGAGAAGTCATATACCGATTTTTGCATAAGCTTTTTAAAATGTCTCTTTAGATTGTAGTAAACCTGTACTTGCAATAAGTCACTGCTAATATGCAAGACAATTCAAATAATATTTATAGATAATAGATGTGTACCATACACCATGGACAACATGCAACAAAATGGCTAATGAACAAGGTTGTTAGGTATGTTCTAGAACTTCATTGTGTAACTGTCTGATGTGAAGTTTGAGAACTAGAAGTTTGTGTTAGAAGTGACCTGGTACCTTGAGAAGGACAGCAGAACATATATGGAATACCACATGAATTTTCAATTTAGAGGGTCAAAATCTTCAAGTCTTGCAGTCTATTACGATAAAGGCAAGACTAGCCTGATTCACATAAAAGTCTGATAGTAATGATGGGATTGAACTTGTCAAACTCAAGATTTGTATTCCTGATGTTAAATCCTTAAATTTCTAAAGCTGCAACTTTTAATTGACCTGCTCTTTAAAAAAATAAAAAAAATATAAAAAAGACAGTGCTCGAGCAGGGTCCTCTCGAATGGCTTGAGCATTTTATGACGAATATGAAATTGAGCAGTGTGATCTTAGATATTTCCTGTATCATAATGATGTTTGTGCTGAATAGATATTATAATAAAAACATTTAAATGTCGCTTGTTACTTTTGTGAGCTCTTTGGAGCTACCTTTTCTTGTAAGAACAGCGTGTTTTCATCTAGTAAATGGCAACTTGATCTTTAGGCTAGGTAGACCTCAGTAGGCTAGATGCACACTTCTGGGGACTTGAGAAAAATTTTAGTTCATGACCATCCTACAGCATACTAATGAGGATTGATGAGGTCAGAAGAATGCTCTCTGGTTGAGTCTTTTTTTTGGCAGAGGAAGCTGTTCCTTTGTGGTGATAAAAAGCCATACTAAGTATTCTCATAGAATTAATTTGTAGCATTGACAGTTTATGTGGGAAAAACATTGGTGTGGTGATATATATCATCTTTGCAGAAATCCTTCATTAATTTATCCTGAGAAAGAATGTGGTGTCAGGTAAATAGCTTTAAAGCATCTGGCCTCACCTCATGCTGTAAAAGGAGATACACTTTCCTCATTCTTAGAGCTAGAATTGCCAATCTTTTGGTAAAGGAGTCATGGACATACAATGCAAGGCATGTTTTATGTGGTATAGGCTGTACTGTACTTGTGAGACCTCATTCTACAATTTAAAAATAAATATAAGCCACAACTATAAGATTAACTAAAAGGAATAAAAAGTAAATCTATGTTTATTTTTAAGTCGGGGATGGATTTTTTTAATCACGCAAGTTACAACAACTACTGTGAGTAGTTTGATTAAAAGATTTTTAGTTTGACATTTATTAAAAAAAATGTTAAATAGGAAATACAGGTGTTAATCTGAAAGGCTAATTTTTTTCAGCTGAAACTTGTATTTACTAGCTTTATAGTTTGCGGCTTTTGGCATAAGCCTTCAGCTTTCGTGATGCATAGTATATTTCAGGAATTAATGTGTTTTGGATATTAAAATTTGAAAACTCAAAATACAGTGGTATATTTTATAAAGGTGGAAAAATGATCGCTCACGTGATCATACGAATGAAATGTAATACGTTATTAAATCTTGGTTGTGTTTTTGCAAAACTCATTGTTTGGTTCATCCGTTCACTTAAGAGTAGAGAACTCTTACTACTACTGAGTGGTACCACCCTGACAAATATTAGATTCCTTTTGCAAAATTTTGCTGAGGTAAGAACACACTCTGGTTGAGTCTTAATAACTTCTTCCGTAGAGGAAGCTATTCCTCTGTGGTAAAATAAAGCCATATTAAGTATCCTCATTAAAGCTTCTATGAAATTACCATACCTGGATGTTAACTATAAAATTAAAGAAAACAGGAACTGCCTTGAATGCAGAGTATGTATGTTTAGCTGTGCCATAAATTATTAAAAATAAGTTGAGAGCTGTAAGTTGAAAATCTCTCAATTGTTAACTTTACCTAGGCTTTTTGTATTAAATTGTAGTTTCTCAGTGGCACTTTTTTGAGTGGAACGGCACCTAAATGACAAAAGAAGATTTAAAGGGCATAAGTAAACGTCTTTGCCCTGTTCATGGCTTGCGCTTTGTATGACTGATAGATGCCTCTTGGATGATCAAAGTCCAGCAGCCATGTTGTGTTTCTTCTGCCAAGTGCCTATCCACCATTTTAGAAGTACATCAGTCTTGTGCTTCCATTTAATAGCAGCTGTTGGATCACATTTTAAATGCTTGTTTTCAACCTCTAAATTTCATGTTCATTTGGATATTCTGCATGTTTATGCCAGTTTCCTATAATTTTTTATCATTTCCCCTTTCTAAAGGGATTTTTTTCCATATTAATCATTTCAAGTAAATTGCATCAACAAAGAAATTACAATTCTGTTCATCACAGCTTGCTTTCGTTTCCACATCTGAGTAGCTATCAATTTGAAGAGGAGAACTGAGAAGAGTGTAGAAAATTATGCACAGTATATCACTGAATAGATCCATTAATTTTTATGTATTTGAGGCTATATTCTAATATAAGTAGATTCTGAGAGATCATGAGATCTCTTTGCTTGTACAGGTTAGGTGGATAACTTGTATGCCTCTTGATAGTGGATGATGTGGATTGCCAATAAGTATTTTTAAAGTTGAGTTTTCAAATTTGGGCCTTGTCCATATAGAGATAACTTTGGGATACAGAGAAGAGAACTTGTTCCGTGTCAGCGTGTTAAATAATGCCACTGCATCTAGCTGATATCACCTCTTAGTAAAATGAGTATTTTAATTATTTTTATGTGAAGGGCAGATCAGTTCGTTTCACATACTTCCATGTGATGCCCAATTTTCTTTTTCAAAAATTGCAAGAAGGATTTTCTTGTTGTTGTTGCTTTGTTTCTTAAGGGATTTGCATATAAGACTGGGTCTGAATTTCTTGGGTGGTTTGCACAGGTTCTTTGTTAACAGGTTGCCTAGTTCAAATTTTTTATAAAAATGTCTTTTGTGCTATATGCTGTGATGTGCTGGGGATGTTTATTTTATTTGGGATAGGAATTTTGTAATAGTCTTAGGCTAGTGCTCTGCTCTTATAGGCCCTTAAGTTGTTCTCTTTTTTTTTTTCATTTTTTAATTTTCTTTTAATTCAAGTGTTTAATATACCATTTTCCCTACAGATGTGTTGAGGAATTGATTTACTCACTGTAAGCAAAATAACTGCTCTTGATTGAAGCACTGGTAAGTTGTTATTCTGAATAACGTTTACTTTTTAGCTTTAAAAAAAACCCAGTGAACACACGTGGCTATAATGTGGCTATAATGTTTAACTTGCTGAAGTTTTTGACGGAATACATCCTGAAATTCCTTAAAGTTTGTCTGTGTGCACGTGTGTGTTTCTAGAAGGCTTAGTTAGAAGGACCACAGGAGCATTCTTGCTGGGCTCTTGGGAAGTGAAGCTATACTTGGATAGTTCTCACAACCTGTCTCAATGGAGAACAGCTTTCATATCTAATTGTAGTTCTTTGGTCTTCTGCTTCTGTGATTTAACTCCTTATTTTGTTGAGAAGTATTTGCTCATTCAGAATGCTTTGGTACACAAATGTCTGTCTCTACTAAGTACTACACACAATTTGGATAACATGGTGTGGAAAGTATCATAGCAGGAAGAATATGTCTTACAAGCATCTTGTGTTGTCCTTTTACACTTCTGTCAGGATCAGTGAGGGTCTTTGAGCAGATAGTTACTGTTTTCTGTTCTATGTTCTGGTTCTGTTCTTCATTCATACCATTTTCTGCAAAGCTGAACCTTTATGTAATGCTGATACAGTTTTCTGTATTAAACTGCTAGCTGTTAGACTTCATCTAGGAACCATTCACCATATAGTCAAAATACAAAATTGGCGGGGTTGAGTAGAAAAACACATTCAGTTTTATATTGGATGAATATGGGGATAGGATTTTCTCCAGTTTCCTTTACTGAAAGGAATTTGGTCTTGATGACCTTTTGCTGTCTCTAGCACATTCTGTGGCTCTCTTGGGAGTTGTCTCTGGAAAGACCCAAGTCCTTTTGTCTTCTTGTCTGATTAAAATTCAGACTCTTTGATTCTACAGTTTTAATTAGGGCATCCATTGCATTTTGTGTATGTGAATCAGTTTTTTTAGTGGGAAGCTCTATTCCTGTAGAACTAAGCTTCAGAATATATGCTTTTCTTTAAAAGAGACAGTTTCTTGGAGACAGTTCTTTCAGTATGACATGCTACCTGATTGAGTAATGCTTTCCTTACACTGTAGACAGCTTGAGAAAATGTTCCAAGAAGGAAATATTCTCTTGTTTTGGTGAAGAGATGATAGTGATTTTTAACTGTCCAATGGCTACGTATGGTAGCAGAGACCATCTATGCTGCCTCAGTCGCTAGAAAAGCGGCTACTCCCAAAGTCCCCTGCTTTCTTCTCATCTACTCACGTGATGTGGAGACTAATGTAGAACTCTTTGGAAAGGAAAAAGAGTGTATGTGGGGGGTAAGGTATAAGTCTTGCTAGGCTATATTATCATGGCCTTGTGCTGCTTTTAGGTACATTTAATTTTGAACCAATTTTATCACTGAGTTTTCACTCCTGAAGCAAAACAGTAGAATTCATGAACTTTAAGGAATTGCATTCTTATTGTGCGTACTTGTGCTCAGTTTTAATGATCTTTGATTAGTGTTTTATCTCTTCTGCTGCTGTGTTCTGTAAATTTTACTACTTTGTTCTTTCAGAAGTCTTAAACTAATTATCACACTGTAGGTATGTGTAGAACAGCATATTTCTCACTATGTTAGAAGTAAATGTTACTCCTTCCAACTCTTCCTCAAAACTCTTCTTGTGCTGTCCACTGTTGCCTTTTTTCCCCAGTCACTGGCTATAATCTCTAAACATGTGACTCATGTTCCATTTTTATATTAATCTTCATCTGTTTCCTGCATCTTTCTGTGTGCGTTTTTCTGTTTCCTCTCATTGGATTGTAAAGCAGTTGTCAGATCTGGTTTCTTGGGCAGGAATTTGTCTTTTCAGTTACACACTGAGTAATTCTTCCATCCTCTTGTGGTTTATAATCCTTGCCCAAAGGAAGGGGTGAATGTGAAACTCTTAATTGACTTAGAAACAGTTGTCTTCAAAAGAAGTTGGCTTCAAAATGCCTTTGTAAAAACATCCAAATGTATGGATCTTGAAAAGATCCAGTATTACCCTCTGGTAAACATAAATAATGTTTAGTTGAAACACTGATTTTTAATTATCTTTTTTTAATAGAAGGGGGTGAAATATTTGAAAACACCAGGAGCTTTGTTGAAGTTGGCATACTTTGCTTAATGCAATAAAACTTATTATTTAAAAAATAATATCCACAAAAAACAATGCATCTGTGAATAAAGTCACATCTTACCTGAAATTAATCTCTAAATCTGAGAAACTTGGCAAACAGCCTTTGTTAGCTAAAAATACCTGATCCTACATGAGTTGTGCTTTTACTGCTGTGCCTGCTGAACATCTAGTAGTGGTAAAAGTGGACTTAGGACTGTCCAGAGTACTTAGTTACTTTTAACGATTGGACAGAACATCATTATGGACTTTAGAAGTCAATAAAGGGCACGTCTGCTTTTCCCTGTAGTGTCAAAGTTACCGACATGTGTCTTTGAAAATGAAAATCTTGCTTTAATGAACTTTGAAGTGTAGAACTTCAGGTTTGGTTTGCTCAAAACGTCATTCTGTCCATTCAGCTCCCTCTGTTGGAGTGAATTCCCCTTAATAGCAGTAAGTTTTAAGTTCAAACCTCAGTGTGAGGGATTTCACTCTGGAAAACTTTGTGTCTTGGTGTCTTGCGCCCTTGCGGTGATGCATGGACATTCTGCGTGTTACTGACCTTCAGTCTCAGACTAAAGAAACGCAAGGTTTCCATAGCCATGAAACTGCTGAAGCTGTGGATTTGGCCCTAAGAGATATCTTTTATTGCTCTGGCCCGGTAATAGGTAGAGCAAACAAATAAGGAATTACAAAAAGCCTAAAGAGAAAAACTTTGTGAACTCATATCTTTCAAAACTGTTGCCTTAAACCTTAGGCATGGTTGGGAATGGTATCTGTCCATTGATACGGAGTGTCAATATGTTACCAGTGTTTTGAAGGAAACTTTGAAAGTGTTACATGACTATCCAGGTCCCTTATTTATTGCTACCAAAATCCTATGTTTGGAAAAAAATATAGTAAATAGAAGATAATAAAGCTTGAAAAATGGGATGATGCCTAACTGATGTTAGAGAAGGAATGAAATATTCACATCATCTAGCAAAAAAATTGGGCTATTCAATGGATGCCTTAAGTGTAGGATCACTGCATATGTCTTAGTGGTGAAGGAGTATATTTTTGCAACGTTATTGAAACTCCTCAGTAAAATGTGTGTTAATTCATAAATAAACAAATGCTGAGAAATCTTTTAAAGCAAATGTAGATTTCACATGAAAAATGTACAGATTGCTATTAATATTTTGGCCATTACTGTGGCATCTTTTTGATGTATGAATAACTTTTAGAATAAGGGCTGTTGTAGCATCGTCTTAATTATAATCAGTTGTTATATCATCAGTTCCGTATACTACTAATTATTTTACAAGGTCAAGAGAAGTGATTAAAATGAATATGGCGAAGTTACTTGCAAAGTTTTTGGTACAACCAAATGCAAGTGAACCTAGTAGGGAAACTTGCCCTTGAATTTACTTTTGGCAGATCTCATTAGTGTCTAAGGCAGAAGGCTAACCCAACTGCAAAGGGCTTTTCAAGGCTGATTAATATGTAACCAAATGACGTTTTTGAGAGCTGGGGAAAGGTGATGCCAGTAACTAAATTTCCTTATGTTAAGCTTCTTACAATAGCTATAAAATTTTTTTTAATGGTCTTATTTATGGGGTTTCCACTGTGCTCATGTTAGTACTTCTGAATATTTGATTGTGACAATAATAGACAACTGTCATGGTTTGTTTTTTGTGTTTTGGTACTTTGGTCAAGGCATTGGCATTAAAAATTATTCAAGGTTTTAATTTATCTTTAAATGCCTAGATGGATTTGAAATTAGGCTAGTATACCAAAACAGCCCCAAAAAACTGTTTATTCAGTTTAGTGTGGGGAAAAAATATTTTAAAATATTTAATCCCTGTCTTAACTGAGGATGAGTTGAATGCTTGAAACAAAGAATTTCTGCAACCTTTGAATGTTCAATTCCTGAATCTGAAAATATGAAGATCCTGTGGTTGGATACTATTACGACTATGCACGTTGCACAATGCAGAGCAAAGTGAATTACCAGATCCCGTATTCCACTTCTATGTGTTGTCATTCTTTTCCCTTGTATTTAAAATGAGGAATTCTATAGAGGAATATAAGACAGGACGTATGGGCAGTTGTGAAAGTCAGACTGAGGCTTGTTGCACTCGTTCCATTGCTGTTTGATTTGCTATAACTGGTTATTTTGAAATGAGAATGGGGAAACTGGAATGATGAGGCAGAGACCACTAGATGGCTCCACTGATTTTTGATGTCCTGTGGGTAATTTCTGCATCACTTTTTGTAAGAATCTGCCCAGGATTATCAGGGGAACAACATAGTGGTGAAGTTGGCTTTCAGACTAAAATGAGATTAGTACACATTCAAAAGAATAAATTGACGCTGGAGTGCAGATACTAAAAACCATGAAGACATTTTAAAACCTTCTTTGTATGTCAATCTCTGCAGTTAGCATTGGTTTTAAAATGATGTTTTTAACACTTAATAACTGCCTGTACTTGATTTTTGCATGTTAGGAGGAGTAGTGTTTTGGTTTTTTGTTTTTTTTTTGTTTTTTTTTTTTTTAAGTACATGGGCTTATTTTTATTGGAAGAAAATGTAAAGATGGGTTTATTTGGTTTGTATTTATACATGTGGAAGTCATTTGATCAGTTTGGTTTGTCACTCACCTGTGGTCTTGGTTGCTGTTATATGAAGAGGAAAGTTGGAATATGGATCAGGAGTAGTATGGTGGCCTTGCTAAAGGCAACTAGTGTAACTTGTTACCATTTTCATCTGATTTCTGACATGTCCTTTCCCACCAGTAACTGAACCAGTCATTCTGTTTGCATATAAGTGTGCGTTTGCTGTTGCACTGTATGTCTTTCATGAGCTAGAAGACTGGGTTAAGATGGTGGAATGTCATCTCTCTAGCCACCATCTGTATATAGGAAACCAGTTTTCATGCCTATTACATTGGTTTTGATGGATCTATGTCTTTGAAGAAAGGAGCATGGACAGTAGTTGAAAAAAATTGGCTTAGTATAATAACCTTGGTTTTCCACTAAGCAGTGTCAGCTTTAGTAGATGGGTCGGTCCAATAAAGATGGTTGCCAGAGCAAATATCTTGGATTTCCCGCTATTGATTTCTCTAGTGTTTTAACGCTATGGAGAAATTTCAAATGGAATTTATGGAGCCTGAAAGGGTTCTTGAACTTCTAATCATTCCTCCCCTACTTCTCTATAGTTTTGGTTAAAGTTTATATTTTTGACTCTTGAACTGATGATTTGACATTGTTTGTTCATGATAAAATTAGATGTTCTGGAATATGTAATACGGAATGAAGCATCAGTTATATGTTTAAACTATCTTCAAGGTACAGTAGTTGAATGTCTTAGTTTAAAGATATGATCTGTATTCCAACAGCATTTTTCTTTTAATTTTCCATAAAGAATCCAATCAGATGAAGAGTGTCAAAAGGAGTCTACGAATGAGACACCAAGATGGCAGTTCCACTGTTGATTGAGAGGTTGAGGAAATGGACTAATGCATGAGTGCTGTGATATGTCTGTCCAAGAGAAGGATGTTAAAACGTGGACTCTCGTGTTATTAAACCAGAGAAGATCTGGGTTGTGATCATCCTATCAAAATGGACTTTGCACTTGAATTAATGAGGGAGGACTCTATCAGTGACTGTCCAATGATGGATCTGTTTGAGAACTGGGTGGCAAAATTTTCCTCTTGGGTTGTGTATGCATCACAGGCAAATTCGTTTGGTAAGAGATCTGTTGCTCCCCCTTTGGAGAAAATGTAATGTTTTTTTAAGTGACTTAATAAAAGGTTTTGGTTTCTTTCACACTTTGTGTTTGTCCTTTCTGGCTGAATATTTTTTTATTGTGTTGGTATTGAAGTGAGTTACATTTTTGGTTGCTATTAAAGTGAAAAATACTTTGGCTGCTAAGCACTAAAGGCATGGTAAAATTTTGTGCTATACTTGATTTAAAATGTGGTTTTCATTTGCAAATTGTCTTCACTTTGCCATGACTTCTGATGAATTTTTATTTGCTGGTTTGTTCATTCAGGTGCTTAAAGTTAGGGGTTTTTCAGGACCTGACCTATTGTCAGGGTACTACTTCTGCTGAATTTTCTGAAGTTATTTTAAGATGAAATTGATATCGGTGGAAGGCTGGGAAATATGACAATAAAGGAGTACTTGAATGTTTTGTGTAACCTTTTTCGGTATGCTTCTTCGGTTGTGTATGGGTACAGAAACTTTTCAACAGATTTCCTGGACAACATACTTCCTAAACAGTCTCTTGTGTCTTCAAATTGTCCTGTACAAGCGTCCAGTCTCCTTCACCGCTATTTGATGTAGACTTAGCTGCATGATACTGTACCATGTATTTGATGAGAAAAAAAAGGAGTTGCTTTTGATATTGCTACAGATGACGTGTTAACCTTTACAAATGAATTTTAAAATGGTCCTGATGATCAACAAAGCAATTTCCTTTCAAGTTTCTTGTGGATCAAATAGTTAAACTGTAGCCACCTTGCTATGTACGTTTCACCTGAAATTCATAGTTGTCTTTGTTTTATGCTGGAGGGCCAAGATGACAGACCTGATGCTGAGATAACCTAGGTGTTTTCTTTTAAAAACAAACACAAAATACAGACAAAACCAAAACCCCATTGTTTGTTTAACCATTTGGCTTGCTCAGAGTTCTTTGTAAATATCCGTTTTTACCATGATGAATTGTTCATACCTGTTTAATCTTGTTATTCTGATGATGCACGCTTGCTCAGGTTTGGGTTTGCCATGTGGTATATGGTGGAGTTGGATACTGGGACCAACCCATAGGGATGCCCATTCAGATGAGTGGATTTCCTTGGTGTTCCGAAAATGGCTTGGAAGGGTCTTGCATAGTGGTTTTTAGTTATTGTAGTTTAGGAGCAAGGGGTCTTCTGTAAATAATTGCTAAATTGAAAGTCCTTAAAATGGACTGTGGCAATGGAGTGTACCTGCTCCAACCTCGATGTGGAAAGATGATAGGTTGTTGGAGGATGCGAATGGCAAGTGCGTGGAGGAGTTGATGGGGACTCTGTTGGTTCTGCTGGTAGAAGGTGATGTTTTTGGGCTGTTGGGATGCTGTGCCATGGATCGTCCCCATAGGAGCCCAAACTAACCCATTACCCCTTTTCCCCCTAGTGTCTGATTTCCCTGTCTTGTTGTGATGCTTACGCATATGCAAGATGTCCTTGCACTTTAAGGAGTCTGTTGCTTGTGGGAAGACAACTGGTGGTCAGAATCCAGGAGGTTCAGGGATGCTTGGATTGACTCCATTTCCCCTGGGATACATCCTCTCGATAGTAGGATGTTGTATTTGACGTGTTGCTTGATTTCCAGTTCTACAGCTCAGCTGTTATATGGCTTTAAAATTAATATGTCGTGTTAAGATCTGTTAACGAACATGAATGGGTTAAGGATGGGAATTAGAAATAACCCTTTTAATGGTGTCAGCCTTATTTTACAGTAGTGCCTTGGTGTAACCGGTGAAAATTGTGTAGCTGTTGGATTTTTATTGTCAGGGAGAACCACTAGGGAGGCGCTGTTGAGCTGGAGGGGGCTTCCAGCAACGTGGGGTTCTTGTCCCAGCGCCTGAAGCCCTTGTCCCACGCTTTAGGTGCAAGCCTTGGGTGACAAATGGTGGAGCTGTTGTCTGGGGCTACTGCCACTGAATGGAGAAAAAGCTACCCCTTGGGTGGGCTGAGCCCCAAGGTGGGTTGCTGCTGGCTGCATGGCTGTTAGCTCCACTTCCATTCTTTCAAAATGGCTTGTAAGAGCACCACTTCCTGTCCAGGGAGGAAGTAATTTTAGCCCAGGCACTGAAATATTTAGCAAATCTTTAAAACAAAAGGCACAAATTCCATTTCTTTCTGGTTTCAAAAGGGTGTCTGAGCCACATGGGGTTAAGGTGCCCCTTCAGCTGGGGTAGTTGGAGGAAGCCGGGGCTGTGGGGCTAGCAGGCACCCTTTAGGTGGAGGCTATCTCTTTTTTTGGTAGAAATGAAGGGGTGGGTCTATGGTACATCACCTGAGTTGTGGGGTAAATGTAGAGAGTGTCAATCAAAGGCAGAGCTCAGAGCTGGGAAGGAGCTCTAGATGGCGGCTGTGCCTTAGAGAGAGCGCGCTCAGCTCCGTGCCTTCCCCAACACTTTACGCAACTTTCCCTAACTTTCGGGCAGCCTCAGGGGGCCCCCACAGCCCCTTGCCTCTCCTAGGCACTAATCGGGGGCCGAGCGGACCTTTTTCGGGCAGAAAAGCAGCTTTTGAGGGCTCCTTTTTCGTGCCTTGCTGGAAAGAAGAAGCCGTGGAGAGAGCCCAGGTCGTTGTTTTTCCAGCTTAGAAGCCATGGCGTACCTCCATTTTTGTGCGCTCTCCTAATGAGCTTTTTCCCCCGGACATTTTTCTACTAATTATCGCTTCTTTTGGTTTATCGGCAGCATATTTTTTGGGATTAGAATATATATTTTTTTTCATTCTCTGAAATTCGTATTTTATCATTATAACGCTAAATATTTTGGATCTAATGTTTTTCCACTACCCGAAACTAATATCGACTTGGTCCTGGCGGCGGTGCATGGATCAGGTAGGTGAGCAATTATTAATAATAATTTTTAGATTTCTGCCGTTTTGAGTACTTTGATTTTCGACCGATTTGAGCTGTATTGGGATGACGCAATAAGATACAGAGATTATTTGCATCCAGTGTTACTTTGGGAAAGTTTGCAGGATGCTCCTCTGCTGTGTTTATTCTCGGATTTTTCTTCTAAAAACGATTATTTATTTTAAATCTCCGTTTTGCCGTGTTGATCAGTGTTGTGTATTGTTATAACAATATCATTGCAGCGTCAGGACTTTGTTCCTGATAATGAAAGCCAGTGAAACGAACTGGGACCTTACCTTTCTTTCAACTTTTGACAGTAAATACCTGGGCACAGGACTTCAAAGCAAACAGACACCCCTGACCCCCTCTTAATATTTAAGAATAAAAAGATGATGAGAAATAAGGACAAAAGCCAAGGAGAGGAGGGTTCAGTCCACAGCAATGCATCGAGGTATGATCTATCAACTTTCTTTTTTTTTTTTTTTTTTTGGTAAAACCTGTGAATACCCTGTATACTTTGACAGCCTTGGGTTACTGTCAGTGCTTAATACAAAACATTTTACTGATTTTGTTTCCTTTTTAAGGAATGACCTTGAGATTGTTAGCATGCCACACCCTAATTTTTTTTGGTAGCAATTTCTGAAAGTTGTGTTGTGACTTAAGGGCCCATGTCATAGTCAAAAGGTACTGTACCTTTATTCAGGGGAGCCCTTTTCTCTGTATTATGTTTTTCCAGCTTTTGAATTTCAGTTTTTAGGTTTTTTGTGCTGTGAAAAATGACCTTGTCGGTTTAGCCATTGCTGCATTGCACCATTTTACATACAAGGCAAATTTTTCTTTGAAGAATCTCAGAAGTCTAAACTTTAACTGAGGGCCATACAGAAGCCTGGTGTAGTAGTAAATTATAGTAAATAGACACAAGAAAAAGTTACATGAATGAAAAAAAGCTCATTTTAAAATATAAACTGGAAAGTGCCTGTTTGTCCGATACCCCTTACTTCAAATTTTATTTGAGCTTGTAAAACTTTGATACTGTTTAGGTATTTTAGAATATTTTGATACATTTTAACCAGACTTTCTCCTGCTGGTGATAGCATTTCGTGTTATAAAATATACACTGGGACTGGTAACAAGAGCCTCCAAATGCTTTGCTTGTTTGTTTGATACATTTTTGCTCAGAGTGTTTTTATTTACTTTTGTTGACTAATGAGATTCTTTACAGATTTTTATAAACTTAACCTTGATGTGGGAAAAGTATGAAAGACTGGAAATGTTTCTGTGCTAGGAATGCAGAAGTATAATTACTGAATTGCTCATTTTGTATTTAAAGAGTCGGCTTTTTCGAAAATTGGAAATTAAACTATATGCATTTTTGTTTTCTAGTTTGTACATACACTTGAGTTTTGCATTTTGTTAATTTTGATTGAATCGTGGCCTGTTTATTTTTCTCTGGTGTTGTCTTCAGTAATTTTTAACCAACATTAATAAAAAAGAATTTTGAACTGTCTGTTGTATCACATGTGCTCTATGTGATGTTTGCAGGTGTTTGAATAGTATTCTTGATGTCCAGTATTTAACCTTCCTTAAACACACAAACTTGAAATACTGTGGGAATACATATTTTATCAAATTACTGTAACCTTAGAAGCATAAACTTGGATGCTATTCTGGATTTATTAAAATTGCACTCAAATTTTAAATCCTAAAATGGATATAGGTAAGTTTGTTTAATTTGAAATCATTATTAACTAAATTAGCCACAGGGGCTGTTGAAGCATTACATATAGCACCTATACAGAGCTTTTTATAATAATGCAGTTTAAAAACACATCAGAGTTTTAAACCATGCTACCTTTATATTACTGGAAATACTGCACACAAAATATTGCCTAAAAGAGTCGATTTTTTTAAGTTACATATGGTTGTTTAAGTCTTTGTGTTTGGGTTTTTTTTAAGTGTGGATTACCAGCAAGAGCAATAATAAGTATAATTTTTTCAGGAAATCTGAATTAAGGTATTTTATCAGTATTAGAAAGAATGCTAACTAGGAGATGAAATTGGAGACATCTAGCAGTAGTTATACAGGAAAAAAAAACCCTTTGGGGTTTTTTTTGTCCTTAGGGGTATTATATTTGCATAGTCTCTCATGTGTGCTTTTGGTGTTTTCATTGAAAGGTTATATATTGTAATTGATCAATTTGTATGTAACACCTGTTGTGTGAAGTTTCTCTTCTCCCCCTTCATGATTTTTTTTTTTCTCAAAATGAATTTACTGTGGGTAACATCCACTCACCTGGAGTGTGGGAACAATGGAGCACAGGATATTTGTAAGTGAGCCCTGTCGACCTTATTTCTGAGCTGTGAGTCAGCTGAATGTCGTAAAATGGGCTTTACTTCCTGAGGTTGACTTGAAGTTGTAGGGGAAATGATTTCTAGGAAGTCAAGCCACCACTTTGCTTTACTGTAGCCCAGAAATGTACTGATGTCTGCACTTCACGTGCTGCTGGCCGGTTTTCTCCCCAGTTATGGGACCAGCTCAGCATCTGTGGGAATACATGAAGTCCTGTGACCCAGACCCTGGTGGGAGGCCTGGGTGATGGAGATGGGCGGAAAAGTCTCTGGGCTGGAGAAGCAAAAATTCAGGCCTAGAGAAAGGTGTTAAAGCAGAAGAAAACACAGTTCCTGTACACCACCTTAGCGTCCTGACTGGGGAATATGTTTGGAATTGACTCCTACCTCTCCAGTCCTGAGGAAACACAAAGGCATATGCTGAATGAACAAAAATACCTGAGAATTGTCCCAAAACAGATGATTCTTCTTGGGGAGGGAAATGGCGTTAACTCTTTACAGTTTGGAAGCTGAGGGGTCTGCCTTGTGCCTTTCTAGATGAACAGCAACACCTGTCCTTTGTATATTGACAGTAAACCTTTCCAAACTTGAAGCTGATTGATTTCATGCAACTTTCTCCACCTGGGATAAAAGTTGGGATGCTGCAGTTACTGGTGACCACCACCTGTGTATCTGGGACTCACATTAAATAATTGAACAAACCCCTGGCGTGTTTTCTAGCATCTTCTGTGCTGCCTTTCTGAAGGGCAGGTGTTGCGAGAGGGTACCTCCATGGTGGAACCCTAGTGTGAACTTCAGAGGTGAGAGGCAGGCTGAGGTCCTGAAGTCCAGGAGTGAGTTTTGTGGGGGATAGCAAGGAACAGGCGGTGGATAAGGTGGTCCTCTCCTTTCCCCTCGCTTCCATCTCTTGCAGCTGCTCCTGCACCTCCTAAATACACCAGGGTGGGAATGGTTTCTGCTGCAGAAGCTGCAGGGCTGAACAAAACCCTTGCGTCTGTATCCAGCACTTGGCTTCTCTAGCGCTAAAATGTTATTTATTTGGGGAAATAAAAAGGATTGTGGTGGGTTAGATCTCAGCCTGTTTTCTGTTGAGAGAGCTGGAAGTCTGAGGTCTGAAATGGCGTGGGGTTTTTTGTTTTTTTTTTTTTTGCTCAGCAGCCACCTTAGAGAGGCAGAGAGCTCTGCAGTGTGTGCTGCAGCCCTCGCAGAGCAGAACACCCTGGTTTTACGTGGCAGCCATTTTATGAAGATGTAGTTCCATACGAAAGAGGATTTGGTGGGGGGGGAGGAGGGAAACGAAGATGTTAAACAAAAATTGCCCTCTCTGACTGCCTATGAAAGCAGAGGGCATCCCTTTTCATGTTTCGGTAGCGCTCGGCAAGCCCCGATTTCCCCGTGAAAGGAGAAGGGAAGGCTGCACCGCCTGGCATTTTGGTGCGGGTCCAGTTCAGTCACAAAATGGCTGTTCCTTTGTGCCGCATAGCTGACAGACATACTGCATTGCACTGTGTGCGCTCCGCGATCAGCAGGAAGTTGCTGGTGGGGAGTTCAAAGGCCATGGCGTGCTGGCTGGGGACGGGGATTGGCTGCGCTCGCCTGCAGACGGGCGGGTGGCCATGGCGGCCGAGCCCTGCCTGCGCGCGATGCCTGCGCGCGCCGCACACCCGCTCCCGCACCACCCACAGCTCTGCTGGGCTCTACTGGGTGTACTGGGAGCCTGGCCCTGGGGCGCACCGCTGCCGCCTTCCCTCGCTTCCCCTCATCTGGCAGTCGTGGGCTTTTATTTTTTTTTTTAATTTTTTTTTTTTCTTAATAGGGCAGGCTATTTTGAGAAGCAAGCGGCTTGAAAAGGAGCAGGGTTATTTTTGGTGCAGATTTTTTCTTTTTTTTTTTCCCCTTCCCTTTCTTTTTAAACTTTGAAAGGAATCACAGAATATCATAGTATTCCTGGAACATCTGGCCTTTTTTTTTTTTCAGCATCCTTAAACCACTGACTTGCTTTCAACGTGCATTTTGCAACTGATTGTCTTTGACCTGACTGGAAACATTGAACACGTTTATTAAAATGCCTCTGACTATGTGTTTCAGCTTTTCATCCGGGCTGACGGGTTATTCTTTTAGCTGTTGCTGCCATCATTTATCTACCGAATCTTTCAGTTTCATTTGAGTCTTTCGGTTTCATTTGCACTGCTGGATTCTTTAAGGATTTCCCCCTCTCCTCTCCCTTTTTTAAGCTTTAACCCTGTATGAAGCTGTCCGGAGGCTTTTTTTGAAAAGGGAAAATGCTTGATCAGTGCAGAACACAAAAGGAATAATGTGCAAGGAATTCATATGAATAATGATGTAATCCGTGTGCAGCACAAAGGAGATTGTTCTTGTTTTGCTTTGTTACTTCTGTTTCACATTACCCTCTTGAAGGAAATGTCTCATCTAATTACGAATGCACAATTCTGAGACTTTCAACTTCTCTGTTTCCTGTTTTGTGATTGCTGCCAGGAGTGGATACAATATACACAGGGCTATAAAAAAGCCTCACCAACTGCAAGAAGCTACATTTAGCTGCAATTTAATCTCTTCTGGATTGTTCTTTTTTAGGGAAACATCTTAAGCTAATTAATGAAACCTTGCGTATTCTCTAAATGTGTGACCATTTTGCTGAATAAAAATGGGAAAAATAGGAATAAAGAGCTCACCTGGGTAGTTCTGTAACCCTGCAAAAATGCTCGTGTGGCAGGCAGTGTGTGCTGCTGCCCGGGCGTTGCTGTAGGTGTGTGCACGTGGGCGCACGCATGCTCCCACCGCTCTCCTGCCTGAGCCCACCCATGCCTTCAGCCGAGAGGAGCTGACGTGGCTGAGATGGTAGATTAGAGCCAGTTCCGCTTTCTGTTGGGTTGATGTTTCACCTGCTGCACTTCGAGGGCAACAGTTGCCCTTATCGGCACCTTCCCCTATTTCCTATATGAGCCGAAGCCTAACTCTCCCACGGCTGCAGGAGAAGCAACGTCGTGGTGCGGTGCCACACCGTTGTACCCTGACTGCTTGTAGGGAATGGCACTTCTGAGAAGACAGGAGGATCTCACGGGTGCGCCTTGGGAGCAGCGTGGCTGTGCGCATTTGGGGTGCAATAACCGTGTTTTGCACTAAAACAAGTATTTCCACTATTAGCCTTGTGTTAGACCTTTAAGAGAGCTCAGAGGGAGGGCCAAGAAGGCAGTGACATTTAATTTTAATCTCTCCAACTCAGTATAGGAAGAAACCAGTTCCTGTCTTTGTTTTCATATTTTACCTGTAGTCTCAGAAAGCTGTTCATACGATTAGCAGGTTACTGAGTTGATCAGCCTGTCTCTTAGGAATTTTTATACTGAGATGTCTCTTTATTCAGGCTTAGCACTGCTAGTTTTAGGGAGCAGATGCAGTGAGACTAGCCACGTGGCTAAGTACCTGGGGCTGAGCAGTCGTGTAGGGACTGAACTGAAGCTTCTGATGCCATGGCCTTGCTGCTTCTGAACTGGAGACAGCTAAAGGAAACCTACTTTGGGTGGGTTTGGCAGCTTATGCTGAAATTACGTCTCCTGGAGGAGCATGTATCCACTGTATCTTGATTTTGTCCCTTCCAGAAGGAATTGCAATGTTAAATTAGGCTGTTAAGTTCTGAAGGTGGAGAAGCGCTTTAAATCTCCCATTGCCCCAAGCTGAAATCCAGCTCAGGAAGATGGTGATAATGGATGGGGAAAGATTCGGTTCTGCATTATCTCTCCTCTCCTTCAAGGAAAATAAATACAAACAGAAGAGCACTGGGGGAGGGGGTGGCCTGGATTACCATAATTAGATATAAGCAGCCTTCTAGCAAAGGGTGTACTGTTCTACTGACATGGTGTCTTACATAAATTTTTCTGATGTGTTTTTATTAAAAGACGTGCTGAAAAGCCATTTTGAAGATGCATTTTCAGCTGGTGGTGGTGTGCATGTAAAGTCCACCTTTATATCCTGTGAAGGATCCTTGTAATGAAAGCAAAAAAGGCTAGATGAAAAATTCACATCTAGTGACTTGCAGTGAAGTCTGTCACTCTGTTAATCCCTCCTTTTCTTGGAACAGGGATCGTCTTCTGGATATAATAAGAAGCAAAATGTCGAGTCTTTCCAAATGTTCAGTAGCTCTTGTGTCACTCAATTTTCAGTGTACAGCTTGCTTTATATTTACCTGTGGGATGAGATAGTCTGCACTGTGGTGTCTGTGTTTTTCTGGCCTTGGCTTCTAAGGTTGAAAAAATAAAAAGGCTGAAACGATGATCTCCGGTTCCCATCTGGTATTGTGCTGGTAGTGCTCGCATGGCTTTTGGTCTTGGCAGGGCTTGTGAGGAGTAGGTTTGCCAAGCGCCGGGTGCTTTACGGGTGGGATGCTGAACACTTCGCTGCTCCTGAACCTTTACCCCGGCTATGAACAAGCATCTTGCAATGTCAAGAATCCACTGTCTCCAGAACACCTGGCTCCGTAGGAAAAAGTTGTGTTGTAACTATGTTTCTTGCAAGTTTTATTGCTAGGTGTGGATGACTTAATAGAATTGCTAATATATTAACTATAGGAGTCATTTGCATCCCTTTTATGGGGAGGAACCTCTGCTCTTAACTACGGAGTTGTCACCAGTTGAGAGCTTTGAATGCCATGTGCTGTCTGTAAAACGGAGGCTTAATGATGAGCCTTAAATCTCTTGGTTAAAAACAGCTTTTAACGGTCACTTGGAAGAAAACCCTCGGGCCAGGTCAGACTCCCCTCTTCTGAACTGCCAGCTCATCTGGAACCAGAACGGAGTTTGTGCACCTTCATCTTCTTGTTAATGGGTTTGGGTCCTAAATTTCCATATTACTGCAGTTCTTTAAGCTGTTAGGTCTTAAAGGAAGTTTGCAAATGTTATGGGAGAAAAAAACAACCCCCCTTTCTGTACTAATTTAAACCAAAATTGCGTGTGTGCACTCCATCCCCGCCCCCCCATCTACATGGCCTTTACAAAAAGTCGTCTGCTGCTGCTGTGCGGAGTCCTCTTTGTGCTGCCATTGGGCCTCAGCCGGGCTGTCCCCTGCTGTGACAAAGCAGAAGCTGGGGCCGGAATTAACCCCTGCCCGCCTTGGGGGAAGGTGTGTGACCCTGGGCTCCTTCCATGGCCTGGGTGTGAGGAGTGGACCGGGACCAGCCGGGGTCCCCCGGCGGGTGGTGGTTGGTGGATGTGGAGAGGTGGTGGATGCGGAGACGCTCCGCCGCCTTCCCGGGCAGGGAGAGACAGCCCTTTTCAAAACCCTGAGAACCGCAATTGTCCTTCCCTTTCTGTGCAGGGGAGGGGAAGGATGCTGCCTTTGGAGATTCTCAATGGTGCTCCTTAATCAATCAGACAGGTCTTGACTCCTTTTGTCCCTGTGCTGTTTTTCTTTTTTTCTTTTTCTTTTCCCACTAAACATCCCAAGCATTTTCAGCCTCTGGCTCAAAGATCAGAGAGCGAGAGAGCCAACTCTCCCAATCGTGAATGAACTGCTCCTTTTGCTTGCTTATGCGAGCATAATGTGGTGTCTTTGTAGTGGAGAAAAAAAAAAACCCCACTTTTGGAAAATACTTGTCATTCAGGACAGCCCAATGTGCTGTACAGGGCGCTGCAGCAGAGCAGTGAGGGATATATTTAGCTCGCTGCGTGCTCAGGATTGCTTTACTTTTGGCAGTTGGGAGTCCTGTGCTGGGGCAAGTAACGGTGGCCAGAATTCGTATGAAGCTTTCCCTCCGCCTCCTCCCCTTCCTCCTCCTTTGAGCCAGGCTGGAAACCAGCACGACCCAATTCTGATGGTTATTTAGATAGGATACCTGCTGAGTGCATAATCCCGCAGTTGTTACGGTAGCACCACGGCCCTGTTGAGCGTAAATGTAATTAACACCCAACCTGTGCAAGCAAGGTTTGCAGTCAGGTCTGGAAAATGTGTGTATTCTCCGTGGTAACTCTTCCCGCTTGCCTATTTAAGAAAAAAAAAAAAGTTGCCAGTCACAAAACGAGGTTGTGGAAGTATTTTTTCTGTTTTTTGAAGGATATGTTGGTTATTGTAGAGGGGCAACCCTGTAACCTTGGGAGTGTTTGTGCCCTTTAAAAGCCTGCCCAGAGTTGGCCAAATTTTATTGCGAATATAAGAAGTTATTTGAGACTTGCTTCTGAACAGAATGAAGAGCCTGGCTGCATTTAGCGTATTCTGGTTTAAGTTCCTGCATTGAGACTGACCATTGTTAAAAATACGTACCATGCGTACGGATAGTAGAGTAGCAGGAATATTTTTCTTCCCTCCCTTCCCCCCATTTCCACTTTTGCCTGCAGGAAATAAATCTGGAAGAGCTCTTGCATTGATGGACCCCTCCCAAGGCTTATCACTAAGAAAATCTTTGCCTTGGGAGACAGGCAAGCACCAATCACTCTTTTTAACAGACTCTCGGAATAAAATAATGGGAACTCAAAAAGCTAGGACTGAATTTATCTTCAGTATGATGGTCTGAGTGTCATTCACTTCACTTTCCTGCAAGCTCCAGGTACTCCGAGGCCTTGGTGACACTTACTATATAGTATTTGCTCATGTTTTTTTCCCCAAGGCAAGGCCTCTGTGGTCCACATATTATCCCCTCTTTATCAAACGTTATCCCCTCTTCATCAGGTGATCTATAGCCAGCATCAGTCTTGTGTTTCCCTGCCTTGTTTAGCCTAGAGGTGAAATTGAATGTGGTTCGGTGGGGTTTTTTTACAGCTACTCTGTGACTTGGGTGCATGCATAAATATTAACTGATGGTGCTTGTTTTATTTGCAGTATATATAGATATTTCATATGTGCTTATATATAATGATAGGGAACATCACATTTACAGATCAAATATTCAAAGGAGATGTTTAACGGCATCACAGTATCCTGCTGAGTTGGTGCATTAGCATCTTCTGTGGTCTGTTACCGTCCCTTTGTGTGTACAACAGTTTGTGCGTAGGTCACTTTGGGAAGACACATCAGTGTAAATAGTTTTAAACTGGTGGCCTACACTGGCTTTGCTGATCTGTGCTTTGGAGTGATCCCAGGGCCGTTGCCACTGGTGGACAGGTGAGACTGGCAGCCCTCGCTGAAGAGCTGCGGGGGCTGAGAAGCCTCTTGTACTGGTAGAGCTGGACCTGACAGATATGCCTGGTCTGGAGAAGACATCCCGCTCGCTTTGGGGAGCCACAGCCTGGCTGCCCGCTGCTGTGCTGTGGGTTGGTAGTGCCGTATGGCAGCAGGTCCGGTGGGCTGACCTGCGGTTCTGACCCATGACCCCCTGGATGTTTGAAGGTTGCCGTGGAGTTGGAATGCTTGAGCTGTTGCAGACGCTTGGCTTGGCTTGGCTCTGCCAGAGAGGGGCATTGAGGACCCAGGGGTGCCCCAAAATTTGCGTCTTTTCTCCTCTGTAACTCGCCTGTGCTACCAAACGTGGTATACTTCCACTGTTCTGGTTCCTGTAAAGGCTTGGTCCTGATTTTGCTAAGCCGGCAGAGACCTATTTTGCTGTTCCTCTGGGCTCGTCTTCTGAAGTGTTAACAAGTTCAAGCGGCTCATGGAGGAGTCCAGCAGCCCAGTCAGTACTGGCATAAGCACCAGTACTGGGAACGTGAGCTGTAGAGTGAGGAAGGGTGGGAGATGTGAGGGGGGTCTCCCAGCTACCTGCCGTTGGCCTTTCGGTGGCAGTGAGTCAAGATGGGGATGGGCACCTGAGTGTCAGTTATCCACAGAACATGTGAAGCTGTGTCCAACAGCACAGAGAGTTTAAGTGTTATGTTTGCTGAGGGGATCAATAGATTTGGTTTCTGATATCGTCCAGTCCCTGGTGTTATCCAGCCCTGGGAATTCATGCCAAGGACCTTCTCGAGCCTGCTCAGGGTGGTTTTGCTGGTGCTGAGTACCTGCTGAGCTTGCAAAGCCCGGTGGAACGTTGCTGTTTGGATTCAAACTTGCTTAGATTCAAAACGTTCACAACTCCTAAAGCTAGGAGGAGCTTGGCTTGTGGGAGGGTCTTGGGTCATTAATCCTCCATTAATCCTCCCTGGCTGAATTCAAGTTCTGTCCATCAAAAGCCAAATTTTAAAGTCTGGGACAGACTGGTCCCTGTTAAAACCATTCTCTTGTCAGCTCTTGGTTCCAGATACGTGTATTTGGGTAATTTTTTCAGCTTGTCTTACACCTTCTGGAAACATACATGATCTTTGTACTGGTTGAGAGCTTATAAAATGTTTTGTTGCTGTTAGCAATGATCCCCTATAAAATTAAGTCATATGTGAAATATTAAATGCTAAGGCAGGAGGCTTCAGGCACACGGTAATTGCCTTGTAAACAGAGATGCCTGATTGTAAAGGGTCTTATCGCTGCCATTCAGCTACTTATTTCTTGGAAGAAACGTGCCCTTCTTGGTAAGGGATGATTTAGTTTTCTTCCCCCACAAGTCAGGAGCAGACTCTTAATTAAAACAGAATTATAGCCTGAAGTATTTCTTAGAAACCAGGGGAGCGTATTTGGCTGAGCCGTAGCAGATCTTAATTTTTATAGGAGTTTCTCACTTCAAGGGAGTTACCAACGGTCCAGCTGTAGCTTTCTTGATGTTCAGGGGTATTTCTCTGCTGAATTTGGAGGGGGGTGGACTGGCTGAACGGTGATTTTTGTCACAATTGATTATAGCTTATCCCCCACTTACAGTTTAATTGAAAGTAGGTCTTGTTTGGATGTAACTTAGGGGCACTAAAGCAGGGCATATTCCAAAAATAGCTTCTGAAAAGAGGACTTAAATCTCCAGTTATGTACAGTGTAAGGCCTGACTTGACATCTAATGTTGCTAATCCTTTATACTCTGTTGGCAGGTAGAAATGCTTCCTGATTGTCTCGGTGAGACTTAGAAAGGATCGCTTTATGGAATTAGCCTTTTTATTGTATCAATGTAGAAATAAAGACAAGCACATATCCTTTTGCCTGGAGAACAGGTTCCTTATTAAAAAAGAATTATTTGTAACAGCCTTCGAAAGGACATACCACTTCTCATCTGCATTTCTTTCCTTAGTAGGGCAAGCATGCGCATACCTGTACATGCAGATGCGTGTGTCATCTCTCTGTCACTAGAGAATTCACCCTCTTTTCAGATGACATGGTTGACATCTTGGAAAAAAAAGAATTACAGTGTCCAGGTAATGCTGTGGATAAAGCACGTTAATTATGGCTATCAGTGTGCAGAAAGGCTGTGTCCTTGAAATAAAGCTTAAGGCCTTGAGAAACAAAAGAGCTCCAGAGTGGGAGGAGGCCACTAATTACTGTTCTGCCTTTAAACAAATACTGCCAAAGCTGTCTGGCCTCAGTCTAGCCTGGGTTGTTATAATTTCTTCCAGCTATTGCTAATAAATCTGATAGAAGAAAAGTGCCTTCGTCTTTCTTGTGTCCCCGTGGAACATGGAACGCCAGCACGACTCAACCAGAGCCTGATGTTGCCACTTTGCGTTGTGACAGTAGAGGTTTGGAGGCCTCCAGATCCCATTCTTTTGTGGGGGTCGAGTCCCCATCCCTGCAGGAGGCTCTGTGGGACGGTGTCCTGCTGAGCCCTGCCCGTGGAAACCGGCTGTCCCCAGAGCTGCTGGAGCGTTGTCTCCTTAAGTGGTGTGGCAATGTTTCCTAATAAATTCCCTTGGTTTTCTTGAAAAAAAACAAAACCAACCATGAAACTCTGAAATTTCTCTAATGGAGAAGTTTCGTCACTTTCTCTAAGTAGACTTGGTTGCAGAGCGATGTGGTTGAGCGGGATGCTGGGAGCAGACATCACCAGATCCATGGATGTGCTCAACCGTGCGGAGGGTGTCAGGGCGGGATGTGATGGAGGACGCTGGTGGTGGGGTGTAGCAGGAGGGCACAGCGATGGAGGGTTATGGTGGAGAGGAGGGGACTGCAAGGAAGGGACAGGCGGCGGCAGGGTGTAGCGAGACGGCTCTGTGTGGGGCTGTGCCTTTGGTTGTCACAGGTAGGAGTGGGACGGGCAGGAGTGACCATGCAGCCTGGAAGGGTGGCAGTTCAACTCGATTTTCCAGCCCTGCTATGAGGGAGCGATGCCGTTACCCCCCGCCTCCTTCGAAACTGAGCTGGGATGATGAAACCAGCAGCCATCAGTGACGGCTCGCCCTCCGCTCCTTCCTGAAAAGCCTCCGTTTCTCTCACTTCAGCCGTAGAAATTCTCGCTGTTTGTGTTTCCCCTGCGTGTGCTGCGCCCTTCCAGCGTAAGGACTTGCGACAGACCCACAGCAGGGCGGCAGCCGCCACTGCCAGGCGATCGCAAGATGGTGGAAGAGGGATGGCTGTAAGATGGCGGGCGGCAGCCTGCCTGCCTGCCGGAGGCGTCTCCGGAGCCGGCTCCTGCAGCGCTCGGCTGCCGCCCTCTGCCCGCTCCCACCCAGCCGGCAGCTGCACCGGCCCCGAGCTGCTGCAGCCAGCCTCGCACGCTTCATTAAGAAATTGATTTAAGAGTAAATAAAAAAAAGCTTATTTCCGTGGTGTAAATTAGCCCTATTTGCCTGTGGATGTACCTGTGAATAGGAGCTGGCTCTGGTGATGCCGTCTCTGTAGCGCACTGATTTCTGAAGAATTCTATGTAATTGTACCTCTGCTTTTTGCTTTTTTTGTCTCTGTGTTATTTCTTTCTTGAGTTGTGAAATCCGAGCAGCGCCTCCCATGTGTCTTGTTACTTTTTGTAGTTTTGTACCAAAAAGGAGAAAAATTAAAAATCTGATTTCCTTCTGCAAAGTTTTCCTGACTCCTCTTTTCCTGGTGTTATACCTGTAGCGTGCCCTTAAATATTACAAAAGCATCCAGCGGCGGAGCAGGAGCTGGCTTGGGAAAAGACGCTCCTTGTTCAGCAAGTTTGCAGTTTTGTTATTGCCCTGCTGCATTTGGGTTTGTGACAGAGTGGGGTTTGCAATGCTGCCTGACTAGCATGGATGTTGTATGTCGTAATGAGGTTTCCGTTTTCTTTAATTGGGTTTTGAAATGAAAAATAGATGTTGGGGTGATTGGGCAAAGGTATTTTGAGTATTTTGGCCACCTACAATAGTTTGACCTCTCTATGTTTTGTTGAGGAGCCTGCGTTTAAGTGAATAATCTGTATATTAAACTCCTTTGAAGGTAAAGGGAAAAAACAAAGATAAATACATGTATTTGCTGTTCTGCTCCCCCGTTATTGGATGCTAGAGACATGCAGTCTGCACAGCGTTGGTGTAATCCTTTAAACGGGAACTCCCCCGACCACGTGCCTGTGGGAGCGCCTTTCTGTTGCTGAATTGATATTTTTTTTTTGCAAGAAACGTGATATTCACTGTAATATATAATATCATGCATACTGTATTTATTGCTGGCCCCTTTTCAGAAATTGGATGTCGGATTTTTGAACCACTGGCTGTACTAGGGTGTAGTGGAGAGCCATGCCAGAACAGCTGCTTATCTTTAATGTAGCAGGATGGTCTCTGGACACTCCAGCTCCCAATATACCTTATCCTTGCTCTGAGCGAGCCAGATCCTCCCTGCAGGACCTGTGCTGGTGGTATTCATGCTTTTCTTCATGTTATCACCACTCTCTTTGTTTTGGCTGATGAGCAGGAGATACCGTACAGTGATTTGGAGCCTGCAGTCTTGCCGGTGTGTTCGTGTCTGTCCTGGGAAGGAATCGCATCTGCTTCAATCTGCCCTTTTGGGACCACGCGGTTCACACTTGCATTTAGGCTATTCCAAGCCTATCGTTGTAGCTTGGGACGTGGCTCAAGTTTGCTCACTGCGTATTTCAAAGGTGTGATGGTACAGTTAAAATGTAATCTCTTCTTTCTCTACCATCAGTCACTCGGCATCCGAAGAAGCCTCTGGCTCTGACTCTGCAAGCCAGTCTGAAAGCGAGCAGGGCAGCGAGCAGGGCAGCGAGTCAAACAGCAGCTCGGAGTCCTCTGAAAGTCAGTCTGAATCCGAAAGTGAATCAACGGGTTCAAAATCCCAGCAGACCCCTCCTGAAACCAAAGAAAAACCGGCCTCTAAGAAGGAAAGGATAGCAGATGTTAAAAAGGTATTGCCCCTGCTGCTCTGCAAAGCCGTGTTACCTCTGTTCCCACCACGAAAGAGCAGACAGCAGGACCTTAACGAAGCTGTCTTCAACTTCCCTGCCACCCGCACACTGACCAAACAGTCCCCGGCCTCTGGTGTCCCCACATCACTCGTTGGCTGTTTGGTCTGGGTGCTTGCGTCCTGCTGGTGTCACCCTTGTGAGCGGGAGCTTGTGTGTTTGATGGGACAACCCTTTGGGGACCAGCTAAGTAGCGATGGGGCTGACTGGTGCGAATGAAGGGCAGGTGCTGGTCATCAATATGTGACCCTGTCATTTCATCCTTTCCCTTTGTCTTTTCACTCCTCTCTCCTGTCTCTCCCTCAGAAGTGGTAAAGCTCCCCCATAGGATACGTAATCAGGAGAAGGCTTGTCTAGCGTTTGGGCCACTGTGGATTGTTTCCGTCACTGTCTTCCTTTTTGAAAAAAGTAAAGGAAAAGAGGAGGAGGGAAAAAAAGCTATTTAACTTTTATTATTTTTAGGTCCAGAACAGTGTTTTTTTTGTTGTGCTTTTTTCTGCAGCTTCCCAGCTACCCTCTAGCAATTCCCCCTCAAATAGCCAGGTTTGCCCTCCGCCTGTTGCTGCGCGGGAGGAAGAGGGATTGCAGGTGTCTAATGCACGTGGCTGGTGTCGCACTGGTTGGCATTGCCCCTGCCCAGTGCCGCAGCTGTGCCTTGGTCACCTGCTCTACCTGAGGGATGGAGGCACCTGAGTAACACGGCATAGTGTGGGGTGAGAAAGAGGAGCTCAGATACCCGTTTGGAAACAGGAACTCGGTGAACCGAGTTTGCTTGGAGGGAGGAAAATCAGGTTAGGTCAGGGATGTTTTTTGTTTGCTTGTGGTGTGTAACTATCCTGTTCGTCTTAGCTGTAGTTTGCACTTTGCGCAGCTTGTTCACGAGTGAGTTTTACGGAGAAAGTTGCTTTCAGCCTGTGCTCCCCACCTACCTGCAAGGGAGGAGTGAAGGATTTTGTTACCAGCTTCTCTCTCTCAGGAATCTCCAGGCCGTTGGTTCCGGTCACGGCTAAATCTCATGTGTTCAAGCTGGCAAGGAAGGGTACGTTTATAAGGCAGTTGTGGTAACACAATATTAAAATTTCAGTTTTATTGTTGATAAGTGGGGACTGAAGGAAGTTTTCTCTTTCTCTGTGGTCTTCTATGAGCGTGTCCCTAACAATAAACATTAAAATTATCCTATGAGGGAGCGCATCCATACTCAGGGTGATAATTAGCGTGGATGAAACATGAAAAGGTCAGGGCACCCTCTAATAAGAGAGCCTCTCCCTTCCTTAATTTTTCTCTGTTAATGGGTGTTTTCCTTAGCTAGGTCTAACCTAGGCGTGTTGATACCTGTTCCCCTTGAATAACCAACGCAATTAATTATTATATTATTGTTTATTTTGTATTTCTGTCTAGATACACCCATGAAGGTGAGGTTGATTTGCATTAGGTGCTGTTCAGATTTCTCATGGGAGCTGATCCCTCATCCAAAAACTGTGCCATTTAAAAGATAAAAAACCCAAGTTCTTCAGACGGTTCGGGGAGTATTTTGACTTTTCCTTTCATGTGAATTTATTTCTCTACTCGCATGCCCAGCAGAGATACACCTTCGCAATCTGTCTGTTGCCGTGTTATCCCATTACTCCTTTAACAGCAGCAGAAAAATTGCTGGGCTGCAGCCTTGTATTCATCACGCTTTCAGTCCCAAGTTGCTGCTGCATCTGGCGGTGTATTTTGATTTCTTTTTCCTGCCAGCGGCTTGCAGAGAGGTTTGAGGACCGGAGGGAGAGAGAAGCAGGAGAAGAATGAAGAGGTTTACAAAACTGTATGAGGATAAGCTCTGCTGAGGGAGGAAGGGGTTGTTAGTGGAGGTGTTTGAGAGGCACGTCGGTGGTTTGTATTTGCCCTGTAAAGCTTTGGGTGTCCTGTGGCACCAACGCAGCTCTGCGTTCATGTCCCTCAGGGCATCAGTTCTTGTCTCCCCCTTCTCCTGTCCATCCAGCAAGAACAAATGTGTGCTGGTGTACGCAGTGTGTTACGCTACTTAGGGCCTGGTTACAGCAAATAGAGCACGACCGTTCCCAGCAGTCAGCTCTGCACGTCCGCACGTCCCGCGCTGCCAGACCGCATTCGCATCAGTGCATTCAGGAGAAGAACCTGGCCGTCCTGCGACCTTGCGTCCCCAAGGGACAGGGTGCCCCCAGTCCATTTGCCATCCAGGTTGGGCCACAGAATTCACTTTTGAAGTTGCTGCTGGCGATGTCTCGTCACCGGGCTCGTCGGGCACATGGTGGGGTTTTCCCTGCATAAGGGAATTGTGGTGGAAGCTCTTAGTGACAGTGAATTGTCCCTTTGTGTTGGTACGTCCATTCATTCATTCCACGTCCAAGGTGTTGCCTCCTTACCTTCAGCACTGTTGCTTGCAAAGGGCTGGCCATCTCAGCCCTCTGTCCTTCTGCCTGAGTGAGCTGTAGAGTAATTTGTACCCTGGTAGAAAGATGGACCACTATAAAGACAATGCTGAGATAAAACATGCCGCTTTAGAGTGTTGCCAAATACCCCAAAATAATCATAATCCTTTTCAGCCAGTTTTTTAAAGAGTCCATCTACTGGTTGCTGATTCCGTAATGGTTTTGTGTTGATTTTAAAAAAAACCAAACACATTTGCCATCAGACTTCTCTAAAATGTCAGAAATAATTGGGGTAAAGCAGGCCTTCTGATGGTCTGTTTATTTTGCAGATGTGGGAAGAATATCCTGATGTTTATGGGGTTAGGAGGTCAAACCGAAGCAGACAAGAACCGTCGCGATTTAATATAAAAGATGAGGTAAGAAAATAATAAAAAAAAAAAAATAAAAAAAAAGATGAGGGATTGCTGAACATATAAAACCAACAAAACCCAAAGAGCAAAGGCAGGTCTCATCTGCATTGCCTTGCAAACACTGAGTCCTGACCTGGAGCGTGGATGTTGGAGCTCACAGTTAAGGTCCCAGTCCTGCAGCTGGATCCGCTTGTCCTGAGACCTCTGGAGTCCGCGGGCCACTGCGTGGGCTGAGATCCGCATGCACTGATCTGATTGCTGGAATGGGGCGTAATGCAAGTCATGCTCTGCTGTAGAAACGTCCTGGAGAGAATGAGTCTATGTAAAAAAAAAAAAAAACAAAAACAAAACAAAACCAAAACGTAACACACATTCAACCCAGGAATAAAGGAAACTTCCCAGAAACAACTCACAACAACCAAACAGGCATTGTTGCCCATCCCGGAATGGATCATGCTGATAAATGCGCGCGCGCGTGTGTGTGTGTGTGTGTTCAGCTTTATGAACCATCACTTTTCTTTGGTTGAGTATTGGGGAGTCTTTTACACTTCGGTTGGAGGTGACAGTGGTCAGAGCCTGGCAGAGAGACCTTCCAATTGTTCCTTTTTTCAGAACATTGGGGTTTTTTTCTGAAGATGTAGGAATTAGCTGCTGCCTTCATTTACATCCAGTGGGCTTTCTGCATAGAGCTTTTCATCTACAGGTCTTCAGGAGGGTTGAGTGGTTACAGAGGAGAAGAAAGAAAACCAGGGGAGAGGCTTAGGCCGAAAGGAAAGCTTAGGGCATAGAGCGAGGTGCAGAAACACACAGTTGGGAACCTAAAGATAAGTAGTCAGATTTTTGGCAGAGCAGGAGCCCAGTGGTGCTCTCTGATAGTCTGTTTGTGCTTCGCCGCCGAAATGTGCATTTGGATGCTCGAGAGATCCGAGTCGCGTGGCAAGCGCTGGTCTCCGGCTCTTTGCTCTGGTGCCTTGTGGCACCCCCAGTGCCACCCCCCAGACTCCTGTGCTGGATGTCCCGCATAGCAGCAGGTTAGGAAGGAGCTCAGGGGCACATCATTGACTTAGCTTTTGTTTTCCTTTTCAAGTTCGGCAAAGCCCAGGCTCGCTGGCCGCCTCTCTGTGCGATGCCCCGGCATGCACTGTGCTGGCGATGTCACACCCACCACAGACCTCCGCTGCAGACCCCAGTGCCCTGTTAGGGGCTCAGGTAAGTCCCGCCTTTTTTTGTTTTACAATATTACGTGGTTTTGCAAATGTTGTTTTCTTTTTCGATATCTTTATTTCCTACTACTTAAGGTACGATAAAGTTTTTTTTAAAAAAAAAAAAAAAATAAAAAAAATCCGGATGTAAAAACTTTGCTATACCACAAAATATTGTAAAAAACAAAAAAAAACCCAACTCCTCCGAATGACCCCACTGCCACCTTTGTGAAGCGGAAAGCCAAAATTAACAAGATTGGACCACCCCCTTCCCCCCTCCCAGCCCAAAACAACACTGACTGGTCTCCGTAGGGCAACTCCCATCTGCAGCAGAGTCCGATGGAGGGTGTGACATGTCAGGAGCACAGTGCTGGGGCCTCGCAAAGAGCAGGAGGAGATGGAAAAGTCTTGCTTTTCGAAGGCCTAAACGCCAAGAGGGAGGAAATAGCGTAGCTCGAGCCTGCATGGTGCTGAGCACTCCTTGCTGCTGCTGGAGCTGGCAGAAACCCAAGGCGCTTGACACCTCTTAAGATTGCTTTTTACCTTTACAGGGTTAATCCTGTCGCCAGTGACCTGCTCTTGTCGCTTGCTGCTTGGGACTTCCAGCACAGTGTCTAGGAGCTTTTTTTTTATTGCCTTCTTCCCTAACGCTTCTCTGCGGTATTAGCAAGCAGCGTCGCCCGGGCAGCGTGGCAGGCTCAGAGCGCGGAGCGAGAATCAGCCATCGCACCTCCCCGTGTGCTCCCCCTGCTCGGGGGAGATGGCGTGTAGGTGGAGGCTGTTCAGTTTTTGGGGCACTGGTGAATCACCAGTCTGTCCTCTGAGACCAGCAGTTTGGGCAGGGTTATTTCGGTGTTAGAAATGATTGCCTTCTGGGAATTACCCGGAGGCCGCCAGGCACACGGTGTAGGTCTCGGAGCTGCGATCCGAGAGGGTGGTAACTTGTGACCAATACCGAGGCGTGGGCCGAAAGATCAGGAAGCGAAAGGGCAGTTTTGCATAGGAGCACAGAGCTGCTCAGAGAACTAGAGCTGTCTCCAGGAATAAGAGCGCACATGAATTTTTTAGTAAAAACGGTACTTGCCCATGTGTTTTCTCTGCAGTTAATAAATCAGCTTCAGGTTTCAGTCAGGGGAAGCGAGACGCGCAGAGCCAGGTGCCTATTAGACTATTCTGGGGCAGTCGAGAAATAAATGTGCCCAAATGAGACACAATCCTTATGCTATAAAAAGGGTGGTTTGAGATTGGAGTTAGTAGTAAATGGCACAGCGCATCTGTCCTGTGAGAGAGAGGCCACAAGGCATGCACCAGAGTTCCCAAAATACAGCTGGTTTTATTACTGAAAAAAATATTCTGCTCATTTGCATTTTCGTTAATGCTTTGCCTCGTGTCTTTGCTGAAAGTTCAAACACTACCGGTATCGCTGGGAGAGACAAGCTCAGCAGACAAAAGAAAACCAACCTGGCGAGCCGAGGTTCTCCAGCTTTTCTGGAGCAGTAAATCTCGGCCTCCGTTAAGCCTGAAGTGAGCAAATCCTCACTTTGACTTTAGTCTGAAATATTTCTTGCCTCTAAGCGAGCCTTCATCTCTCCTAGTAGGCAGCATGAGCTCAAGAGGCTCTCCTGGACCATGCCAGTGGCCTCGAGTCTCCGTTTCTCTTGCCCTGGACTAGCAGTGAGGATGCTGGTGGACAACCTATAGGATCAGAACTTTGCAGCTGCTCCTGCATTGCCCTGCTTGGTGCTACTTACACAGCATCATTGTGTTTTGTACAGCACAGCCCCATGGCAAAATACAGCATCATTAATCTAGTAAAAGCATGCACATTTGAAGTGCTGGGAGAGAGGAAGAAGAGATTAGATGGGAGGCATCGGTGAGGCATGGAGAGGGAAGGCTCATCCCTTCAGCTGGAAGTGGGGAAAGCAAGTTGTTAAGAAGCCAGTTCCTAGTCCAGTTGGAAGTAGTGGTGCTGGAATGAGTTGATCATGTTTATAGTGTTTAGTAGGGGAAAGGAGAAGTAGGGAAGGAAAGTCATCTTTCTCCTCGGCAGCGGCACCCCAGAGGGGCAGCAGAATTTTGCCAGTGCTGATACGTAGCCTCTGAGAGCGAGCAATGTGCACCCGGCATCTCTTGCTGGGCTGACGAAGAGCTTGGTGGGGACGGGAGACGGATTTTGTCAGCTTAGCTTGTGTCATTCAGGGAGGTGACATTATTAAAATTCAAGTTGCATGCGATTTCCCAACCGGTCTGCTTCCTGATGGCGGTGGGTGGCAGGCTGGAGACCAGACGGGACCTCGGGTGCATGCTCCGGACCTGGCATGCTCCCAGCTCTCTGGTTATCATCTGCGCTTCCTTAAGCGGGGAGTTTACCACCAGCCAGAGCCTGTGGGTTGTTGTTGATAACGGGGTGATCCAAGCACAAGCTCCGTTTGCGCTGCAGAGTCCAGGGCAGAGGTGCAAATCTCACCCTTGGGCTGATTTGAGCAAGTCAGCGTGGAGTTTTGCAGCTGGGTCCTGAAATGTGGATTTAAGCGGGATTAAGAGGTTGCTAAAACGTGCTTAAAAAAAGATATAAAATATTCTTATTTATGTATAGAATGGTAGAAAGCAGCTTTCGGCCAGAGCTTGGAGCCTGGCACCCCAGGGTTAGGATGCCAGGGGGAGCTGGTGAGGAGGAGAACAGGGGTCGGTGGTAGATGAGGGAGCCGGGAGGAGAGGCTGAGTCACCGCTGGCTGCTGGCACGGAGCTTCCCGGCACCGGGGCAGGGAGGATGTGGGAGCACAAGGCAGGCAGATGACTCAGGCTGGGGACTGGCTGTGTCAGAGGAGATAGAGCTGGGCTTGACGCGCATCCAAAAAAGACAATGGTGTCTTTGAAAAATGTAGCTGAAGGCGGCTGAGTTGCAGTCACAAGTTAGATTTTTCAAGGGAGAAAGAGGTGAGGAAAAGACGAGTCGTTAAGAGACGAGCGTTGGCTTTGAAGAGACAGTGACAGAGCAGGGAAAGACTAGCGGTGTTAGGAAAGTGGACGCTAGGAACTTGAAAAACGGGATTCTGGCAAAGAAGCAGAGTTAGCTTCAAAGAGCCAAAGGTTGTATTTAGTTTTCTCCAAATTTGATCTCTGACGCAGAGCAGAAGAAAAATCCACCTCTCTTTACTTGTGGTTTGCCAAAAGACAGTAAAAAGTAAACGTGCGTTGAGGGACAGCTGTCGAAAAAATACGCCAAAAATGGGAATGGAAAAGCAGCACGCTTCGGAAAGTGGATAAGAGATTAAAAGAGAAAAAGAAAACTGAGGACTTTTAAACTTAGCTGTGTCGAAATTGAAATCTGTGGAATGCTTGGCCTATGTTGCAAGGGTAGGTAGGGCTCCGTGGTGTTTGCCGGTCACTTGCTTCCTGGATGCCTGCTCTGTGAGACAGGGATTTCATGCAGGGCAGCGAAACAGGTGGATGAACACCTGTTTGTAGTAGGATCTGGTGCAAAAGATGTTATTGTGGGACACGTAAGTCTGACACCAAACCACAGTGAAATTCAGCAAAGCTCTTGATCTAACGTGGCATCCAGTATTTCAGTATATTTTAATGGAAATACTGATGCAAGTGAGAAGGAAATTTCTGTTTGTGGAAGGGAAGCGGTAAAATGGAAATAAAGGATACAGAAGAAAGCAGAGGGGTGAACCCCGGTTCTCCAGAGCCTCGGCTTTTTCGTGTTGCAGCTCACACCGTTTCACAAAATTCTTACGTGAACACCCCAGGGGGGTGGTGGCTGTACCAGGAGATGCAAACTGAGGTACCCGTGGTGATGGACAGACATTACCTAGAGCTAAAGCTGAATACTACGGCAAAAATCAGTATCAAGTGGAAGCTTTCCAGTAAGTGTGTAGAGCAAGCAATCTTGAAGGCTACTTCTATCACTTTAAGTACTCCTGCTGAAATCTCACATTGGTTTCTTCAGTTTTCTCCCTGCCGATGTGTGTTTTCTGGGGCAAGTGTATAAAGTGAAGTCACATGTTGGTTGAGGGCTGTGAATTTGTGTGGCAATCCGTTTTTATGGTTGACTAGTTTTTACGAAAATGGAGTTGTGTACAACCAGCCTAAGATATATTTTTTTAGCTATCTTGGTCTGTAGGAGTTAATGACGCCCACTTTTAAAATATTACAGCAAGTAGTTAGAATATCTCCAGATATATTTAGCCAGAGAGACTTCACTGGTGGAGACTGGAGGATTAGGAGGAGGGAAAGCAGCAGGACATGGCTCTGACCCAGTCAGGTCCTCAGCGACTTTTGCTGTGGGAGAAATACACAAACAGGAAAGCAAGGATGCTCTTATGATGAGAATATTGGTTTTTTTATAAGAATTTCCTTCCTTATAGGAAGTTTCTTTAATGAAGGCAGAGATCATAGTGCATATCTGTGGCTGCGAAAGTTTCTGCAATTGCAGAAACTAAGCCTGAACGCCCCCAAATATTGCAGGATTCTTGCTGAAAATGGCAAGTATGGGCGTACGTTCAGCCATGGGGCTTTCGGTTGGAAGCCGTGTGAAATAGCTGAGCCTTGGCACTGCGGCAGGACCTGAAAGTGCCGTCCAGGAAACACAAAGTCACGCTGCTGCCGGGTCCTTGAGCTCATCAGGCGGGAGCGATGCTCACCTTGCAGCAGAGGCGGCAGAAACTGAGCTCTCTCTAATTTTGCCTCCAGCGCCTGGGCGGTGAGAGGTTTGGTGGGTTAAATTCAGCCCTTGGTTTTGTAATCCACCGGGGCATGGCACACGCTCCAGGTCTGCCTGGCCACTGCCACTGCTGAGGCAGCAGCTGCCAGGTATCCAAGGTCGATGCTGAGAGGTGGCAGCCTTGCGCATCCCGAGCTCAGGCACTCCAGGACAGATGTAGTAGATCTCTCCAGCCTTTCTGCAGAGAGTTACCTTCTTCAAGTGGCATTAACCCTCCAGCCGAGGTGGCACAGAGGGGACAGTGCTGGGGAGCTGCTCTTTTGCAGCCCCCGTCGCACCAGAGCATCCTTCCAGCGCTGCAGGGCAAGAGCAGCCGGGCTTTGCCTGGGCTCAGACCGTGTGCATGCGTTTCACTTACATCCTTGGGGAGACAGTCCGGAGTGAAGTCTACAACCTGATTTTCTTTCTTTTCAATTAAAGGCAAGTAGCGAATCTGAAAATGAGAGCCCAAAAAGAAGAGGCCAGAAGCAAATGAAAAAACCGTAAGTTTCTAGGGAAAAGGGTTTTGAATGGTGGTACTTTGACTTGTTTTATTTTTCAGAATAGTAGAATTGGATTTTTTTGATAGGCGTTGTCAACATGGAGAGCTTGTAAAATAAATTATTTAATATTTCCAGTAATAGTACTCTGGCTGACTGAAATTGAATTATGAATAGGGTTTTACAGATGGAGGCAATTTCCCAGCTTTTCTTTTGTTTATAATTTCCCACTTTGCCCGTGACAGAATCTGACCAAGTCAGATGCACTTTCTGTTGTCAGTATTTCACTTCTCCATCAGGTCACTTATTCTCCTTCAGAGATACTTAAAATAGTTTAATCCCTGCTCCCCCCACTTTTTTCATTAATAGAGAATAAAATGTTAAATTACTATCCTCTTTTATCTTTTATAATCCTCCGCTAAAACAAAAGAACTTCCATCGAGGGTATTTTGGATGTCTGATCACCATAACTGAGTTCACTTACAGTCATATTTTACTGCCTTTTTCCATCTGATAAGTGCCTCTTAGTTTTTCCAAACACTGAAGTGAACTGCAGGGAACTGCAAGCTGCCTGCTGGAGAAAGCTTACGCACGGCTGCGTGATCCTGCTCCCTTTCTCCTCTTTCTTGTCTCTTAGTTTTTCATTTAGTTGTACACATCAACGTAGGAGGGAATATAATAAAGTGCAGGGAGGACTGTGGTAGTATGGACCTCTCCTGGGCAAGGGGAATAACCCCTGCGGACTCTCTGCCGTCCCCTCAGAGAGACGAGGGGGTCCTTCAAAGGGCATTTTGGAGCTGCAGCTTTGCTCTGAATTGCCCACGGAGAACGTGCTTCCTTCCACTAATGGTATGGTGTGATTTGGCTTCACGCTTGGAAACTTTGATTGCCTGAATTTAGGGGTGGCAGGAGAATTCTCGCTCCGTTTTCCGGGCTACAAGGAGATCGTGTAACTGTGCATGTTGTGGCTCATACTCCGCAAGTGAAAGTGAGCACTTCTCTTAAGATTTTTCCAGCTCATTTCAGAAATGCCGAAGTGGAAAGGGAAAAATAAATAAATGGAAGCATTTACCTACCCAGTTGTAAGAAGTACATCTCTGCCACGAGCACTGTTGTAGTATGTGTATTAAGAGACACTCTCACTCCAGGTCACTGCCCCTCCGTGAACTAAAGCCTCGGTGACTGAGGCCTCTTCCTAAAAGCAGGGAATCACACCATAAAGTCCCCCGTGCGTTGCACTGAACGCAACCAAGAGTGCAGTTTCGAACTTCTTCTCGTAATTATGGCCCGCTGGTATTAACCTAGATGGCTTGGATATCTGCTTAGCCGAGTATTTGTGTTGAAAAATGATTACCCTTCGTGACCTACGTTTCTGACCATAGAAATAAATGGAAAAGAGAGGTCTCTGGTGAAGAAGAGGATGAAGATGGAGGGGAGCAAGGCACCAGTGGAGAGAGTGAGCCTGAACCGAAGAAAGTTAAAGCAAGACGACCTGGCCAAAGGAGGTAAGGAGCGGTTGGTTCAGTCTGTCTCGTTTTCTGCGTATGTCTTTTCTGCCTGTGCTGGGTTGGAGAGGTAATCTTTATTTGTCACTAAAGGATGTTTGGGTTATTTTTCTGCAATATTAACCTTGTTTCTGACCTAGTGAGCCTAGGACCTAGTTGCTCTCTTGTTTACCCATTTCATGCTCTGGTGAGTGATGCAGTGGTTTCCATGGTAGTTAGACTAAATCCCTAGGAGTCTAATATTTGAGATTCATGCTTTCTTAAAGACATTTCTAAAATGGATATGCATGTAAAACACACTGTGTTATGACTTTCTATTAATTCTTATTTTAGAACAGTGGCCAAAACCAGTGTTAAAAAACCTCACAAACCCCAGCGTGGGAAGAAGAGAAAGAAACCAGACTCATCTGAAGATGATGATGATGATGAAGATGATGAGACCCCCAAGAGACAAACTCGACGAAGAGCAGCCAAAAATGTCAGGTATCAAGAAGTGTGGGGTTGCTTGATGATGAGAGCTGGCTGGCTGGGAAAGAGGGAGCGCCAGAGGGCCCTGACTCCCTGCGTGATCCTGCGGAGAGACTCTCCTCTGCCCTGCAGAGATCCGTTGGCCGAGATGGGGTTATTCTGACAGTTCATGCTGCAAACACCTGACTTCTTTTTACCTGGTTTTGCCAGCTGTAAAAGAGGGAATATATACCAGTCCCTCCTAGAAAAATGTGAGGAGGTTTGCATAATGTTTCTAAAGCACTCTAAGATGTGATTAAGAACTACAAATAATCGATTAAAATGAGTAAAACGAGCTGTGCTAGATTGGACCAATTGCCTGAGAGTGGCTGATAGGTAATGCCTTGGGACAGAGCGTTGAGACGTGGTGGAGGTAAAGCATTATCCATTCCACAATATACCTTCTCACCTTTTGGCAGCCCTAATAAGGAACTTGCAAAGAGCCACCCAAAGAATATTTTTTGGTGGTTGAATGCTCATCAAAGATGAGAAGTGTAGTTCCTAGGGCACTGTAGGCACCCACACAGCCTTTCAGTGCTCTGCAACCTCCGTTGTTAAACATAAAATAATCTTTCACCGGATCGAGGAGACTTTCTCTGTTGATGGCCTTGCTTCTGCTGCAGGGATTGTACCACCTCCTTATGAAGCATCTGGTGTTGACCGTAGTCAGGAAAACTATATGGATGAGACAGAGCGTTAGTCTGATGAAGTGTAGCTATCTGAGTGTCTCGGGGAAAAATGCTGAATGGCTAACTTAAGAAATGCACGTGCTGAACGTGCACTGAACCACAGGAGAGATGCTGGAGAAGGCTCGCTCCAGTCTATGCCGTTCTGTGTGTTTCTGGACTGGGAAGAGTCAAGGGCTTTTTATCAGTTTGGTTTTGATCTTGTTCAGTTACAAAGAGGATGATGATTTTGAGACGGATTCTGATGACCTGATAGAGATGACTGGGGAAGGAGCTGATGAACAACAAGACAACAGTGAAACTATTGAGAAAGTCTTGGACATCAGGCTTGGAAAAAAAGGAGGTGCGTAGTTCTGGAAAAAAGCCTTTATTTCTGATGTCAATCATGTGCACTCACAGTTTCTCTTGAGCTGGTGCAATGCCTTTGCAACTTCAAAGTGGGGCCAAGGGTTGTTTCAGTGCTCTTCACCCTTTCCTCTATGCCTCTTATTTATGTCTTCTAGCAGCTTTTGTAAAATCTAGTACTGAAAAACCTAAAACGTCAAGTTTATGTGCTTGGCAGCTTTCATTCAGCGTGCACGCGTTTTAAAGATGCAGTCATTGTTCTGTGATTCTTGCTTTTCTCTTCTTCGAAATATAAAATAGATCTTTCAGTAGAGTCAGTTTTCATAGCTCCATTGACAAAGCCGTAATGAAAATAAAGCTGGTGTTTTGTTCTCGTAGCCTTACAAAAGTGGTTTTGTAAAACTGAATGGTCGCGAACGTTTTCAAGAGACCTCTGAATTATACTTAAAGAAAAGGCATTTATGACAGAGAGATTTAAAAAGATTCTGTTGTATAGAAAACTTTTGTGTGCCTGTCTTGCTGGGCTGCAAATCTGTAGGATATTCTTTGTGCTGTCACAAAAGATGTATTAGAACTTTCTGCTCTAATGCAGCTCATGTCCAGTGCTTGATAACAAAGGTACCGACTGCAGCCTGATTTCTCTTGCAGCCACTGGTGCTTCCACCACCGTGTATGCAACTGAAGCTAATGGCAACCCAAGCGCTGACTTTGATCCTGAAAAGGATGAGGGAGAAGTTCAGTACCTGATCAAATGGAAAGGCTGGTCATACATCCATAGCACATGGGAGAGTGAAGAGTCCCTGCAGCAGCAGAAAGTGAAAGGCCTGAAAAAGCTAGAAAACTTCAAGAAAAAAGAGGAGGAGATCAAGCAATGGTATGCTTTACTTCAACCAGCAATTTGGCCTTGGGCAAATCTTTTTTAGCCAGAGGTTTGCAGAGTCATGACTGACAACATTTGATTTCTTCTTGCAAAGCATGTTTCGTTCAAAGCAACTGTTTTCAGTGCACAGAACTCACGTCTCTCTGCCTGCTGATGAAAGTCCCCCCTCATAAAGATGATGTCTGTGGCCATGGTGTTGAAAGAGAGAGGAAGAGGCATGAAATCCACAATATTGCCTTTCCCAGGCTTAAAAATCGGGGTAGCCGACAACAAATAAATGGTGCACGGATTGTCTTGGCCTGAGAGGTGACATGAGGGCTTGCGGCCTTATTAACCCTTGTTAATTATGGGCTTTTCTGTGTGCAAGTTTTCGTATCAGTTTCTGTCTGCCCTCCCCAGGAACTATAAGGGGAGCTACAGTGTGTTTCCAAAGTGATAAAGCTGGAGTAGCAGCTTCAATTCCGGTTTTGAGACTGATTCTTGCAGCAGAATAAGGTGTCATTTGACAGGGAGACAGTACGAACGTCTACGACATTTGCTTCTCAGTAATGATTTATAATTATGGGAAGCTTTAAGAAACACGTCATATAAGCAGTAGTCTGCTTCTGTGGCTTGGCTGAATGACAGGACTGTATAGGAAAGTAGAATTTCTATATGTGGCCTCCATGAGCATTATGACAGAAACATTAGAATGTTTTTGTTTGTTTGTTTTGGGTTTTTTTTGCATCTAGGCTGGGCAAGGTATCACCTGAAGATGTAGAATATTTCAACTGCCAACAAGAGCTAGCTTCAGAGCTGAACAAACAATATCAAATAGTGGAGAGAGTAATTGGTAAGTGAACCCAACGCTTTCGTAAAGATGTGGGAACTTTTAACATCTAGTGACAGCAGAATGGCGCTCTCTTCTTCCCTGTCCTCCAGTATCTCTGGAGAAAAAACCATGGTATTAAGTCTACTTCAGTGTGCGAAATTCAGGGATTTGAGCAGTGGAAATCCAGGTTTACAGATTTCTATTTACAATCAATACGAGTCAATCACTCTCCTTGCCTTGGAGTATGGGATGATACACTAATTTCCAAGGGAATTTGAAGTTGCTGCTGCTGAAGTTCTTTGACTTCATCCCTTTGGATGCAAGGTGTTTGCATCCAAAGCAGCAGTACAGGCCTGGCTTTTGTGAAGACCACTTTCTGTGACGTGGTTGAGGATGTGGTTAGGCTGCAGAGCAATTTAGGGTTTAGATTTTCATGATTACTTATTAAAAATAAAAACAGGACTTACCGAGCACTTCACTAATATCACAGTCATGTCAGTCAGAGGTGCCGGCATCCAGTTGCTTTGGGAATTGGCTTGGAGAGCTGTTTAACTGGTTATTTCCATACAATTCCTATGAAAACGAGTGGGGTGTGCGGCAGTGACAGCCTGCCAGCCCTGCTCCCTCTGCTGGCTGCCTGCACTCCAAACCCTTCCTTCCCTTCTCTCTCCAAACACAGCTGTGAAGACCAGTAAGTCTGCGACAGGACATTCAGATTTCCCAGGTAAAGGAGCATTTTTTTTGGTCCCTCTAAACTTTTCCTACTAGCCGAGACCTGTCTTGTGGTTTATGGGTGGTTCTGACTGCCCCTGTGAGCCACCTTTGTGGTTCAGCCACAGAACCACCGTTGCTGAGGTTTAGGCTTTTTTTTTTTTTTTCTTTTTTTGCATATTTTGCAGCAAACAGTCGCAAAACATCCTCGAATGACCCCGAATACCTGTGTAAGTGGATGGGGCTGCCCTATGCCGAGTGCAGCTGGGAAGATGAGGCTCTGATAAGCAAGAAATTCCAGCACTGCATCGACAGCTTCAACAATCGTAACAACTCCAAAACGATCCCTACCCGGGACTGCAAGGTTTGCTTCCTTCTCTCCCGTTGCTGGGTTTCTTCAGGCTGGGTGATGGCGCAAACAGTGGGAATGCGAAGTTTTGTCAGGGTAAATTTCGGAGAACGTTCTCCCATCCTCCCACCAGTGTTTGAATGGTTGTTTGCTGTTCTTGTATTGTACTTGAGGCAGAGATGTGAACCCCCTTTTGGTTTCATTTACTCCATGCACAGTGAAAACGTTATGTCCCCCTGGGGAGTGGGAGGCTTAATTAATCCTGCAAAATGCTTCCTCCTCTGAAGGAGCTGGTGCAGAAACGCAAGGTTTTAATATCAGCTGGATGAAAAAACAGCACACCTGGGAAAAGAGAAAACCTGCAAGATGCTGGTAGAGTGGAGGAGAGGGACAGAGATAATGGGAGAAAAAAAAAACAGGACAAAAAAGAAAGTGGAGCTTGTTCCATCTCGTGTGCGTTATGTACAGCACAGTGCACTCTTGGGGGGACTCGCAGCTCTGGTCATCAGAACCAGAGGACAGCAGGCGAAACGCAACGCTGCGGAGTGGTTATCTGAATTGCAGACACAAGCACCGGCTAGGAAAATGTGGACAGACTTTAACCAATGAACGGATACACATTTATTGCTGAATTTTCAACCCTACTTTGTCTTTTTCTTCAGTGGGCTTACAGCATCGTCTTTTCCAGGTATTGAAGCAGAGGCCGAGGTTTGTTGCCTTGAAGAAACAGCCTTCTTACATTGGCGGTGAGAACCTGGAGCTGCGAGATTACCAGCTGGAGGGCCTCAACTGGCTCGCTCACTCGTGGTGCAAGTACGTGTCGATGCTATGTGGTTCTCTGGTCACCACTGCAAGTGAGCCACGTTCGTTTTATGCTTCCTGATTTTTGTCCCAGTAGGATCTGGTCCTCTTGTTTTCGGCTGAGGTCTTTACACGGCCTGCTTCTGGAGCTTGAAGGATTTCACGTTACCATGCCCAGCTGCATTGCAGACACCGCAAGCAGGAACTATCTGGAGCATGAACTTAAGAAACCTTTTGCGAAAACAAAAAGCATTTTCCCTCCCTGGGCCTGTTCACATGCTGGACTTGGCTGTTGTGTGAGCCTACTCCGTATCAGCCCTAATTTTCCATTGCCCTAACTGAAAAAAAGGTTTCTGGCTCGGCATGCTTAAACACTCGTTGAAGTGTTTGAGAAATGTCCTTCTAAAATTAGGCCACTGACTGCCCTCTCCCTTTGCCTTTGTCCTTGCTTGCCAGTTTGGAGTGATCGTAGCCTGTACCTTTTTGCACGTTGTTGTGCCATGTGCAGTCTGGATGTCCCGGGGATCCACTTGGAAGTGTTCAGATAAATGTTTTTGCGCTGCCTCCTTTGTGTCCCTGTCATGGATTGCTATTCGTGTTGGTGCACAATAATAATAAATTAGCAGTGGTGGAAACACGCGCTTAGACAGGATTTATGTTTGTTCTCTTCTTTCCCAGGAACAACAGCGTGATCCTGGCTGATGAAATGGGCCTGGGCAAGACGATTCAGACGATATCGTTCCTGTCGTACCTCTTCCATCAGCACCAGCTGTATGGCCCGTTCCTGGTGGTGGTGCCCCTGTCCACTCTCACCTCATGGCAGAGAGAGTTTGAAGTGTGGGCGCCCGAGATAAATGTGGTGGTTTACATCGGGGACCTCATGAGCAGGAACATGGTGTGTAATCGGAAAGCAAAGGGTGTGGGGCTGGGTAGAAACGCTGGGTGCAAAGCAGCAGCTTCTCTCCGCTGGAGAGGCTGACGGACAGTAGTGGCAGTGCTGCAGGCAGCTAGAGCTGGTGTAGCTGAGCACTGGGGTATAATTCAGCGCTGCAGGGGCTTTTCTACCTTATTGCCCCTCTTAGAGTGAGCACAGGAGTACTGGCTTCCCTCGGAGGGTCTGGAAACCACTACTGGACTGGGCGGCAACATGCTGCAGTAAGGAGTGTAGCAGTGTGAAAGTGCTTGCCTCCTATATTCTGAATTATTCAGACGACGAAGCGCACAAATGTTGTGAGTCTAGTCGTGTCAATAGTGAGATGATGCATTCATTTGGCAGATGAGGGTAAGGTCACAACAGCAAGTTGTTTGACCTTATTTTGTTACCTGTGCAAGGGCAATTGAACCACCTGTGCACTAAACCAAGCTGCTCCTTGGGCATCCTGAACTCATCGAATAACACCTTGAACAACAAAGTTTTGGGCTCGGTTGGAGTCTCTGGCTATATCTACACCAAACTAATGATTGTTAACTCCTTTCAATAACATTGGTTAAAGTTAACATTTGTCTCCTTTCACAGATACGTGAATACGAGTGGATCCACTCTCAGTCTAAAAGGTTGAAATTCAATGCGCTTATCACGACGTACGAGATCCTCCTCAAGGATAAGGTGAGTAATGGTCCAAGGATGTTTTTGTTTAGACTTTCTCTCGCTTGCAAAGGGGGAAGCCAGCCCCCAACTAGGGGGTTTCACCTCTTTCCTCAGTGGTGATGGAGAACCTATAGCTGCTATTTGCTTTTGCTTGCCAGCAATGCAGAGGGAACGTGGGACGTGGTTATATATAGTGTCTTCACTCTTGTACTGCAGAGTTGTGTTACTCTTTTTACTTGTAAGACACCAGGCAGGGCAGTAGTTGGATCTTATCTGGTTTAATTAGGCTAGTTAAGAGGGCAAAACATTACACTGAACCGCTAGCCATAGTGTTAATAATATCTGCATTTTTATACTTAGAAGAAATCTGTCTTCAGGGTTCATCAGCGCGTCACTGAGTCCTAGCAGAAAACAAAAAGCTTAATACTAATGCAAAAAAAAAATAAAATTCAAAACTCTTGGATTACCTTAACTTTATAGGCTTATTCACCTGCTCTCCTGCTCCAGTGGAGCTGGTGCTACAGCAGGACCCCAGGGGCATGGAGAAAGGGAGGAGTAGGGGGCTGGGGGGAGGACTGTGCTTTCCGGGTAAAGCAAAGGTGGATTTAAAACAGGCATACGTGCTGAAAGGCTGTTCGCATATGGCAGAAGTGCTATACGGCATGGCTAATTTTCACGTTTCCTTTCCGGGGAGGCAAAACTAGTCTAGGGATGGGGCAGGACGCCCTGGAAAGCACACGCTGCAGTGCTTTCTGGCCATGGAGCAAGGTGATGGGGCTTGTCTGACCCAGCGTCTCCTTGGGGCCTGTTTTTTTTTTTTTTTTTCTCTTTTTTTCCTCCAGGCTGTTTTGGGAAGTATTAACTGGGCCTTTCTAGGCGTGGATGAAGCCCATCGGTTGAAAAATGACGACTCTTTGCTGTACAAAACTTTGATTGATTTCAAGTCCAACCACAGGCTGCTGATCACCGGCACCCCGCTTCAAAATTCACTCAAGGAGCTCTGGTCCTTGCTGCATTTCATCATGCCAGAGAAGTAAGTCTCCCTTTGGTCCTTCAAAAAATACCTCTGTGTCCATTCTTGTGCAGTGAATAGACTCGAGGGAGTGCAGAATGGCAGAAATCCCTGAATTAAATCTCTGAATTAAACTCAGTGGCGTTAGAGCAATGAAAGGGGAACAGAGTTTGGTGTGGGAAAATCAGAGGTTAAATGACTAACACAAGGAGCATTTCTGGCAGCAAATTGAACAGGGAAACCTAATACACGTCTTTCAAATGTGTCTGCTGTCTCAGAGCCATCTCTAAAAAGCTAAACTTGTTTTAAGCAATCATCTCAACCATTTCTGAGGTTTCCAGTACATTGTGGTTCAGCCACACTCGCCAACCATTTTATGGCAGTTTCTAGGAGTATTGCTCAAGGAGGGTGCTGTCTAGCCAATTGTTCGCGTGTCCACGTTACAACAAATGTTTTGTTTTCTTTAAAACAAAATGGGCTAAGACAAGCAAGCCCCTAAACTCACCAAAATTATGTTTGCAAAAAGAGCTGTCCCCCACATTCTTTTTGCTGGATCACAGAAAGAACAATGGAGAGATTTGAGGTCTCCCATGTGGAGGAGAAGAGCAGATCTCCGCATTTCAAAGGAGCTGTTGGAGGAAGAAGCGATCCAAAAAAGCCTTCAGAGCAGTGTAAAACATAGTCCAGTTGTCAAAGCCCTGCCTAGGGGAGGGCACTGTGGAAAGTTCAGAAACTGCTGCCAGGTAAACGCCAGCAGGAGACAGCAGAGCAGAATGCTAAAAAACTTGGGATTTTGGGTCCTGGGAGGTAGTGTGGAGCTCAAAGATAAGATGTTAGGAAGATACCTGAGCCCAGAGAGCTTCTGCCTTTCCCAGTCTGTTTTGTTAGCCAGAGCAGAGTGAACCTTTTCTCCTCCACTGTACCTCCATCAGATTGATGATCTGTCTTGTGCAGCAGGAGTATGTCCGGTAGATGATGTTTGGTGCAATAAGACAAGAGGTATTCTGAACTGTCTCTGCTCCTCATTTCTGTTGCTAGATTTGAGTTCTGGGAGGATTTTGAAGAGGATCACGGAAAAGGTAGAGAGAATGGCTATCAGAGCCTTCATAAAGTCCTGGAGCCATTTCTCCTGCGCAGAGTGAAGAAGGATGTGGAGAAATCATTGCCAGCCAAAGTGGAGCAGATCCTCCGCGTGGAAATGTCTGCTTTGCAGAAACAGTATTACAAGTGAGTCGTTTATTAAGTTACTGGGAGAGCCAGTAGAAATGGGCACATCTTTCTACGTGCCTTGGGAATGTGTTTCAGTATACTTTGTCCTTCAGAATGCAGCGTGACAGCCATCCCCTGTAGCAGCAGGGGCTTCACGGTAGGAGTCTGAGGGGGAGGCCTTGTGTATCTTTTCCTCCGTGGTAGTCTGGAGATGCTTTTTTAGTGGGATACAGTTCAGCTGGCCAGTTTGGCACGACTGAGGCGATGTGGGGTTTTGGGTAACGTGCAAGTAAAGCACCTCACAAAATTGTGGTGCTGTTTAATGATAAGCTGTAATGATATCAAGAGGAAAGTAACATCAGGTTTTCTAGTGAGGAAACAGCAGTATCCTGTAGAAGAGCAGACTGAAGCCTAAACAAGATGTCCCTGAAGGTTTTATTCCTCCCAGGCTCCAGCGTGCCCAGTCTGCACTGTGAAATGATCTGGACTTCTCGTTTTCCTGCCTGCAGGTGGATTTTGACAAGAAACTACAAAGCTCTTTCAAAGGGAACGAGGGGGAGCACATCTGGTTTCCTGAACATTGTGATGGAGTTGAAAAAGTGCTGCAACCACTGCTATCTTATCAAGCCTCCTGAGGAAAACGAGCGGGAGAATGGCCTTGAGACCCTGCAGGTGGGCCGTGTCTTTGGTTACCACCTTTTTTCCTTAACTTTCCTCTTTCTGTTCTCCCACCAAGATAAGATGTGGTGAAGCTTTAGCTTCTGTGCCTTCTCCATTAGAAATAGTCCTCACAGCTAAGCCACTTGAGTCTCCAGCTCTCTGCTTTCACTGTAGGCAACGTTTTGTGGCCATCTAGAGTGGGAGGTGCATGCAATATAAGATCTGTCTTGGGTGATTCATTTTGCGTGTGGCCTCTGCGCTGTAAATCCAGATGATTTGATGAGAGGTGTACGGGAGAAGCATGACGCCAAAAGAACCACATCTCTGCATGTCTCTGTAGTGCACTTAAGGGTAAGGTTGGAAAGCATCAGCTGGAATGACGGTTACTTCTTCAGTCTCTGATCAGGAGCAGTGGAAAGCTAATTCTCTTGGACAAGCTGCTGACCAGGCTGCGGGAGAGAGGCAACAGAGTGCTGATCTTCTCCCAGATGGTGAGGATGCTGGACATCTTGGCGGAGTACCTGACTATCAAACACTACCCTTTTCAGGTGAGAAACATCAGCATGGAAAACAGCGGGGTTCACTTGAAAACTCAAGAAAATGCAGAAGGAGCCTGGGCAATGGGAGTCACTGAGTTTCCCAGAGATTCGTTGCTGGGATTACAGGTTGCATTTACTGAAATACATTGGAGGGAACTGGGAAGTCCCTTCGTTTCAGTGTGGCCCCATCTCTGCAAAACGCCGCCTCTGACAGGCTTTGGGTTGTGTGTCCTGTGATAAACCCTGAGGAGAGGATAGCGAACACAGAGACCCTGGCTGGGAGCCTGTAACGGGAGCTGCAGTGTCACCCGCTGTGTGACTGTTGCCTGAGCGTACCCGCCGTCCTGCCCTCGCGACACAGCAGGCTAAGGCAGTGCAGTTATTTTTAATTGGCGGCTATTTTTAATGATTAAATGCTCCAGGCAGGGAAGGAGGCTTGGATGCAGCAGTTCCTCAGGGCTCCTTTACCTTCTTTCTTTTATCATTATTGTTGATTTTTCCAGCGCTTGGACGGCTCGATCAAAGGGGAGATCCGAAAGCAGGCGCTGGACCACTTCAACGCTGACGGCTCTGAGGTACCGCAGCTGGGGATGTCCTGCCACAGGAGGGGCCGGGTGGGCTGCCCGCGCAGCGGGCGTTTATAGCTGAGCCGCAGGCTCTGCCTGCCAAGACAGGATTAGTTGAGTTCATTTATTTTAACAGGACCCCGGATACTTTTAAAGACACAGATATAGCAGGTTTTGCAACTAGCCATGTTGCTTATTTTAAATCTCCCACACCCAAAGAACAGGGCTGCAAGTCACATCTCCAGAAAGACCCAAAGAGGCTGGGAAGAGCCAGAATTTAGCAATTCTCTCCCCATGGTCGTGGGGAAGGAGACAGTTGCTAAACGATTCCTGCGGTCTGAAACTGGTTTTGGATATGAAATGGCAGAGGCAAAAGGGGGATTATAATGTCTGCAGGCAGTGGAGTCTGGTGTTGGAGGTGAAAATCTTCAGTGTAATAGGAGAGGGCATCTCGAGCCTCTCGTCTGGGCTTGCTGACTCACAGTCACTGGTGCAAGGCACTTGTTTGGTGGCACTGTCAGCCCCGCCGTGAGAAATACCTCTCCTCACTCCAGAAGCCTGGACTGGAGGGGGATTCTTGGCTGACACAGGAGATGCAGCTAGGTGCTTCATGGTTGTGGGAAAGCTAACAAACAAAAGTGATCAGGAGACAGCAGTGCGGGTGGGAAAGGAGCAAGAATCCCCATAGAAGCTGCCCTTTCCCCTCTCCTGGGGGCATCCATGAGGGCTCAGGCATCTTGGCTCTAACCTGGCACCCCGTGCCCTTGGGCAGTGACTCAAACAGTCTGTTAGTTGCTGATCTCACCCCCAGCGGGCTTCAGGCAACAAAAAGCATGTGTTTGCCTGCTGCCTTTGTAGGAGTCTGGTGGGCAGCATGGTCTGACCTTCAGTAGCGACTCCAAGCTGCCCTCGCCCTGAGCTGGTTGCGTTGCTCTCCCATAACAATCCATGTTGTGCCCTTCCTGTAAGAGCACATCTTTCACCCCTTCTGGCACCACCTCACCTTGTGCCTTGGCTTAAAGACCAGTGGTGGTTAGCCTGCATGAGCAGCGTGTGTGGGAAGGAAGTCCTTTTTCTGTTTTAAGAAGCACGATTGCAACAGAGCCCTCCCTCCGTTTCCTTGCATAGCTTTGGAAAGTTATTGCTATTTTACGTCCACAGTTACAGGCTGGCTAACTCACGGATGCCTTTTTTTTGTGTCCCCCCAGGACTTTTGTTTCTTGTTGTCAACACGAGCTGGAGGGCTGGGAATTAATTTGGCCTCTGCTGATACTGTTGTTATCTTTGACTCGGACTGGAACCCCCAAAATGATCTTCAGGCTCAGGCTCGGGCTCACCGAATTGGACAAAAAAAGCAGGTCAGAAGAGTTGCCTGGGTCGTTTTCTCTGTGGCTTCAGTGTGTGCATCTAAATGGGCTCCTGCCTCACCAGAGCTTCTGAAAACATGGTCTTTTTGCCCCCAATCCTGACTCCAGAGAGTACTGCCAACCCAAGGGAAGCTCATTTAAAAGCCAGGAAATGAAAAATCAGCCCAAATTTGCCAGATGCCAGGTTCTTCTGTTGGCTTCGGGTTCTGGGATGGTTCAAAACCAAGAACCCAACCAGTGGCATTACACTTCTCAGCCTAGTGGACTCTGTTCTTTCTTGTCCTGAAAAACTTAGAAAGTAGAACATCCACCTTTACTAGTGTTCTTTTAGCTATATGAAAATTTGATGATAATTTTGGATTTAAAGTGATTGTTTCAGAAGATTTTTATTCTGTGCTTAGACACACAAGATCTGTGTTAAACAGCCTGATTTTAACTGGTCCCCCTGAGATATAAAAGAATGTGCATGTTTTCATTCTAAAAAGACACATCTGTGCGTGAAGAGACTGTCCCAGCGGACCAGTCTCCTGCAAAACAACTGAGTGATGCATCACTGTGTCAGCAGAGCATGTTCAAGCCCAGGAAATTTATCTCCTCTTCTTTTTTTTTGCCCTTCAGGTGAATATTTACCGCTTGGTCACAAAGGGTACGGTAGAGGAGGAGATCATTGAGAGGGCCAAGAAGAAAATGGTGCTGGATCATTTGGTGATCCAGCGTATGGACACCACTGGCCGCACTGTTCTGGACAACAACTCTGGGCGATCCAAGTAAGTGATTGTGTCAGGAGACAGAAATGTCTGGTGCAACATGTGGCATAACCAGCTTCACCTGCTAGTATTTCCCAGTATTTATTTGGTAGGATACAGGGCAGAAGGCTAATAAATAGTGGCAGCTTCCCCTGCAACCATTAATTTAGACATATAGGATAATAAGATGATCAGAAATAAAAAAAAAAAACTAGTTTTAATGCATTACTTGTTTTTCTTTCTGTCTTCCTCCCAGAGATCATCCTGGTCTGAGGGAACCTGGTAGTGATCGTGGAACAGCTTCAATTTGGCAGTGACCTCAGAGTCCCCCCATTTTCCCCCAGCAGATGGAGGTTTTTCCCTTTACAGTAGTTGTCTGTGCTAGAGCAGGAAAGAGATGAGGGACTGAATAAAAAGGCTTTTTATATTGCTGGGTAGAAAACTTACTTCTTGCTTTATTAGGAAAAACTTTGGTATGGTTTTGTGCTGTAGCAGTGCTGACTTAACAGCTCAAACCACGTTTTCCTTCTCATTTGTTCTTGCAGCTCAAATCCTTTCAACAAAGAGGAGCTGACAGCTATTCTGAAATTTGGAGCCGAAGATCTCTTCAAGGAGCTTGAAGGGGAAGAGTCAGAGCCTCAGGTAGTTTGAAATTGAAATCACATAAGCTGTTTGTAGTCCTCTGCAGGTCTGCATGGGGGATCGTGTGGGTTTGCTCCCTCTTTGTACTTGCCCTGTGAGTGAGAGCAGGTCAGGGACGGGGGCACGTGTGAGTCCTGAGAAGCTGAAGGAAGAGAGCTCTGGGGTTGGGAGATCAGGGGGTTGAGGAGAGCCTTGTTGTCAGGGGGTTAAATAGTAATGGTCACCGAGACGGTCCCTTGGCTCCCGAGGATTCATTAGCTAGTTATAGCACAGCCTGCTGAAAGCTCCTCTCCCTGCCTCCTCTGAGCACTTCTTCAGCATCCTTTTTTGGTTGTTCTTATAGAGAGGCAGGAGTCAGCACAGTGAAGTCAGATAGGTTGCTCTCTCCTGCTTCAGCACAGCATTGCTTGACAGTTTAGTATTGAGTGCTTCGACCAATTCTCTTAATGGCCCGAGTAGCAGAGCTTCCCCCCGAGGGAAACAGTCCCCAGTTCATACATCTCACTATCTGGAAATTTTCCCTGTTGCACAGCCTTGGTGTTCCTTTTCTTCTGTCCTATCACCCTTATTTATACTCTTTTGTACCGCTTGAGATAGTTCATCCCTGCCGTCGGTGATGACACCCTGCGGATATTTGCACTTTATTTAGCTCGTATCAGCACAGTGCGTGTTTAGCTATTGCACCCCACCAGTCTGGTCTCAAAGCCTCTTATTTCCTGCTGTGCTCGGCACCCTCTGCTTTATCGCTCTTTCTTTCTGACTGGTAGGAGATGGACATCGATGAGATTTTGCGTCTGGCTGAAACACGAGAAAATGAAGTGTCCACCAGTGCCACCGACGAGCTCCTCTCCCAGTTCAAGGTACGGACCCCCAGGCTCTGTCCTGGCGCGCGGGAATGTGGCTCCCCACATCTTGCCACCGTGGTAAGGTCAGTAACAAACAGGACAAATCAGGCCCAGTGAGAGGTGAGCTGTACAAAGCAGTTTGCTGAGGGCTTGTCTGGGTTCGGTAGCTGTGGAGATATGTAGGTATTAATTTCATTTCAAGTAAGTGGTTTTGAAGGCTGTGAATAAAATGCAGAATTTACCAAATTTGGAAACAAAACCGATAACTTAGAGAGGCTCAGCAGTACTTCTTAAACTGCACGTACTTTCTCAAAAGCTGTTAGCCCAAAGACGTGGCAAGGAACCAGGAATGTAGTGACATAGGGATCAGTTATAAAGTAGTTATGGAAATGTTGGCAAAATTCCTACATGGAAGGAGTTGAGGCTTAGCAGACAGCTCTGGGGTATTCCTGCCAGGGGAGGGAATTTCTAAAAGTGTTCCTTTGCTTATGAAAGGTGGCCAACTTTGCAACCATGGAGGAGGAAGAGACAGAGCTGGATGAGCGATCGCAGAAGGACTGGGACGATATCATTCCAGAGGAGCAGAGGAAAAAGGTGGAGGAGGAAGAACGGCAGAAAGAATTGGAGGAAATCTACATGCTGCCTCGAATCCGGAGCTCGACTAAAAAGGTATGGCCCATCTCGAGGAGCTGGGAGGCAAGAGGCTAGAGTTGGTAAAGGCAACGCTCAAGGGAAGTCGTCTTCTTTCCATCTGAATGCTTCTTTGCCTCCTCCGAAGTTGTTTAGGAGTAAAGCACAGAGGTAGCACATTGACCTCTTGTTGGCATCATGCATTGTGCCCATGGTTTTTAATGCAGTGTGAGGGCCCTCATTGGACTTGGCAAGACTCATCTTGTCTTAGCAGACAAAGTAAAGAGAACCTGTAGTGAGCACAGGGCAAAATATCCAGCTCTATAACCCAGGTTTTACTGCAGTTTATGCCATTTTCTGGCTATTTCTTTCCCTTGGGTTCTCTAGCTCCCTGGGCTGCTCTTGCCAAAATGTGACTTTTGCAGGCAAAAGAGATGGCAGCTTCTCAAATCCTTTTTTTAGGTGTTATGTTCTACCCCAGTCCAACGGAAAACAGACTGTACGAGGAAACTCTGCTAAGATATGGGACTTTGAGGGGTTATGAAGTCTTCTGTGGGATAAGCAGGGGAAAAATATTAAAGTGAAAACTAGAAGAGAAGGATAATTTGTATTGGATGATTCCAGATTAATTTCTGAGGTGTCATGGTTTTCAAAACAGCCTAAGGGACTGTGGCACAAAACCATGATGATCAACGTGTTTTAATGTATCTTAGTAAATGAATGTACCTTAGTAAATGGAAATGCAGTTGTGGAACTGCTGGCTGCAAGGCTGTAAAGGGAGGATGACCACCAGAGCCTTAGCTAGCTGGAAACGGCAAGCGTGTGGAGCCTCTCTGGGTTGGTTACATGGGCTTCTGCATCTCCATGAAGAGGTGTCAAGGTGTTTTACACTCTGAATGTTGAAATGGGGCTGGTGGCTGGGAAGGGCCAGTAAAAGTTGGCAGATCAGCAGTTGTTAACTGTCCTGCTGGTTTTTTTTGTCCATACAGGCTCAGACAAATGACAGTGAATCAGATGCAGAAACTAAGAGAAGGCTTCAGAGGTCATCTGGATCAGAAAGTGAAACTGATGATACTGATGACGAGAAGAGACCAAAGCGCAGGGGACGTCCTCGAAGTGTTAGAAAAGATACTGTGGAAGGATTTACTGATGCTGAAATCAGGAGGTTAGTGCTGAAAACAAATATAGAAATCCTGCACAGGTGGAGAAAAGCCCTGATTAATCCAGGAGGTGTCCGCCTGTAAGCACAACGGTGGGTTAAGTGGAGCTGGTTCGTTTGGCCAGCTTCTGCATCTTTGTATAATTCAGTTAGCTCCCAGCTGATGACCTCAATATTCAGGTCTGTGCAAAATGGACTGGATTGTCTTTAATTAGGCAAGAGCAAAGCTGGTACCTTCCTGAAATGAATCTTTGTTGTAACTGCCTTTCCTGGGCCAAGTGGATTGAGCTAATTCCATATCACACGTGAGATCTTAGGTGCCATGAGATACAGAGCTGGACAAGCCAAGGACTCTGGCCTTCCTGACACTCTTCTGGCAGTAGGCCTGCTGACGTAAGCTTTAAGTGAAAGGCAAGCTCTGGCAAAATGACCCCATGAGAAGCACTGGTCTTGTTGGTCCCAGCAGTTGTCTATCTTCTCATCCACTGTGTCCCTGAAGTCAGCTGGGGGCTGAATTCCAGAGCATTATTTTCTTCTCCTATCGCCTAACTCTTGAGCCTTTCCCAAAGATCTCTGTTTTATGGCTCTGACCAGATGTTCAGCCACGGTTGTATGTTTTCCTTGAGTTTCTCCCTCTGTCTCCAAGGTGATGTATTTTTAAACAGGACATGGTCAGACGTTTCAGATTGTGGTAGCCCTGAAATCATAGAGAAGGAAGGAGGTGTTGTGATATGAGCTACGGCAGCTGTTTACTTTATTGTCATGTAGCAGAAAGAGGCAGAAAGAGCACAAGATGAAAAAGAGAAGGGGAAAAAATTAACTCATTTTAAAAATAATCTGTAGTTGAAGCCATTGGGTCTGATCCCAGCACAAGGCACTGTTCAATTGCAGCAACAGCGTCTGACTTTTGCCCTGAAGTTGTGTGTTAGCCATGGCAGTGATTTTCACAATAAAAATAAGACATAAAAATAAATAGCAATCCTTGTCTGCAAACCTCTGTGATGGATTGCACCACATTTGGCTCTTCTCTGATGGGTTGTTAGACTTATAGGCTGAGCGTTAAAATTACCAATGACATTGATTTAATACCTCTTTTCTCCTTGGAAAAATGAAGTTAATGATTACCAACATGGCGTGAGCCAATGCTTTCTTTCAATTTATTTTTTACACTATGCTTACGGCTCCCCGTTTTTTTTTTTTTTCCTTCATCTGTGAAACATCCAACATTCATAATAATGTTGTGTTCTTCTCCAGCCAAGGTCACAAAACTGTTCGTGGGGGCTAATGGATTAGGCTTCCCAGTCCTGAGTGATGCTTAGCTGATCAGCGTGGAATGCAAGGTTGATAGCGTGGCAGGCTGTAATTAATATGTTCAAGCATATTTGTGATAGCGTTCCCACTTTGTGTGGCAGTTGCTTTAATTTCTCTTTTTTTTTTCTTTTTTTTTTTTTTGGCTTTTTGCTTAGATTTATCAAGGCTTACAAGAAGTTTGGACTGCCTCTTGAACGGTAAGTCTCAACCTGGCCCTGCTCCGGAGGATAATTGCAGCGGGGACGTTGCGTTTCTAAGCACGACCATCCACACGTTGCTGTGGGTGGTTGATACAACCTCCACGGTGGTTGATACAACCTCCACCGGCCTTGCTGCTGTGTGGTCAGTAACCCAAGCACTGCCATGCGGTCCCTCGTGTCTCAGTTGATGGGCAGGGATGAAGGCTGGCCAAAAAGCAGCTAGAGCGGTAGTGGCGCCGGGCCGTGCGCAGCATCATCCTGCTGGCAGAGTCTGGCCCTTGGGGCATTTCCACTCTGCCTCGGAAGGAGAGGGGCCAGCTGTCTGAGCAGCAAATGCTACCCAAAACGCTTGCCAAGCTTTTCTATGCACGTTAGTTTCAAGAGTGAATTCAGAGCATCTTTCGTTTGCTGCCATATCCCTCTTGAAGGGAAGCAGGGAGAGGAACACACCGTCCTCGAGCGTGGGTCTGCAGAGCCCTGCACGAGTGTGTGACCCAGCGTAAGCGAGGGAGGAAGGGACATGGGCACATGTGCTGGGTCTGGAAAGCTGTAGCCCTTGCTGAGGTCTCGGAGCTGAGGCAGGGATCCCTGCATACGTAGTCTGAGAAATGGCTGTGGTTTTTTAGCTGGTTGTGAAACTGTTGTGAAATACAAGGCTTGCGTATGGGCCTTGATGTTACTAACTTCAGCCAGGCAAAAGGGACAGCAGATGGCAGCTTTTGACCATCAAATGGAGTTAATATGAAACTGAGAAAGCATGAAGGAGGACCGGACAGTCACAGAAGGTACCTCTTGTACCCAGGATAGACAGTTCTCACCTTTGCTTTAATACTAAAAAAATCCAAAGGATTGGATCAGTTACACTACATCTGCACTGTACTGCAGCTGTCGGACCTAAAAAAAGACTAAAACTGTGTTGTTTCCTGCATGACCTCGACTCGTGCAGGACAGCAGGTTTCCTACATTCATACATATACAGCATTCACTGGTAAAAGCTATGAAACAATTGCTCGGGGAGTGACTGGGAGGAGATACGCTGTATCAAATACAAAACTTTTAATTCTCTTTTCCCCTTTCCCAGGCTGGAGTGTATTGCCCGGGATGCTGAGCTGGTGGATAAGTCTGTGGCTGATCTGAAACGGTTAGGGGAACTCATCCACAATAGCTGTGTGTCAGCAATGCAAGAATACGAGGAGCAGCTGAAAGAAAATCCAGGTGAAGGTGAGCAAGAGGGTTGCGTGCTGCTGTTATGGTGCTTTTGGGGCAAGTTCCATGGAGCTGGTGAGAAAACCATTCCCTTGCTGGGCAGGGAGGCATAGAATCATAGAATTGCTGAGGTTGGAAGGGACCTTTAAGATCATCGAGTCCAACCTTTAACCTGCCCGGACAAAAGCCACTTCTAAACCATGTCCCTAAGTGCCCCATCTACCCTTTTTTGAAACACCTCCAGGGATGGTGAATCCACCACCTCCACCTCCCTGGGCAGCCTATTCCAATGTTTAATAACCCTTTCAGTGAAAAAATGTTTCCTAATATCCAATCTAAACCTCCCCTGACGTAACTTGAACCCGTTTCCTCTCGTCCTATCACTTGTCACCAGGGAGAAGAGGTCAGCCCCCATCTCTCTACAACCTCCTTTCAGGTAGTTGTAGAGGGTGATGAGGTCTCCCCTCAGCCTCCTCTTCTCCAACCTAAACAACCCCAGCTCCCTCAGTTGTTCTTCATAAGGTTTGTCCTCCAGACCCCTCACCAGCTTCGTAGCCCTTTTGCATGCCGCACTGCAACTTAAACGCAAAGAACAAGCACACACTTAAACCATCCCATCTCTGCCAGGCAGCCCTCACCAAGGGAGGGAAACCCCTGAGTCTTCTGCTCAGAATGGAAAGTGCCGTTTGGGTCTGTTGCCTTCTGCTGAGCATGAGTTTTCGTGGGGAGAGGCTGAAGTCATCAGCTTATTTAATGCCGGGCCACAAGGCGAAGCAGATCATATTGAACTGCTCCTGGGACTGGTGATCAAACTGGTGCTGTGTACTCCATGGTAAAGCTGGATCCGCAATTAGCACTTGTCGGAGCTGGCATCATCAACCACTCTGCGGCTGTTCTGTTGGTTTGGAGATAAGAGGGGTCTGGGCTGGATTTCACGCTGGGTCTCTGCCTGTTGCAGCTGAACAAAACTACTGAAGGAACAGCTCCAGCGTACTTAGATGTATTTTTAAGAAAATGATACCGGGAGGTGTTCGGATTGCAGATCTAAGTGAGTTAGTGAAACAAAACTTAGATTTTCGGCCTACCTTAGCAGGTAGCCTTATGTTTAAATAAGGTATTGCAGGAAAGGTCTTGATCTCTGTGCATCTAAACGTTTTTACAGAGGCATTTCTTTCTGTAAGAGTTCTCTTAGTTGCTGTGTTTTGTTGCTGAGCAGGGAAAGGACCTGGAAAAAGAAGAGGTCCTACTATCAAGATTTCTGGTGTCCAGGTCAACGTGAAATCCATCATCCAGCACGAAGAGGAGTTTGAAATGCTGCATAAATCCATTCCCACGGACCCAGAGGAAAGGAAGAAGTGAGTTTGGCTAAGTAGGCAATGCAGATAGAGGCTCAGGGAATTTGGATTTTGTAGTGGAAAGAGAATAGCCTAGATATGTGGATTTGCTTTATCCTCCGCAGCATTAAAAGTAGCTCATGTTTGAAATGCCTTCAGGTACCGCCTGACGTGCCGTGTCAAAGCTGCCCATTTTGATGTAGACTGGGGAGTGGAGGAGGATTCTCGCTTGTTAGTGGGAATTTACGAGCATGGTTATGGAAACTGGGAGCTAATTAAAACAGATCCGGAATTGAAGTTATCTGATAAGGTAGGTCGCTTTGCTTGTTGCTTGCATTGGGTCTGTTGCAGTGTTCGTAGACAACATGTTTGATTTACTCCAGAAACAGATGTTTATGTTTGTAACCACTCCAAAAATAATAATAAATAATAATGAGGAAAACAGTGACCTCCATGGAATGTTACATGCTTGATGGAAAGCAGAGTTGCGTTATTTGATTGGCAGTAAATTTTCTCTGAACGGTACCATATGAACCACACTGAAATGATGCAGGAAGAAAATGGTAATGCTGACATGTGTGGTTACGTGCACAGTGTAGACGGTGCATTGCATAATTGTGACTTGATATTTCCTTGAGCATCTCACAAGAAGCTGAGTCTGAATTTCTGCGTGGAAATAATTTTTCACAGATTTGACACTGCTTGTTTCAAGACTGGTCTGTTTTAGCTTTGAGGGTATGGTTACATGACTGGCTACGGCAGCAAAGCCAGCTGGAAAGCCTCCATCTAGTTCCTCTGTTCCTCAGTCATTCCCATAAGAACCGTTTGTGGGGGCCATGTTGAAATGATCCAGGTTAAAAATAAGCCGCCATCCGTTGTGTCAGCACAGTGGAAGGAGAGCAAACTGCAGCATAGGGCTGAAGAACATCGGGACTCTCTACACCAGCTTTGCTGACAATCTGCTGCATTCCCATGACATCCCCGCTAGTGCCTTTAGCAAAGATCACACTGTGGCTTGAGAGCCCTCCTACGTGAAGTTCAGAAAGGCATTTTCCAAAGGAAACAATTGCCTGAGACATGCCACCCAATTTCCGATGACGTGTCAGGGTAACCAGAGTTAGCAAACTGAGATACTTCCTCCACAATATGGCACCTTGCAGCCTTGTTTTCTGCTCAAAATTCTGCATCTGTATCGTTGCTGTAGCAATGTCTCAGGTTACCAAAGAGGACCACCCTGCGGTGATAAGGCTGTCACAAACAAAGCTGATGTGTCAAGGGGAGCGGACTCAGTTTTGCAACTCAGAGTCCCACATATAATTTGCAAAGTTTCTTTTCTTCTACCAGAAAGATCATAGAGAATCTAGAGAGCTTCCTTGGGGTCCTTTCACTTCTGCAAAAGGCCAGGGGGAGAGATGCTTGCTATAGGAGCTTTGCTTTTGGCTAGACAGGGAGAGTCTGTGTGGGAGCTGGAAGAAATACTTGAACCTTCTTGTTCCCCGAGAAGGTGCAGCATCTCCAACCCTTTGCTGGACCTGGAAGGACTGCTGCTAGTGTGTATCTCTTTTGTCAATGTTTGATATAGGTACATGTGGGTGTATTTTTTTTTTCTTCTTCTTTATCAAAGATCCTACCTGTTGAGACAGATAAGAAACCTCAGGGAAAACAGCTCCAGACCCGAGTTGATTATCTACTGAAACTGCTGAAGAAAGATCTGGACAAGAAAGAAAACTTGAAAGATGGGGAAGAGGTGAGATGTGGCCGCTTGATTCTGGGGCTTTCAGAATGAGTGGTTTGCTGATGGTAGGAGAGAGCCTGTGTTCCCAGGTCACTGAACATCATCGACATGACAGAATATGGACTTGTCTGTGATACTGAAATGATAATTAGTAAGGGACAAGTAATTAACTATTACATTTGCTGAAGAACTCGGGCTCATCAGGTTTCCTGCCGCTCTGCAGGACCGGCAGCTGTTGGTGAGACGTTCAGGAGATGGGGTATATCCTCAGGAAGCAGCTGTAGCTGTTTGCTTGCTCTGACTTGTTCTGTGTTTTCACCAGGGCAAGCTCAAGAAGAGGAAACCACGAGTAAAGAAAGAGAACAAGGCTCCCAAAGTCAAAGATGAGCATGGGAACGAACTCTCCTCTCCTCGGCACTCAGACAACCAGTCAGAAGAAGGTGAAGTCAAGGTGAGTCAACTCGGTGGCTAGCGGTGTTTCCAGGTTTCCTTGAGCTCTGTTGTTACGGCAGAAACTCGCCTTGAGAAGCACCACTAGCAAATGCCCTGTGGAGTCAGGGGACACTGTGGAGTGCATTCCCACGGGAGGCTGGCAAATTCACAAAAGCACATCCAGCTCTCGGCGTGAAAGAAGGACCTTTCCCACCCACTCTTTTACATTGGTGCTTTTAAGTGTTTTGATGGATCCTAGAATGGCCACACACATCCATGTATTGACTTGGAGGAAAGGTTGTCTCAGGACAAACTCTGTTGCCCTTATAAAGGAGAGAAAGAAGAATTGTTTCCCTCTCCTTTTCAGTACGTCAGCCGGTGGTGAAGCTGGAGTTTACCAAGGTCATGCTGTTGCTTAGAAAACCTTCTCTCTTTGAGTGGTTTGGCTTGAAGTCTAAGGCTTTTTGTTCATGTGCTGATCAGTATCTACCTTAGGGGCTGAGCATTCTCAAGCGCAGCTGGCAAAGGAAAGCGGTGCTTATCTGCAGTTTGCCAGCTAGTTACAGATTGGGGCTCGCCTGGTTTTTATACCCTTTTTTCCAAGGGTTGGGTGGGTTGCAGCTGGTTAAGTAGGGCTTGCTGTCTGGTTAAAGAGGTGCGAGGGCAAATTTGGATGGACCTCAAAAATTGCCTGTGTTTCAAGGATGTAAGTTTTATGGAAGAAAGTGTACGTGAGGTGATGGACTCCAACTTTGTGCTGTGACTGATTGGTTTTTTTTTTAGGAGGATGGCTTGGAAAAGAGCCCCGTGAAAAAGAAACAGAAGAAGAAAGAGAATAAAGAGAACAAGGAAAAACAGACAACCACTAAGAAAGAAAAGGAAAGCGATAAAGAGAAAAAGAAGACAAAAGACAAGAAAGAAAAGGTATGCAGTACTCTCCGGAGCAGTTTAAGAGATAGGAAACTCTTTGAGCAGAAGGACAAGTTATGAGACTTATGATTCACTAAAGGCCCTGTGTGAAGAGACATCAGCGAAGCGCTGTGGGGTGAGGTGGTATCCCATGTTCAGTCCTCTTGGATTCTTTTTGTGAAGAATTGCAACAAAAAGTGGAGAAAGCAATGTATCCTAAAGCTTGATGGAATGTGAGCGAAAAAGAAAAGCTGTCCCTGTGACAGCGATATGGCCAAATAGCTGATGTTAAGAAAGAAAGGGGGAAGAGCCTGGAGCACTCAGATCAAAGTTCTGTTCAGCTGTGATTTATCACAAGCTTGGCAGCTCCTTGTCTGTATTCCCCTCTAATTTAAATTCACCCCAAATAACCCAGCTGTCCACACCACCAAGTTGTCCTTGTGGCAGTTCAGGACTCACCAGAATGAGTGTTTCAACATCAACGGTATGTTGTGGACTAAACTGTCCCATGAGTTTTGGGTACAACTGCCCTGAGGCTGGGTTCAAATTGGAAGGGGAGTAAAAGCTTCTGTAATAATGACCTGAAGTACCTGTCCAAGGAACAGGTATGTACTGCATGCCCAGTGTGTTTTGACACTGAGGTCATAAGTGCAAACCAAGAAGTTTTGTTGCATATGTAGGGGAAAGTTTGCTTTCCAGTGATTTTTGGTATGACTTTGACTCTAAAGGGCTTTGACTACAGGTAAGTCATATAAGTCAAAATTTACCCTAACGGGCCATGATTTGAGGTTACTTTCCAGAGGGTCTGAGGACTAGTGGCATCACCAAGTTGCAAATCCTTGTAGACATGAGAGTACTCTGAGCTCTGTCCTTTGCAAGGGATATATATTCTTTATCTTAACCTCTCTTCCAAGTCTTCAACGCTGTTTTTCTCTCCATGAGTATGAATATCGTATTCATGTCCAAAATGTTGACTCTGACTTCTCTCTACTCCCTCAGGGATGACGTAAAGCTAAATAGAGGCATTATAGCTAAACAATTTGAGATCTTGGGAGGAAAGTTGTAGGAGCGGTGCCCAGGGTTTAACAGCTGCCAGTAACAATAGTGTGGAGGTTGTTAGTTGGATCACTTGGGATCCTGCAGTCTGGCTCGTCATGTGATGTGTGTAATTTGTCCTTGTAAAGCCTAAAGGTGGTGAAGCCAAATCTGGAAGTAAAGGGAAGAGATCACAAGGTCCTGTCCACATTACTGCAGGGAGTGAACCGATCCCCATTGGAGAAGACGAGGATGACGATCTGGACCAAGAAACATTCAGCATAGTGAGTATTTCCCTCGGGAGATGGGAGGACAGTGGCAGAGAGCCCAGCAAGGCAGCTAGGGTTTTTGCTTACATGTTATCCAAGGATGTGTTTTAGGTGTCAGGGTGTGAGCCCCCTTCTAGTGCCCCACCGTGATTTCTTCTGGCCGGTCTGAGAGCATGGCAGGACAACCCTGTACGAGAGTTGTCCACCAGCTGCCTCTGTGCCTACCAGCTGGCTGCTGTAAATGACACTTCGACTGGAAGAAACTTCAAAGCTCTTTCAGCTCCCGATTCTCACCAAGCAGTTGCGCTGTTCAAGGGTTCAGATAACTCTCCTCAAAATTCAGCTTTGCATGAGCGCGCATGTTCACCCCCTGCCTCTGCCAGGGATGTCATCCAGGGCAGACGAAGGCAGCATGTCAACAGGACACGCAGAAGGGCTCTCTCCTTCAGCTGATAATTTCCCCCTGCTCGTTTGACAGCCCTGGGTTACAGAAGACCCTGCAGCCTTAGGTGGTAGCCATTCTCCTGTAGAAGCCAAGGAGCTATTATGGCTCTTCCAGGTGGGGAAATACAGGAGAGTTTTGAGGGTGACCTTGCTGTGGCAGTGGGAGGTGTGGAGTCGTCTGAACTGTAAGCACTTCCTGAGCTGTGTTAATGCTCTTGCAACAAACGCGCTCGCAAGGCTGCTTGTGAAAATAGCCTTTTAGTAAAAGTTGTCATGACAGAATCTCCTTGGCCTGACTTGCACAGGGAAGTGCTGAAATATCGCTTTTTAGCAACAGTTCTCTAAATTAAAATCTGTGTATTCCCTGTGGGTCTTGTGTTATTTTTTTTTGTGTCTGTTTTTTCCTTTTACTTTCCCTCTGTGATGCATGAGAGGTCCAGTCAGGCAGTAGAGACCTGTCTGATTTACTGTCTGTGCACAGTGTTGATGAGCGCAGCCGACAAAGGTGGTGCTTTCATCTCATGTTTTCCAGTTTGGGTAAAAGCAATAGATTAAAGCGCCCACAGATGGGGATGGACAGGGAGGTTATTGAGTGAGCGCTCATTCAGCTGGGGCTGCTGGTTCAGCATGTCAGTGCTCGGTTATGCTTCCCTGCCTGCCGTGGGATCAGGGCAAAGAGCAAACCGTGTGCGATTACGGTTTCCAAAGCAAACTGTTCCCCTCGAAAAGGGGCAGCGGTGGAGATGGGGAGACTCTCGTCTTTTCCTCATTATTTTCTGCAGCATGTCTAACAAATTGCTATTTTCATAGCTGATTTCTCATTGCCTAATGGTCAGATAAAGCTAATATCTCATGCTAATGAACTTCTTCCAGCTCTGTCTGATTAAGAGCCCTGTGCCAAATTAATGACTTTGTGCTCTCTGTTGCTTTTTCAAGTGCAAGGAAAGGATGAGACCAGTCAAAAAAGCACTGAAGCAACTCGATAAGCCTGATAAGGGACTGACGGTTCAAGAACAGCTGGAGCACACGCGCAACTGCCTCCTAAAAATTGGGGACCGCATCTCTGAGTGCCTTAAAGCCTACACCGACCAGGATCATATCAAACTATGGAGAAGGTGGGGGATCATTTTGTTTTCTTTGGCTGGTCTACGATATTTAAAAACGGTAGTCAGAGGGTTTTATGTGGATGAGTGTGCCATTTGCCTCTTATTTAACCTGTGAGATCTTATGTTCTCTAGCCCACTCAGTCCACGACCAGTGTCAGGTGAGGGTTTTGTCTGCAAGTTGTTTCAACAACTTGAAACAATGCAAGGTGTTTCATTTAAATTGATTTCAGAGCTAGTTTAGATAAACCAATGCAAACCTCTTTATTTTACTTTGAAGAGCTTGGTTCCAGATCTCTTCTGATCATCCTGTCCTGGGCTGGGTTTGAGACTCTTTTCCAGAGAGGGTAGAACTGATTTGATGTTAGTTTGAAAGCAGTTGGCAATTAAACTGCTGATGTAGCAATTAACAGACAATGTTCATGTCCTTCCAGGAACCTATGGATATTTGTGTCAAAATTCACAGAATTTGATGCCAGAAAACTGCACAAACTCTACAAGATGGCTCATAAGAAAAGATCGCAGGAAGAGGAGGTGAGACCTGAAGTGCCTTCCCTCTGGCTGCTGTCTGTCTGTGTACTGTTTTTAAAAGTTGTCACACTTGAAGTGTCAATACTTTTTTGCCTCTTATCATGGGCTTGCTTTATTGTTGTTGGCAGTCTGTGATTTTCTTAACATCTAAACAGTCTGGTTGCATTTGCCTTCTCTTTCATGTGGCATTTCTCCCTTCACCTAACAACACTGGTCACCTTGTTCTGGCTGTTCTGACCAAGAAAAAGCATTGCTTGGTGTGGAATGTTGCGTTGAGTTCTTCTTTAGAGTGAAAAGTCTGGGAATGCCGCCCTATAGGGATGGGATGTAGAAGCAGAGTTGCATGGGGCAAAATTGTGCCTGTCCACCCACCACGTTTGTACCATTGCCATTCATATTACGCTTGGCCACAGTTGGTTCACCAAGTCCTCAAGTGGCCCACAGCGTGGGGAGTCTGCAGAAAAATCCGGAGCCTGACAGATAAGGCTCTTGCTCTCCTAGTCTGAATCTTTTGGTGGAAGAGCAGTTGAGCTGTAACCCTCTCTTCTGCCTTGCAGGAGCAGAAGAAGAAGGAGGACATGTCCAGCATGAAGAAGCCGTTCCGCCCAGAGCCTTCAGGCTCCAGCCGCGATTCTGTGATGTCCCAGTCTCATGTGCCTCACAATCCCCATTCCCAGAAGATCCACATGCCCCCATCCCATGCCCAGCAGCAGATGCACGGGCACCCGCGTGACAACTACGGTCATCCAAACAAGAGACATTTCAGCAACACAGGTGAGTGCCGGCAAGCCAGGAGAGACCATCCCTTCTAACCTCCTGGCTGTTTGCTCTTGGACACAAATCCTTCCGGAACTTGCGTCTGGTCAGGTTTAAAAGTGATGGGATGGAACATATTATTGCCACTGTGCTTCTCGCTGGTCTAGAAAACATGGTGATATAGTGATGAAGAGTATAAGAATAGGACAGAATAAGATTTGCTAAAGTAATGATAAAGAAATTCAGAGAATAAAATTGGGCCCACGTAGTTGAGGGAGGAGAAAGTTAAAGGCCTACAGCAATAGTTATAATTTCTTTGAGAATTCAGCAAAGTAATGGGTTTAAACTAAAGTATGAAAGACACTTACTGGTGCTTTCCTCATTGCAGACCGAGGAGAATGGCAGAGGGATCGAAAGTTCAACTACGGTGGCAACAGCAACCAGATGTGGGGTGGGGAGCGGCATCACCAGTATGAGCAGCACTGGTACAAGGACCACCACTACGGGGATCGGCGATCTCGTGGAGAGCCCCACCGGAGCTCTGGGAACTACAGACCAAATAACCTCTCCCGCAAGAGGCCATACGAACAGTACAACAGTGACCGAGACCACAGAGGCCACCGAGATTATTATGACAGGTAATCCCCTTTCATCTCGGAAAGGCTGGGAAGAGTTTGCAGTGATGTACCCGGCCATGGTGGTCAGGTGTTCCTTGGGGAACTGATCTCCATCCATTTGTTTTCTCTCTGCAGGCACCACCATGATTCCAAGCGTCGACGATCCGATGAGTTCAGGCCTCAGAACTACCACCAGCAGGATTTCCGACGGATGTCTGATCACAGGCCACCCATGGGATACCATGGCCAAGGACCTTCGGACCACTACCGGTCCTTCCACACAGACAAATCGGGAGATTACAAACAGCCTCTCCCGCCACCTCACCCTGCAGTGTCGGACCCTCGCTCGCCCCCCTCTCAGAAATCCCCCCACGATTCCAAGTCACCTCTCGATCACAGGTCACCTCTGGATAGGTCGTTAGAACAGAAAAACAATCCAGATTATAACTGGAACATTCGGAAAACATAAAGTGACTGAGAGGGGGGGAAAGCGCACGTCTGAAATACTTGGTTTGATGCAACAGCGGCTGGTTTCTCCAAGCCAGCAATCAGAAACTCTGAACATGCTGCTATCATCTTGCTGGGTCAAGGAGGATTTTGGGGGAGTAGGTGGAGGAAGATTTTTTCCCTAGCTCTCGGTTTGGATTCCCATTTCCTTTCCCCTCTTTTACCATTGAACTCTGGAACCACCCTTGCTGCCTCATTCTTCGTTTTGTTTTGGTTTTCCTCATTCCAATGGACCCAAGGGAATTTTCCCCAGCCAGTGTTTCCCCAAACCGAGAAGGTGGATCGATGCTGCTTAGGATCGTGCAGAAGGCTGCGTGCCTGCTCTGACTTGATGTTACGTGACAGATGCTGCTTTGGGATTGGGGATAAACTGGTTGGGCTGGGCTTTGTCTGTAACCAGCACAGGGCAATGGGAGAATATGTTCAAGGAGGGACAGGAGAGTCCCTCAGCAGCCAAGCTTGGTTGAAAGAGGGACTCGATGTCTCCCTGCAGAGTGTCTCCAAAGGAGTTGGAGCCATGCTGGTGAAAATCCATTGCTTTCCTGGCCCACATTATCATTTCCGTGTCTTTATCCATTTCAAGAAACTGGCTCTGCTTTGATTGCTTTTGTGTCCCCTGCAACAGAAGAGGTGTGGGGGATCTTCCTCCCATCTCCAGGGCTGGAACTGGCAAATCTTGACTCCAGGGGCCTTTGGGATATGTGAAAAATAGACAAACTTCCTTAGCAAAGGCTTAGTTCTCTTCTAACCAGTAGGAAAAAAAAATTGGGGTGAGAGCAGTATTTCCCAGTGGACAGGGCTCAGGAGTTTGTAACAAAACTCCTCTTCTCTTCTGACATGGGCAGCTTGGATGGTCCAGGAACTAACAGATGCTGGCTGGGAGCTGCAAGGTCAAAAGGTGGCTCTGGGTATCTAGGGCTCCTGAAGTTCCTAATCTCCCTGCCACTGAGGTGCTCCAGTCTTTGGGCGAGTCACTTCTCTCTGCACTTCGTGAAAACAGTGATCACAAAACTGTACTGCAACAAAAGCATAAGGGATGGCAGAGCAGAGTTAAATAGGAATCCAGCGGACTGATCACTGTTCAGCAGTCACCTTCCTGCCACCCTGCCAGCAGTCAGCAGTAACTCTGAATTGCTGAAAGACCTTCTGTCTGTCGACATTGGAAACGTGCCTGAGGGCTTGGCACCTAAGTGAGCAGGGGGAGAATTAAAAATCCTTGGAGCAAATGTCTTAGGAGCCCAGCAGGGCAGAGGGAAGAGAGGAGTCTGCAGCCCAGCTTAGTGGACTTCAGAGCAAACACTCCTCCAAGTATTCGAGCCCCAATGTGTGATGCAGAACAGTGCCCGGGCTGGAGACTGGTGTGGTGAGAGGGGCTGCGCACAGATTGCTGGCCAGAAGTAGTTTGGGTGATTATTTTTCAGGTCCTAGGTCTTTGTCCGTAGAGTCACATCCCTGGAGACCACAAAGCTCTCCCAACAGCCAGGCTGCCCTGAGCCTGGTGTCCAGGGATGGGTCATCTCCCGGAGCTCAGTATTGAAGACCAGGCTGTTCCAGACTCCTCTTTTTGGTGGGGAACAGAAGCTGGGCTTCCTATTAAGATGCCAGTATCTGACCCTAATAAGCTGTGATGTTTTTTCCCTGAAAGGCTGAGGGGAGATGGGTGTTCAGGGCTGGCTTCCTGACTCCAGCCAGTGCCTTGGAAGGTGCACACAAACCAACACTAATACTTCCTTCCACCCTCCCTCCATGCAGTGCATCCCTTGGAATCTGTTGCCCTCAATCCCGCCTTTCTGAGCCCGCTGCTTTAACAGGACACGCAGGAAGTGTTTTGCTCCCCTTTTGTTTTCATTTTGCAAGATTTCCACCAAATGCAGGGCAGTTTTGCTTCCTCAGGGGCTCCGTACTGCCCCGAGAGAGTGTTAACACTTGTGTTTACCTGCACAGGAGGAGGTGAAGGCAAGTCTTCCACGGTCCCCCTTGGAGCTGCCGGGTGACGGGAGGTGTTGAGACAGCGTGTTTCCGCGGTGTTTCTCACTAAGCTGTGATTGCAGGCGCGCTTGCTGCGGTATTCAACAAAGAGGTCCTTTCTTTTCAGAGGTATTAGCTTTTAATGTGAAAATGGAAGAAACCTGGGAGGGGCAAAGAGAATTGCTCTTTTTGTTCGCCAAGCGGTGCTATCGTGATGGAAAGCTCGTGCCATACACTTGTAGCAAAAGGCAATACTGGCCAGACCAGTGTTACGGTTGGTGCAGGAAAACTTGGAGCCCCAGCAAGAGGCGTTTTCTGTGTGCAGGCGTGGGGGGGTTTCTGCTCGTTCCAGGTGTGAGCTTGGTTGGGGTTTCCTTTTTTTGGGCAACAGCAAAAGCTTTACCCGTATCCACCGAAGAGCTGTCCCCGCTGTCACGTTAGCCCGACACTGAAGTCACATAGTTTTGTTCACTCATGGTGGGTGGGTCTTCACTGGGTTGGGCTTTAATGAAGCTGGAGAACTAGATTTGGGAGAAAATCCTCCCTGAGCCCACGCACACGCACGCATGTGTTTTATGTCCCCTCGACATAGGGACCAGACACAGTCACTTGGATGTGAGTGGGATCGGAGGGGACGGGTCCACAGCCATAAACCTCACTGCGGTGTTTGTGTCAACATCTGGTACAGCTCTTCCTTCCCAACCAGCTGCGGGATTCCCTCTAGCCTCGCTGCAGGACAAAGTAGCAACTTGCTGGGTTTTCTTTTTTTTTTTTTTTTTAAAAAAAAGAGAGTTTTTCAGCCTGACCCCTTTGGAAATGGTGTAAAGTCGTGAATTCACACGATGGAAGTCCTGCGGCCCGAAACCTGCTGCGGGGACAGGCAATGCGGTGCCCAACCGAAGTGGATACTTAAACAGCGCTCTGAAGTCATTACGTGAACAGTTTTAAGTGATCCACGCAAAAATACTATTCTGCTTTCACCCATTTCCTCCTGACCTCCGTCTCCCCTCCGGGGAGAGAAGGACTCTTACTGTAAAAATGTGGACTTTTAAACCTGTTGACTAAAAACAGTAATTAATATTAATTTATATTTGTGAAAAAAATGCCACTGTCCTAGTGATTTCTGATGTAAATATGTTGTTTATATAGTATGTATTAAATTTTCCTACATTGTAAAACTGCTGTACTTTTGATTCTTGTATATTAAAAAGTGTTACTGAGATTTTCAGAACCGCGCCAGCGTGGTGTGTCTGGGGGGGTCCTGCAGCCCCTCGGTGCGGCGGCCGCTCGGGTGGAAGCATTGGGCGAGTGCCTAAAACTGGGGCTCTTACGGGATCACGGGGCCCTTTCCTGCGAGCCACGGGCATGCCGGGATGGGTATTTTCACTCTGCAGGAATAAGCATGTTCTTCTTGGCTGTTTTACATAGTTTCGCAGTCTGCGGTGATAGAGACTTGGAAACCCCTTCGGATGGGAATTTCCACCCGATCAGAAGCCCGTTTCCACCAGGATTTCACTGGGATGGTACCGATGTTTATGTGTTTGTCCAACCTCCGTCTTTTCTGGATCTCTGGAGGTGTGTAAACTTCTTTTTGACCCTTTCTGGGGAGAATTCCCCTTTCTCTAGGAGAAGTGCTGCTCCCACGACATCAGTGGAGTTCTCCGCTCTGTCCTCAGCCCTTCCTGGGCAGGACGTGCCTCTCCCCAGGTGGGATGCGACGGTATCCTGCGGGCTGCTGTGGGTTTGGTCTTTCCGCTCCACCCGTTCACACCGAAGCCCACATGGGCAAGACACGGTGCTGGGATTGAAGCTATTTCTCCCAAGTTACAAAAGCTCATTGTAAAAATCCCTTTTCACACCTGGAGCCGCCGGGTCCAGCCCTTCCCAGCCTCTCTGCTGCTGGGCCAAGTTTCAGCCAAGAGTGAAATTTCACAGTTGAGTTATATGTTCCTGAAAAATGGTTTTCCTAATGGAAAAAGAGTGACTGGCCGCGAGCCGTGGGGCTGCGGCAGGGAGAGGTGTGGGGGCTATGGGGGGCTGTGCTGGTTGTCCCTGCCCAGGGCACAGGGGGGTGAATCTACCTGAGGCAGGTGATATTTTTAATTCGGCGCTGGTTAATTTCTTACCCAGGGCTGCCCGCGGGAAAACTGGAGAAGCAGAGCCCTGAGGAGAGAGCCAGGGCAGTGGGCAGGTAAGGATACGGCCGCCCTGATGCCGTGGGACGTGGGGAGGAGCTCAGCCCGGCATCCCCCTGCCAGCCCGCATCCGCAGCACCACGCTGCAAACGCTGAAATCCTGAGGCCTCGTCAAAGCCGATGAGGAAATGACCCCTTGGCGTGATGCGACTTGCCCCATCTCCCTGCCAGGTGGGTCCAGGTGGTCCCACAGGAGCATCTCCTCCATAAGGCCATGGCCCATGCCCTGTGGTGGCCATCCCAGGGTGCTGGGCAGAGCAGGGGCCGTGGCTGGGCCGGGTCGGCGTCGCCCAGGCTGGTGGCTACCGGATGGCTTGTCTCGGTGGGGGGACCCGGGGGGGGTGTCCCTCAGCAGGAAGGGGAGCAGGACCCTCACCATGCCTCGCACCCACCGCAGCGAGGGGACGGGGAGGCCGAGAAGCCCCTGCTTTTCGCTTTACGCCATGCCGGAGGGGACCCTCTAGAGGGCAGCCGGTTCCCAGCAAAAAGCCGTTATTTTGGTGAACGATATTCCGCAGCCGTGGCTGTTCCCAGCCAGCCGGGGGTGAGGAGCGGCTGGGGGACGGCCGTGTCCCCCGCTCGCCCCGAGCCCTCGGGTGCAAAGCTGGGAGCAGCCAAGGCTCTGACCGAAGCCCGGGGATGGGCGTGAACAGCCAAAAACGGGGCTTGAGGCCATACCTGTGGCACTTGAGCAGCCATCGCACCACAGGACGATGTCCTTCAGGCTGAGGGGTAGGACAGGACAGGACCTTGGGGCCCCCAGGGGCTGCCCGCAGAGGCTGGAGCTGCACCTTCGCCGTCCATGGAGTATGACCCGGAGAACAATTTGATCCTCTTCAAGATGCCACAGGGTCAGCGCTGCCACCGCTGCCGGTCCCTGCATGGCCTGGGCCTTCCCCACCCACCTCCTGGTGGAGGTTCAGTGCCACGTGTGATTAATGAGGACAGGGACACCCCGGTCACTCACGGGTCACCTTGCATCAGCACTTTGTCCCACCAGGAGATGCAGGTGAGTTCTTGCCCGCTGGCCGCCCAAGGCTGGAGAGCAGGGGACCATTGGTGAAGTCTTGGCAGGGCAGCGAGCGAGGGACATCCCCATCCCCCCATGATCTGGGCATTTTTTGGATGACTTGGCAGATTTGGCTAAAGCCGAGCTCCTGGGAGCTGGTGCAAGTGGTGGCGAGGGAGTGGGATTGGCGCTTTCCGAAAGCTGCCAGTTCTTCAGGGCACTGAAGGAGAGCGGATGTCAGGGCTCGATCTCTGGGTGCCTTTGCATGGGTTTGCCCAAATAATGCACGTTTTCAGCTGATGCCGGTGTCCCACCCGGCCTCAGCATCTCTCTGGCCGCCAGCTGCAGGGGTGCAAGGAGTCCTTCAGCTTTTCAAAGAAGGAAAATGAACAGAAACAAAAAAAAAAAATTGCAGTTTTGGTTTCCCTCATTAGAGGGCAGTAAAAGACCCGACCAAGGCCAGGAGCGGTGCCCAAGAAAGGGGAGATCATGGGGATCATACCCCCGCTGCCGGGGCGAGCAGGGGAAGGGCGACAGGACCCGCTTGGTCTCCACGGCTGCGTGTCTCCTTCCCCCGCGAGGCGAGGCTCCAATAGATTATGATCTGTATTTTCTCCCCCCACCCCCTCTTTATATTTCTCATTTGGCTGCAGACAATAAAACCCCAGAGTGAGATTCTCGGGAGAATTTAGGACAGCTCTCAAAGGGTCCCCGGGTTACAGAGGGAAGAAAGCTGCTTTCGTGAAGGCGGAAATGGGGCAGCATTCCCATCCGGAGCAGCGAACAGCACCCTCCAACACACCGGGAACAAAACGAGACCCACTCATTTATTGTCAAAAAAACCTCAAACTTTACTTGCGTTTCTCTCAATAAATAATTTACAGTATATACACGCGGTGACACTCCCCTGGGTCTCAACGCGGGGAGGAGGTGGGGGAGAGGGGCCTTCTTGCAATGCCCCCCCCCCGCCTTTGCTTATGTATTTCTTTTGTTTCCAAGTATCGGGTCTTTCTTGGCCACACTTCACCTTTAACCAGAACTGGGTCAAACACAACCAAAATAAAGTGCTTCACTGTTTGCCTTTAAAATAGGGATAACCCAACCACCACGCGACAGACGGCCACCACTGGAGTGCTCACCCGGACAGTGGGACTGAGCCACGCCATAATCAAATTGACTTTCCTTGGCTGGAAATCACCCCTAAACCACAGCTCATCGTGCCGTAGGGTGATCGCTACATGGGAAAGGGAGGTGCTAAGGGAAGTATTGACTTGTTGGCACGCTGTGGCTTGGCTGGCTAAGACTGCTTTCAAGAAGCTCCGCGTCTTCAGAGGGATGCTTTGCACAGCCGCTGGTAATCTATGGGGCAACACAGCAAGGAAGAAAAAAGCTTCCTCTCACCCAGTGACAAATTTTGACGTTCAAAACTTGCGCTTTCAATTTCTAGGGAAGACAGGAACTCGGTTCTTTCTTTAACAAAGGAAACAAAAAGTCCAAATCAGCAGTTAGTGCATTGGGAAGCCAAAAACTGTCCTGTGCCGTGGTCCAGTGGCTGCTCTCTGCAGCGCCTCCGAGCTGTGATATCCTTATTTCCAAATCTCCCTCAACAGAACACCTGGGGCACCAGCAAACAAAGCAAGGAGCAAAGTAGTAAACACATCTTTTTGTTTCGTTTCTTTCCTTAAACATTTAAAAACCAAGTACATCTCTTCATCTGTACAGTCACACGAGATCAATGCCAGGGCTCTATATATTAAAGAGACAATATAAATTACATCCATTGACACAATTTTGCATTTCTCTGCTGCTTTACAAATGGAGCTCTAGAGCTGTTAGGACACAATGAATAGTCACGTAGAGTATTTACACCAGGCTGCCTCTTGGCACCAGTTCAGACTGCCAAACGTAGCCTGTTCCCACCTCTTTTGGTGCTAGCTTGTCTCATCGTGCCCAGAGACCTCCCCTGAGAGCAGGAGGTGCCCCCAAGAGTGAGACGTGGTGTGGGGCTGGTTTCTGGGAACTTCCCCCTGAGGAAAGGAGGGGAAACCCATCAAGAGGTCTCTCCAAGAGGCAGACCAAAGGTGGTCTTGCCGTTTGTTCAGCGGGCGATGAGGTGAACCACAGAGGAACATGAAGAGGAGGAGATGGGCAGCACTGCGTGGTGGGGGAAGGAGATCATTGATGGTTTCAAGGCAGGGAACAGACATTTGGGGACAGTCAAGGGGGGGGGGGGTCCTCTGCTGCATCCTGTCTTCTGGCTGGATTTCTGACATTTCCCCATTTCTGATACAAGCCCAGAAGGGCTTAAGGTGCAACTGGTCTGCAATGGGGTTGCAAGTCATGGCCCCAGGACAAGGAGCAGAGCAGAGACCTAGCAGCAAACAAACAGAGCACGATGCTCCTGCTCCATCCCAGGGCCCGGCCGAGCCGTGGGCAGGTGAGGGGGTGTGGGGCTGGAGGGAGGTGTGGGTCGGGTCTCCCACTGAGCAGCCTCCCCGCTGCCAGTTTTAGGGGACCAGGCAGCAAACGGCGCAAGGAACTCATCCAACACTGGGCAGAAGTTACAGAAACCGCTTGAGTACTGGCCAGGTTTCTCCCGTTGCCATCAAGAGTCCTCGGTGGGTCCGGGCAGAGACAGGGGAGCCAGGAATACAACTACCAAGTGAATCAGCCGAATGAACTGGCTAAAACAGGAGATGCCCTTTGAACCGTAACAAACGCAAGCTGAGGCTTGAGGAACACATTCCCCTTCCACCCAGAAGATGCCTGGCACTGGTGGGACCCTTCCCCACCATTTCGGCCCCTTGCACCGATGGGGCTGCAGGGAGAGCGGGATATGCCCTGTCAGGGGCCAGGATTGGCCCCGTCTCGCTGCTCCGCGCCCTCCTTGCAGGTTCTGCTCTCCAAAGACAAAGCCACGGTTGCACACGCCAATGTCACAGTCACTACGTGCATTTTCGGGACCTGAGGGAGCGCTACGAGGAGGAGGGGGCTCCTTGGCACCCATGCTACTGGGAGGAGGAGGACGACGAGAAGGGGAGGCGAGGAAGGTCAGACAAGGTACAGCCCAGCAAAAACTCCTGACCGATCCCATTGGCAGCACATTCTTCCCAGGCAAGAGCTGGGAAGGTGGAGGACCTGATGCTGAAGAGAGGGGTTGAGATTTGAGGACAACCCATGCGGCTCTGATATCCAACCTCCCGTTGTCCAGCGCTGCCATCTCATCCCTGGTCCCCTCCTGCTCCCATTTCCCTGCTCTCCACGGTGGGAAGGAGCAAACCTCTATAACAAGCCCAACCAACACTGACTCAAACACAGCAGTGCTACCCAGAGCGCGGGGGAGGTCCCCGAGGGAGCCATGTTGCCTGGGGCGAGGTCCCGTGTCCTTTCATAGAGGTGCAGCTTGTCTTTGTTGGAGTGAAGCATCTTCACATCCTCAAAGGCATAGTAAGCAGCCAGCATGAAGTTGACATCCCCTGTCGTGAGGAGGTCGAAGACGCAGGACTGGAAGTAGAGGTCCTCCACAGGCAGCTTTTCCCTGCACTTGGCCGTGGCTGTTTCGTATGTGAAGGCCTGGGGTGGGGCTGACAGACTGGGCCCCTTCCTACGAGCACGGCCCTCTGTGGCCTGAGCTGAGCGGATGGTCTGGAAGTCAATCTGTTGGTTGAGTGGACAACCACGGAGGCACAGGTAGAGGCCCTGACTGTCCCGGTCCTCCACAGCGTTGACCACCTCCTCCGGCATCCGCACAGCGAAGGTGAGGTACCGGCCCACCTGCCTCACCACAATGGTGGTGCCAATGTACTTTGCTTGGATCTCGATGTGTTGGCCCGACACCTTCTCGGTGATCTTCAGGCTGTTGGCTCCATGCTTGTCCCCACCATTCTTGGAGCCATCGGCAAAGGCAGCAGGGAGCTCGTCCATCTCTGCCTGGTACACTTTCTGGTCCACACACTCCTGGAAGCTCTTGAAGATGATGGTGAGCTGCGAGGGAGGAAAGAAAGGAGCAGAGTTACAACCAGCAATGACCACCTGAGAGCACGGGGCCACCACCAGGAGCAGCATGGGAGATGGAGGAGCCACCTCCTCAGCCCAGCCGGGACTGTGGTCATGGGCAGGTGCTTCATCCTAAGAACTTACCCTAACTTTTAGGCACCCAGACATGGCCATCCTGCTTCAGCACAGGGATATGGATACCACGTATGGAGTGAAGACCCGGACACTGGACTGAATGTACCACCTGGATCTACACTGTTATCTCCAGGCCCAACACAGGACCCCCCTTGTAGCTAGCGCTGGTTGGAGTATCACTACTCACAGGCTTGTGGTGACATGCCTGTGCATGCAGCACTTCTTGCCTCCAGGGCCTGGCAGTCGGCAGAGGGGGATGAGCCCTGACTCTCCTAGAGGCAGTGGAGCTTCTTCTCTGGCTCCGATGGCATTTACATCTTAAAGGCTGGACCTCTTCCTTTCCCTGGCTACTCACAGACTAGAGTCTTCTCCTCTGGGCACCAGAACGTGCCGTGCTCCATCTCAACCATGCAGACACACACATGTTCAGCATGTTTGAGTGGGCAGGCCCTTCTAGGGGTGATATGGGAGCAGACTGAGCCCAACACGGCTCCCACCCTTGGCTAGGTTCACACACTTGCTGTCCTGGCTACCTGTCTCCTGCTACTTCCTCTGGGTCCAGCCCCATCTCTGCCTGGAGGATGGAGGGTAGACCAGAGAACATCATGCAAAAACAAAGGAAGAGCCCCGTGGACTGAGAGACTCCCACATTTTCCAGCAGCACATGGTCCTCTAGCAATGACCCAGTAATGCTTTCCACAGCTCATGATGCAGATCTCATGACTAATCCCTCCTCACCACAAGCCCGTGAGGCAGATAACGGGTGAAAAGGCTCAATTAAGATGGTGATCCTGGGATCCAGCCTAGAAATTGCAGGTCCCTGGGGTCCTTATGGAGTGCTTCCCTCAATCCAGATTTCCCTGCAAGCTTCAGCAGGTTTTGATGTCTTTTGGTAGGTAAGGAGTTGAGAGCATCGTTAAGTATCTTTAAGGAGGTTTTTTAGGGACAAGTCAAAACTAAAAAGCCAGCTCCAGCTCAGGCTAAACAGGAGACATCCAGAGCTGAGAAGCAGTCCCTGTCCTACATGTGCTTCTCTCCTCTCCCCACATGCAGGGAGAAGATCTCCCAGACACAGCGGACATCTTCCAAAAGCAGGAACTTTTGGAAGCTCTTTGGAAGCTTTGGCTCCTGCTCAGCCTCCCTTTTTTCGGCACAAAAAGTGGCCTGTTAGCTTGAGAGCTTGTGCACCACGGAGCAACATGACAACTCATCAGCTCCAGGTCTCTCCTGAAGCTGAGGCCATGGTCACACGAGTCCTGATGCATCACAGCAACACATTTTCACTTGGGTTTTCTCAGTGTTTGTCCTGCACCTTCAGGATGCTTATTTAGGCTGTCAAAGCACCACCAGAAAAAGAACGTGCCCCAGAAAATGCCTTGACTTGGCTGCAAACCACAAAGACAGTTCTGAGCCTGGGCAGTGGGGAAGGCAGCGCGAGGAACTCAGCTCCCTCCAGGATGTTCCCTGCAAGCTGGAGCCTCCCTGGAGGGCTATCCTGGATTTTCTTGGACGTTGGGTGACCAAAGCTGACACCATCATTCCTGGTCTGGCTGTTCACAGAAACCTGGAGTCCCTCAAGTGGGAGCCCTCTTAATTTGCCATCCCCGACTTTGGCCATGATTGCCCTCTGAGCTGCAGCGTCTCTGCCTGCTACCCATGATGGGGCTGGATGTGCTCAGGAAGAAACCACAGGTCATTCGCAAGTCATGGTGGAAGGAAAGAGGAAGGATGGGTGTCTGATATTTTAGGCCAAACACTCAAATTCAGAAGAGCTCCCACCCAGTCTTACCCTCCCCAAGGAGATGTGCAAACAGTGGAGGACACAGAGGGTGGGAAGAAAGGCTGTTCAGAAGCACCTCTTCCCTTGCCCACCTCTGCTCACGGGGACATGTCCGAGGCTCACCTTGCTGGTGGCGGTGGCCGTGGATCCAGGCAGCACCGGCGTGTTGGTGACCTGGACATTCAGGTAGTTATTGTCTATGAGCGGCCAAGCCCCTTGCACCTTGCAGGTTTGGAAAGTGTCTGTGAAAGTCCTGAGGTGAGGGTCCCCGAAGAGCCCGCAGTGGGTGTAGTTGGGGGCAGCCGAATGTTTGTGAAAGCTCTTCTCGTAGTGGCAGATTTCGGGGCTGTCGGAGCGCTCCTGGCTATCCCCGGGGGGCAATGTCCGGAGGCGGGGCTGGGACGTGGGGCCATCTTTGGAGCAGTTGTGTTGCTCCATGAGATCGTCTATGCCATGCACGGCGGAGTGGTAGGCCAGGTCGCCCCTGCAGGTGCGGGCGGTGCGGCGGGTGCAGTGCGCGTAGGCGCGCAGCGCCGTGCAGAATTCCGGCGCCTCCTCCGTGCCCAGGTGGTGGGAGCCCGACGTGGCCGCCCAGAACTCAGAGTTGCACTTGAGGATCTTGCATGGAGATGTCACTGCGGGAAGGGAGGGAAACACAAGGCGGTCAATGCTTGCATGCCTGCATGTGGGACATCCAACTCTACCCCCAGCAAGAGGTTGGTGTCCTCCGCCCACAGCGCAAACTCGTGACATTGGCTCTACCGCATGATCGGGCCTCGCTCACCAGACGTGACCCTCTCACATGACTCAACTCTCCTGCATCAAAGCCAAAGAAACCAACAGGATCTGCCCCAATTTAAGCCAAGAAGGGAAAGAGCATCCAGCCTTTAGAGTAATGCTCCTGGGGGAAAACCAGGGTGTAGAAGAATGGGACATATTCATTAGCAGCGATAAGGGAGAATCATCAATGTGGGGGGGAAAGGTGGGGGTTTTAATGCCTTTTTGGGGTTTGACATTCAAAGCTTTGTGCTGCATGAATTACTGTGCGTTGTGTCCAGACCGAGCTCTACCAGCACTCTGTCTGCCTTCCTTTTCCTCTTTCATGGGCACGGGGAAACCCAGCCCCGGCATGACCGCTGTGCCCCAGACACATCGACACGCCGGGGTGAGAGCAGGATCTGTGCCGTGACCGACCCTGCCGCAGAGCCAGCGGCCACCCCGCCACCCTCACGGCTGCAGCGGTGCATGGAGCAACGCTTGCCAATGTCCCCGTGCCCCCGGAAAGGAGGAGAAGCCAAAAAACCTCCTTCTTGCCTGCCGTGCGCCTCTGCCAAGCCCCGGCAGCCCATTCCCAGCCAAGGCCCACTGAGAGAGAACAAGAGGTGGAGGAGAAAAACCGGCGCGGCCGGGTGCGGGGATGCCAGCAGAGCCCCCGCCTCCCCCTCGCACCCGCCTTGCGTCGCCCATGCGGAGGCGAAGCCAAAGGCAGCAGGGCCCTCGCCGGGCTCAGCCGCGGCCCCGGTGCTCGCCAGCAAGGCAGAGGAAAGCAGAGAAAATTCAGATCCTGGTTCGTTTGTTGTTTTTTGTCTCCCCCAACGCCTGCTTCCCTGGAGCAGCCTTGAAAGCGGCTGTGCAAAAAGCACACGGCCATCCCCGGATGTCGCACAGACTCTGCTCTGCCCGCGCCAGTTTGGATTCGTGCTGGGTGAACCCAGGCTCACACCACTTCAAATTCATGGTGTTTTTCCTTCCCCTCCTCTTAAGCGACCCCCTCGGAGGGCTTGGAGACAGGACGGACTCGGGCACAAAAAGGACAAGAAGAAAAGCCCCACCATTTCCAGATGCTTTCGTGGTGCCTCTCGCAGGCGTACACGTACGTTCCTGTCTCGGGGTTTGTTTAGAAGGAGGCTGGCGAGGCATCTGTGCCAAAACCATTTCAGATTTGTTTAAAAAGAAAGTTACAAAACCCAGTATTGTTTCAGGGAAAACAGTATGTTTTACTTTTAAACATCGCAGTGCTGGAAACCTAAACATAGCTGGTGCTGGAAGATCAGAAAGGGAGACCAAGGCTATAAAACACCGAGCAGCCCGGCTTTAAGAAACGAGCCTGCCTCCTCTCCCTTTCCAAGAAGAGTGAAGTGCAAATAGGAAATGGTGACAGGTTCCTCACAGTTTTAAAATTCATGTTTACTAAACTCAGATGCTAGCAACAGCACCGAGAACCCAGGAGCTGTTTTGGCTTGGCACCATCCCATTAGAACCTGCAAGAAGCACCGTGAAAAGCCTTTAACTCATCATTGACCAGAGGCGACACGGTAACAAGCTTTTGACCTGGGACACGGGCTCACGCTTCTGCTAAGCCTTCTGCACCCATGGGTCAAATTGAAAACACAGTTATTATCTCATGTCCCTTTTTTTTCCCCACCCCAAGAGTGTGGTTTTCCACCAAAGACGCTTTGCTTATCAGTGGGCTCCCCACCGCAGCCACCGCCTTGCCACGGAGGGTTTTTTGCTCGGCCTTTCTCCCGGATGAGAAACACGACGAAATGCTGTCTCGTTACCTACAGGAAGAAAAGCCCTGCTCCCCAGCGCTGCCCGCCTTGGCTCGGGAGGCTGTAGGTTCACACACGGCTGTTGCAATATGCTATAGCCAGCATGGTGCCGAAAATCTGAGGGAGAAGTCAGGGATGGCATTTAATGCAGGCGATGGCGCACGGTAGCAGAGTCAGAGTGACAGGAATGAACTTCCTGGCATGGGGAGCGCACGCAGGCGTGTTTCGGGACGAGATTCTCACGGTGCAGGTTTATCGGGGTGGAAAATAAGGAAAATGCATCTCGCTCCCTCTGACAAGGGGCTTTGCAGATGCCCCAGGACACTCCCAGTGGAAGGCAGGAGTCAAAAAACCACGCAGGAGTGTGACCAGTGCCGCCACTGCCAGTTATCCCAAACAATTGTGGCACCAGGCAATTAAAAGCATTGCTCTCCTAGTAGTTATGCTAATGTACAGCTGGAGGATGCCTTGAGGTTGCGTGTGACCAAACCGAATGCGCTGTCACTGCAGACAGACTTGCCAGCACAGCCCCGGGAGGAGCTGGAGGACGCGTCCCTGGCCATGCGGGACCCACACACCCCACTTCGCCTGGCGGCTCGGTGAGGCACCGGCATGAAGGTGCAAAGCATCCCGTCCAGCTCGCAGAGCCCAGCCCTTCGGCCGCTGTGTAGATAGTTGTTTTTTTTTTTATTATTTAGTAGGAATAAAGCCGTAGCCTGCTGCTCTTTAAGGACGTGCTTCATTTGCTTGGATCAGGAGATGCAAGCGCGAGCTGCGGCAGCCTACGCACAGGGTGGGCTGCTGCAAAACAGCCCCCCCAGATACTCGCTGCTAAACACGTCCTTGTGCCGAGCATCCCTCGCCGCCGCACCGCCCCAGGGTCACGCATGACTTTATAAGGTACTGAGTTAAAACAAACAAACAAACAAAAAAAACCCAACAAACCCCAACAAAACCATGGGCAGGGAAGCCCATCTCCTTCCTCCCTGGGCCTGAAGGGGGAGCGTTCTTCTTTAAGATGTTATCGCTCGGGTTTTTTGGCACCCGTCCCTTTTTCGCTGTTTCGCTCAGGGCCCCATATAAGGCCAGATCTCCAAAGCCAGGTGCCGAGCGGCAGAGGCGGTGTGTGTGCAAGCGGGGCCGCGCGCCCTCCCTGGCCCCTCATGCCTGGGCTACCCCGGAGAGGCTTCTCCAAGCGCACCGGTGGCCAAAGGCTTTGGCAAAGCCGTGGCGCTGCTGGGGAAGGACCACAGCTGATGAAGGCCATGGAGAAAAGCAGGCACGACCCTCTCCCCCTCCGACGAGCCGGCCTTGCCTTGCCTTGCCTCGTCCCCTCTGGCAGCAGCTTTGGCACAGGCGGTGCAGGCTCATTTGTACCCGGGCCAAGAAACGATGTTTATTCAATTTCGCATAATCTATTTTCCATCGACTCAACAATGGATCTGTTTTTCAACCACAGATGACTTAGCACGGAAACAAACCCCTCTCGAGCAGGAACCCAGCTCTCCTGGGATCTCTGAGACACCTCCAGGGGTCCGGGTGATGCCACCACCCTCCTCCCTCCGCAAGGGGCCCTTCACCCTGGGGACGGGTGACTTCAACCCCTGGTAGCCCAGCCACCTCCCAACCTCCCCATTCCTTCGGTATCTTGAAACCAACGATTTCAGAAAGTTTCAAGCCAGAAGAAATCATTAAATCACCAAGGCCAAGACGGCCCCCTCCCTGTGCGCAGCCCGATGCCCCCTGTTTGTTCAGGTATACCTCCCATGAGGACTTCTGCGGTCTGCCCAGTCTGAAAGGCCACCCCTTTCCTCAGCGGGCCGTTTCAGGAGTTTATCACCTTTACAAAACGCGGGTCTTGGTTCTAAGTGGATTTTATCTGACTTCATTGTAAGGACATAAAAAGAACCAGCGATTTTCTCCAAAGCAGTAAAAGGTCCGTTAGTAACCAGTCCGTTTCCCACAAAGATATTTACACACTGCAATCAAGTCACTTGTCAATCCTCTAGATAAGCTTAAACGGTCTGCACTTTTAAGTTCTTGCTGGAAGGTGTTTGCCCAGCCCTACCATCACACCGCCCTCCGGCAGGCTCGTTTCCTGCAAAAACCTACCACCCATTGGGGCGATACCGATGTGGGACGCGCGCTCCCCGCTCTCCCGAGGTCACCCCTTTCGCCGGGGCATTGCACCGCAGCCGGCACCAAGATGTGCAGTTTGGCCGTGACCTTTTCCAGAGCTCCCAGTTTGCAAAGCGCCAGTCATCCATCCTGCAAGGATCCCGTGGTCCACCTGCCCGGGCGAGCTCCTACTCGGTCAGGAACCTGGGGTATCGCACGACCCGGGTCCCACTGCTCTGCCCTCGTCATCGGTACGTTATATTACACGCTGCTAAATCAAGTGTTCAAACACATTACTTGCAAACATCTCACTTTTACCAACCTTTTAATTATCGGTGCCCCCTATTTTCCCTTCAGCTGGTGTCAGGTTGCCTGGATTTCATTTACCCAAATCATGCTTTTTCAGAAAACGAGCACAAAATCAACAATTCCTCTGTTCTGCTGGAATTTCTCTAGCAAAGACAATTAGTGGAAATTAATTTCAGAAAGCAAAAGCCAAATCCTTTGAGACTCCTGCATGCATGTTAACCAGACCTGTTAATTTTAAAGCGCTCACTGCTAAGAGATGTTGTTTAATATCCTCTTGGTTACTAACGGGCTGGAAAGTATTTCATCACCCACATGTGATGCAAATACATCATCCCGCGTCTTTCCAAATATATGGATTGAAGTGTAGATGTGCAAGCCTCACACATGCAGTAAAAGGCTTTTTCGGAGAACACAGTAAAACGTAATTACCTTTGGCCTCAGATCTGAGCACCTAGACTTCGGCTCCTAAACACATATTTATTTAAGTAATCTAAATAAACATATTTATGCTGACACCTCAATAGGAAAGGCACGATTCTCGGAGGTGCTAAATACCAGCAACATCTACCAGCCTCAAGGAGATGTGGGCTGCTCAGCTCCTGGGCGGACAGCCGTCACCACCAGCACCAGAATGACCCCAAGAGAGTTAATAAAACCACAGTGCTCCTCAAAAACCCAGCTGACAGGATCCCTTCCAGAAAGATTTCAGGAGTCCAAAGCAAAACCAGAGGGGATGAAAGACATCAGCCCTTTGCATCCAGCCTCTTGCCCTGTCCACGTCCCATTGGGGAAGTCTACAGGAGCCACCCCACCTGCCGACCACGCTGGACTCACGTCTTGGTGCCCGCGTGGGCTGCAAGGCCAACACACGTCAACTGATGCCATGTCACACCAGGGAGAGAAATGAGCCCATGAGTGCCGTCCGCAGCCCTGATGGAGGGGGTGTCACGGGCAGGAGCAGCTCTCCTGAGCCCCAAAGGGCACCGTGGGGAGAGGAAGACCCAAGGGCCACCTGACCCAAGCTTCGTGAAAGGATTTGTGCACGATGGCAGCGCCGGGCTCTTCCAGCGACCTCCTTTGAACTGTTAATCAAGCACAATCTTGGAGAATAATAGCCTGGTTATTATTGCCTTGTTTGCATAACAAAGGGGCCCAATAAAACTGATTTGACTGTGCTCAGAGGGGGTGTGAAAGATCAGCCCTGAGAAAAGAGCTGCAGGAATGCAGCAAACTGCTCCAAAGCCTCAACCCAGGAAGAAAGACAATGCAATTTGCCATCAAGAAAAGCCCAATAGACCAATAAATTACCCATGTGCAAAGGGATTAGATCAGGTTTCAGTTGCACTGAAGTGGGGGGAGGAAGACCAGGAGGAGGGAACTGAAGGAGAAAAATAAACCTGGCTCTCTTAAAGCGCTGGAGCCCATATTTTGCAAGGGGAGGTTGGCTCGGAGGGGCCACCTTCCGCACTGGGGCCTGGTGTTTGTGCTCTTTTCCACTGGCAAAAGCAGCAGATGCATTAAATCCAGACAAAGGACGTGTTGATAGAGTGACTCGAGATGCATCCAAGAGCACACCTCAATCCACGCAGCTTCTTTTAACCCAGTCTTTGTCTTGCTCAAGAGGATGCTGGGGAAAGGTTTCTCCAGTTTCTCTAAGTCAACCGAGGGACACGGAAGCTTTCTCGTTTCAACCTGCGTCAATCACTAAAGCATCTGGAGGACCTGCCACGGCCAACTCCCTTTTGTCCTCAGCACCGAGTTCATGGCCCCCCATCTCTCCTCTCCTGGCATCGCGGAGACACAGGGCAAGCACAGGCAGGAAAAAAGCAGAGGCAGTGTCTTCACGGGCATGAACTGTTGGATGCTGCCGAAGGAGCCCTTGATCGTTCCTGTCACTTAGTCAGCTCTTTTGGCTCCGAGAGTCAGCTTACCACTGACCCGGCATGCTTAGCGGGGGCGAACGTGTCTCTCCCCAGCGCCTCCCCGGCCAGCATCACTCCTCCACGCTCACCTCGACATCCCCATGCAGGGAGCAGGGCGAGCACACACCACTGGAGAGGGCATCAACCATGGAGCTCATAGCCAGGGCCGTGAGCGGCTGACGATGCTGCTCTGAGAATTACCGGCAAATCTTGGGAAGTGCGGGAGGCACGATGGGCTGAAAGGAGGAACCAGCGTTTACAGCCAAAGCAGTAACAGAGTCACAGACTTTACTCTTAGAACTTCATCCTGGGATTCAGGCTTCAGCGTTGCCTTTGCCACAACCGTCAAGGTTCCACCAGCTTGGAGGAAGCAGCGCTGGTGGACAGTTTGGAGGATGCGGGTTTTGCTCCATGGGTGCATGCTGTGAGCTGGTGGATGGAGGGAAGTGATCTCCTCTGATTCTCCATCTGCAGAAAGCTGCTAATGAAGCTGGCTCCCCGCCACAGGGTGCCGCGGGCTGGAAAGCGGTGCTGGTGCTGCACACCTGGGCTTTCCCAGCTGGGGAGTGCCCGGCTGCTTGCACCAAGAGTTCTCAAGAGCTGGTAAATCTCCTCGAGGGGGAGTGGTCCATTTTACAGGTGAGGACGCTGAGGAAGTGAAGGGTTTCACCCAAGACAGAGCCCGGCGGGAAGAGAGGTGGATTCGCTCTCTCGTCCCCTGCATGAAGCCATCACCCTCAGCTTCCTCCCCTGGCCAACACCACCCGTGTCCCCAGTCCCTCTGAAGCAGCGGTACCCAGACAAGGCCACCTCCACCAACCACCCCCATCGCCGAGTGTTTCGGGTTTCCAGCAGACATCCCTCTCCCCACGCCGAAGCTGTTTTCCCAGGGTGCCTTTGAAGGCACGGCTGCCACCCACCAGCGCCCGGGGGCCCCCCAGGTGTGGCAGCAGGTCCCTCGCCCTCCTCCCCCTCGCCCGGGCAGCGGCGGGGCTGGCAGGGAAACGCTTTCTGCTCACAGGTGTGGATTCCCTCTAGGAATAATCATCCTCGCCGTGCTCTTGTGAAATTTCAACCCTTCAAACGCAGAGGTAAATGAGACACGAAACGAAGAGATGGAGAAAAGCCCGGAGCACATAAATCTGGATGAGGCAAATTTATACAATTAAACGCCTGCCAAAAAAATTGCGGCATCTCAATCGGAGGCGTTGGTTTGCGCGCAGGGCGTGGGGTGGCAGCTGCCCGGCTGGCAGGCAGCAGCACCACGAGCCCCCCGAATACCCACGCGGGCACCCAACTAGTGCTGGGACCACACGGGGATCTAGTGGATCCCCTCCTGCGGGTTGGGCTCCCACCGGCACCGGACTCGCTCCCCACCGCTCACATCCCATGGAAGCCACAATAGCTGTTCCTCCTTCACAGCCACAGACCTTCAGAGGTTTATTTATTTTCAAATGCACCTGATTGCTGCTTCCCCTGGGCTCAAGGTTTTAATTTTTGGAGAAAAAGTAACTTTTTAACTACAACAGACCCGCCCCCCCCCGCCGAGTCCTACTGCCCCGCACCCTCCCAACCCCAGCACAGTGATGCTCTCAACATCGCTGTGGGCTGGCAAAGCCCAGAGCCAGGATCTGTCCCTAAAACGTCCTGCCACATGTCCTCGTCATCTCAGGAAGGGCCGTCTGGAGTGTGTCACAAGGCAAGAAAAAAAAAAAAAGTAGCTTGTCCAAAACCTGAAATGCCATAGATCATTACTAGGGCTTTGGGGACCAAAGTCAACAGCTGTCCAGGAAGGAGAGGAAACCAAGGGAGGAGAAAGTGCTTTGGGCTCAAGTGGAGCTTGCTCTCTGCCTGACCCATAAAAACCCCATATATGCAAGGATAGCTCTGCTTGTTGGGAATTCAACGGCCAAACTCCCCGGGATGCTCAGGCAGCTGAAAGTGGGACTCGACACCCTTCTGGTGCTCCACCCTGAAGGACTTACTGTTCTCCCATCTGCAGGGACGCCAGCCCCTGGCTGCCCCACACACCCCGGCCGGGCCGTTAGACAGAGCGGCTCAGTCTGCGCCTACGAGGGCTGCGTGTGTGTAGGAGCCAGCTTGTTCTCTGCAGTAAGAGCCCAATGACTTCATCAAGGGGATGGCATCTGGTTTTGCAGTTGGCCATAATTCAATTCTCCCCCTTGCTGCAGGAATTTCAGCTGGTGAAGCAGTGATTTACTCAGCCGGGCTGCACTTGAGTGCAAAGCAATCTTGAGGCTACAATCGAATGCCCTGTTATTTTGAGAGCTCACGGACAAGGGAATAAATATCCTCTTCTTCTCATCCCAGTAGCTGCCAAGTGCAGGGTACGAAGCTTTTTAAAGGCATTTAGGGGCTCTCCTCTTACAAGCGCGCACCGGGTGCCGTGCACGGCCAGGCAGGGCCCTGCCTGCACAGATCCCTCCTGATCTGCAGCATCAAGACAGGATTTGCCAGGACAGCCAGAAAAACGCCAGGCACCCCCTTGACCTGACCCACACCACAGCTGCATCTCTGAGCATCCCCCACGCTCCCCGAAACCCCTTCCCTGTCACCCCAGCACACATCACTCCTGCCCCGCAGCAGCCCCGAGTTCACCCCAGCCCCCTTCAATCCACCTGGGACCCTAATGCTATTTTTTTGGTCCTGGGTTCCCACACTCTCCCTTATTCCACGTTTGGCATCTGCTCCAATGGGCAAAGCAAACCAAACCCATCCAGGTGGACCAAACACCCTCGTCTTTGACCTTTGCTGTCCTGCTAACACTCATCCCCTTGGGAGCTGTTGGACTTGCAGGGCCCCTTCAATCCACCTGGGACCCTAATGCTCTTTTTTTGGTCCTGGGTTCCCACACTCATCCTTATTCCTAGTCTGGTGTCTGCTCCAATGGGCAAAGCAAATCAAAAACCCAATCAAACCCATGAAATGGACCAAACCCCCTCATCTTTGATCTTCTTTGCTGTCCTCCTAACGCTCATGCCCTTGGGAGCTGCAGGACTCCGCTGGGGGGGGGGTCTCCCAAAGAGCTGATAGGCTGAGGAGGGGCTCACTCGGGCCATGCGCTGCCCTGCCAGAGCCTACGGTTGCTTTACGGCATGTGCCCACCAGGGAGCCAGAAGAGAGACCACAAAACTCATTGTCCCTGGGCCCTGATCCAGCGCGGCAGCCCGGTGCTCCGGGGACAGCAGGTTGGTGCAGAGACGGAGCAGAGCCCCCAGGTTAGGAAGTTTTTATGGCTGCCCAGCCCTGCAAGCACTTTCATGGGCACATCCGACCCAGCACGGCTCTTTGGGCCACAAAGAAGGAAACCTCAGCTGCTGCCATGATAAACCCAAAGTCACTCTTTATAGCCCCCCGTTCCCAATAACGAAGGGCTGGGAATTTCAGGATTTTCTGTGGAAAAAAGCAACATATCCACCCCACCTGCATTAAAAATGAGGCGCCTCCTTCCAGCCCCACAACGAGCCTTGCTGGCAGTCGCAGAGAACTCCCTGTTCCAAGTCCGAGACCAGCTCCGAGCGAGCAACAAAACAGGGAAGCCAAAATATTTCCAGGTTTACGTTTTGAATCCCTCCCTTCTTCTCTGCCCCGACAACGTCCTGCACAGGCGCGCTGCTCCCCTGCCGCCACCTTCCCGGGCCCCCAGCACAGCTCCCCGGTCGCGGCGTTGTGGAGGTGTTGTTTTAACAGCCCCTAAGCCCCCCTTCTCAATTTCGGCTTAATGCTGCGATCGCGTCCCTCCCTGCCGCTGAGACAAAAGCCATTTATCAACCGAGCCGATACACCTCCAGTAGGGACGGATCCTTATCTGGAATCATACTGCATTGCTCAGATGGACCAAGAGCAGGAAAATCTCATGTATTTTTTTTTTGGGGGGGGGGGGAGGCAGGAGCGTATTACAGCCGAAACGGCAAGGCTGAAGACAAACCGGGAAAGCCAAAGCAAACCGGAGTACGAGGGAGAGAGCGCAAAGCCTGACATCTGGGGCAAAACACCCAGGGCCAGATTTTGGAAGTACAGGAGGGTAACAAAAGGATTTGCAAGAAAACTCGGCAGAGCTTGTACTGGGAGGCACGGGGGGGGTCAGCCGAGCACCCCGGGGAAATCAGGGTCCCAGGCGGGAGGGGAGAGCACCCACGAGCATCCGACGCTGGGACTTGGCACAAGCAGGACTTCTGCCAGGGAAGGTGTCAGCAGTGGCCTGCTCTGCCCAAACCTCCTTCCCCAGCTGCCCCACGCTCAGAGGTCACCCCGACCTACACGGTGGTGGTGGGGGGACGGACACCCACACCGGTGCCCCCCAGCCCAAGGGTGCTCGACGGCGGGGGCCGCCCAGGAGGCAGCGGGGTGAAGCCCATCGGTGTGAGAGCAGCCTAAGCGGGAATCCAGCCCGGGGTGTGCGCGTAGGGGGGGGGTGTGGGGGGGTGTTAAGCAAATAAATAAATAGGGCAGGACTCGGCGAGGCACTGATCTGACACGCCGAGCGCCCGCTTGGGCAGCCTCCAGCGGCCCCGCTCAGCCGGGGCTCTCCGGAGGGGTGCGAAGCTTCCTCGGGGCTGGGAACCTGCTGGGAACCCACAAAATCCCAGGGAGCAGTAGGGAAAAACAGGCAAAAGTTCCTCCAGGGAATAAATCCCCCCCTCTTTCCCCCCTCCCCACCACCACTACCTTCCCAACCCCAAAAAAAGCTTTCGACGAAAGCCCCCGGCGTGCTCCCAGCCCCGGCGCACGGGGAGCACCGTCTCCGCCTGCGCCCCGCTCCCGCGGGCTCCGGATCGCCCCGTTCTGCCAGTTCTTTGCACCTTATTTGACTGCTGAAGGGAGAATCAAACAAAGCAGCCAGCCAGATCTCCTATCAAGTTCTTTCTTGCACCGTAAATCTCACCCGCCTTCAACGCTTTGCAACTCCAAAACGCTCCGAAAAAGGACGTTAAGCAACGCACGTTGGGAACAGCTCCAGAGTTTCCAGAAAAAAAAAAGAAAAAAAAAAAAAAAAGGGGGGGGGGGGGTGGGTGTTCAGCTTCCAGCCTGCTGGGAAATCCCCTGGGAGAAACGGGGACCAGAGGGGACACCTCAGCGCCAAGGGCAGCGCTGAAAACGTTCGCTTTCCTGCAGCAGGGCTAAGAGGGCAAAGTGGGGGGGGGGGGAAGGGCGTAAAGCAGTTATTTATTTATTTACTGCATGTGTGTGCAAGACTGCTTCACCTACGGTTATGCAAAAGAAAGGCAGAGGCGATTTAAAAATTAATAAGTTACATTTTTAAAAAAGGAAAGTTTGACTAAACGAAAAAGATAAACGGGGAGGGGGGGGATTTAAGCGTTAGGGCTTTTCTTTCTCCCTTCTGCTTTCTCTCCTTCCCCCCCCCCCCCGCCAAACCCTTGCAAATGAAGAAAAAAAAAAAAAAAAGGAGGTAAAGAAATTGGAGAGTTTTGGAAGGAACAAATCCGCCTCTGTGGACTGGGTTTCCCCTCCCCCAACAAAAACAAGCACTCAGGGCTTGAAGGAATTTGCAGGCAGAGATCTGCCAAAAACATTGTGAAAAACTATGGGGGATTCATTGGAAACAGATGGCGTTTTCAGCTGTAATTCTGAAATTCTCTCCTTTTCTGACACAATACAAACAAACCGGGGCTTGGGGAGGGGGGAGGCAGAGCCCGGCGCTCGGTGCGAGCGGCCGGGGGGGGCGCGGGGAAGGAAGGGCCGGCGGGCGAGGGCTCGCCCGGGGGAGCCGATGCTTGCCCGGACCATTTGGTTGCCATCCCGCCCTCGGACAGCAAAACAGCTCCTGTGTTAAGTTTTCCAACGAAATAATGGTGCTGAGTTCCTCACCCCCCCAAAAAAAAAACCACCAAAAAAAAACGCGCCGGGAGAGAAGGGGGATCCCGCTCGGTGCCGCCCGCGCATCCTCCGCCGCCCTCCGCGCTGCCGGGCCCAGGTGAGCCCCGGGGCCGTGCTCCCCCCTCCATAAAGCCGCGCAGCATCCCCCCCCACAGACACCCGAACTTCCCAAAAATCACAAAGCAACGACCCCCTTTCCCGCCCCATTCTCCGCAACCTCCCTCGGGTTCTTCCCTTCCCGGGGGGTCTCGGAGCAGGGACCCCCCACTGCACTCAAGGGCTGAAATTTGGCATCTGGGGTGTTAATGTGTGGGGGTGTCCCGTCCGTCCCCCCCACCCCCCGTTTCCTTTCAAGGCACAGAGCCCCCCCGGGAACGGGAGAACAAGGTAACCTGCCTGACGCTGTCAGCAACAACCCCCGGCTGCCTTCCCCGGGAATTGCTTTGATTCCGACCATCTCCTTCCTTGTGGGATGAGGCAGCGGGGAGACAAAGAAGATGAGGTCAAGGAAAAACACCCACCGCAGCTGCTTGGGGAAAAGGGAATCGGGGAGGGGGGGGAAGGGGGGGGGGGGACGGGGGACGGACACGACCCACACCAAAACTGAGCCCCACTTGCTTATTTTAAACATGTGGCAAACTGCTGCAAAAGAGAGGGAGAGAGAAAGAGGCCCAGAGACAGGGGGAACGGAGGCGGCTATCCAAAGGCTGCGAGAAATACAGGGGAGGTGAGGGGGAAATAATCTTCAAAATAAAGAGGCTGTTCCTTACCTGAAGGGAAGATGCAGAGAAAGACAGGGAGGATTTGGAAAAGTCCCAGGGCTGTGGATCCTGCCCCTCTCCCCATACCCATCCATCCAGCTCGAGCTTTAACCACTATCCTCTCCCTGGAAGAAGAGTTTAAAAAGAAAAGAAAAAAAAAAGAAAAAAAAAAAGGAGAAGGGAAGAGAGGGAGAGAAAAACAAAAGGTAAAAATAAATCAATCGAAAGAAAGACTTGGGAAAAAATAAAATCAAAAGCCCCACATGGCTCCGCGGAGCGATGCAGGGACGGGCGGCCCCAGCTCCGGGCTGCGGTGGCCTCTGCACTGAGAGATTACACAGACTTTTTCTCCTTCTTTCCTCCTCCTCCTCCTCTCCTTCCCCTCCTCCTCCTTCTCTCCTTCCCCTCCCATTACAAACCAGCCCAAACCATCAATCATCCCGGCTGCCTTCCAATGCCTGCATCCTCTCCCTGCGCCTCCTCCACTCCCCGGCGCGGCCGCCCGCCTCCCCGGCCATGCTCCTCCGGCGGCGTGGAAGGGGCGGAGGAACGAGCGCCCTGCTCCGCAGCCATGGGGAGGGAGAGGGGAAGAAAGAGCCTGGTAGACCCGCACAAGGGGGTTACTGCTGTGGGTCCAGCCACCAAACCCTCCCGGGCCCTGTGGGGAAGGGGGTCGGGGGGTGTGTGTGGGCAAGGGGGTGTCGATGGTCCCATGGAACAAGGGCTGCGGGAAGGAGTCTTGGGATTTTTTGTGCCCCGTCTCCCCGCTGTCATGCATGGCCGCTCGGTTGCAATCTGGGAGAGGGGCTTCCTCCCACCCCACCGGGGTCTCGGCACCCAGCGCGCCCTCCCTGCCGCTTTCCCGTGGGCCTAACGAGCGCTTTGGATTTCCCCAAAATGAAGCAGTTTGGAGCCGAGGGGCCACCGTACAGCAGAGGGGGGAAACTGAGGCAGGGAGATGCTAAGCAGATTGTGCGGGGCAGGGGTTGCGAGAGTGATGCTGTGGCCCCCAGCCCGCTGGGACACGGCCCCTCCCCGCCCGGCACAAGGAGCTCCTCCATGCCGCCCCAGCCCTGGCTGCGCACTAGGTGTGAGCGTTTCACAACCGTTCCAGGTCATTCACCCGCGCTGGCACTGACAGCGGTGAAGTAAGCCCAGGTGACTCAGAAACAGCAAGTCTCATAGATCCTTATCATTAGACCGACATTCCTCGGAGAGGGGGACGACTGTCGGGGGTCCCCAAATCCTGCTGCCAGCCCGCTGAGGACTGATGGAGAGGACTAACGCGTACCTAACACTCTCTCAGGACCTCCACCATAGCCTGGCCTGCACCACCAGCCCGCATATAGACCTGGATATTCAGCTTTTGCTGGGGGTAAGTCTCACCAGTTGTGTTGGTACAGTTGTCCTGAGGGATCTCACTTTGTAAGCACCCCTTAAAGACCCTTTGGGCAGCCCCCAGGCAGACGGCAGTCCTGGGAGCACCCGCATGGACCATGTAGATGGAGCAGCAGCTTGAAGCACACAGGTATTTGCCCTTTGGGTTTCAAAATCCTGCTCTCTTTCACCTGCAATGCCACAGCACAAGGAAGCGAGTAGCTTGGACCTGCAGTCCCAGCATCCCAGGGGTCTGCTCCACCCAGGAAAGGGCTAAGAGGCATCCCCTTAACAGCCCACTTGGACGTATTTAAAATTTCTTTTGAAGGATGTTTTAGCCACAGTGAACTAAGACAACTTCACTTCTGAATGAGCCTGCCCACGGGTGTAAGCTTTAATTAATATACTTTAACTTCCCTGTTTTAGATCATTAGCCCTCCTTTGATTGAGTGCCCCCTTGCCATCCTAATGTTTCAACTCCTTTCTCTTGGGGATCTTATACAAAGAATAAAAGGATGCTGGATGTTTTACACAACCCTTCTTCCAACTCTGTAAATGCCCTTTAACAACAGATCTTTCCTCCTGTAGCTTGGTATAGGTAGGCCTGGGATGCTCCTTGACTCTGCTTCTAGTTGTCCTTGGAAAATCCCCTCTCTTACACCTCACAATCACTCTTGGGGATGCTTTTTGGAGTGATGATAGCTCAAAGTCTCCAAGAAGATTTTGTGATCTCCTCCTGCTGTGGACCGAACCTGTGATTCGGCTACAACAAATATCCCATGGAAGGTGAGGGGAGGAAGAGGAGCTGGGAGTGAATATCCACGGAGCAAAGGGGTCTAACCACACCTATCCAGTTCTCCTTGGGGAAACTGAGCCCCCTGGCCTCCAAACAAAGGAGGAGCTTCACCGGGGGCTTCATCCAGGCTGCAGCTGCAATTAAAACACTGACGCTTTTCCATCTGGGACCCAGATGGGATCCAAAAATCCTGGGGCCTTGCCTGCTTGACTGGAGATGTGTCTCTGTCCTGATCCTCCTACAGCTGCCCTCAGACGATGTCCACTAAAAGTCAGAAGGAGCTCTGTGTGCGGAAGAGCTGCCAGACCGGGCTGAGCTGGGCAGGAGATGAAAGCTGGCAGCCCGGATCCAGACCTGTAGCAAAGGCAGCGTGGGAGGAACGCCTACTCCAAAGCACCTCTTTGTGGGGGGATGTCAAACAGGGGCAAATATGTCCAAACCCTGCCAGCTGCTGCTACCACCCAAGAAGAAATGCCTGCTGATGGGATGTGTAGGCAGCTGGAGCTGGAAGGGGCCTGGAGGGAGGAGGGAGAGGGTCCATGAGCTGGGGAGAGCCCAGGCTGGGGGGAGAGAACAAGGGATGGGATTTCAGACCCCAAATCCCTTCTTCTCGCTCTCACCCTGTCCTCTTGCAATGCAACCCCTGCTTTTATTTCAGTCTGAAACATATCACTTCTGCCATCGTCCCGGCTGATCACATATAGCATGATCTATGTATTTTTAACTCAAAAAACCCCGTCTGAATTACAAACTTTTAAAATCCAGCTGCTAAATAGCTGCTGTGAGGTTGTTTGACCAAAGGCGCCAATTTGGTATTGCCGTTTTGTGGCAAGCTGACACCTCGCAACGATAGACTGGAATCCGGTTCGAAGCATCATTTTTAAAATAAGACCCTTGTTGGAGCTTCTGCCTTTGGCGTAGGGAGAACTGTGCTGCCATAAAGCAACGGTCCGATGCCCCTGGCTCCAGTTTGTCAAAATTTCTCCTTGATTTTGCTCAGTTGCATCATGCATTGCAAATGGGATTGCTGTTTTTGGCACCGATCAAAGCAGCGGATTTCGCTGGAGAAAACAACAGATGTGTCCAAACCGTAACTGCAGAGCAGGAAAAGGCCCCAAATAAGGTGCGTTTCTGAAATCCTGCTCCCCCTTCCCCATTTTTGAAATAACCTTCACCTTTCTCATTAGCTGAATCAAAGATCTGGACTTTAAATCACCTACTGAAACGCAGGTGATGTGAAATTCGGATCTCCGCCTTGGTGAATGGGGATATCTGGGCTTGGAAATGTGGAGTGACTGTGTTTTCTTCTGTTTCTTTATTTCTCGAAGCCTGGCTGGGGCTCCCCCGTTTAGGCAGCGCCGAGCCCGATGCTCTTTGCAAACAGTATGTGGGAAACCACCCACCGCTACAAGGCAAACAGCTCTGAGGCACAGCGGAGTTTCGCCGCGCAGCCGCTCAGCTCCGGGGGCAAAGGCACCTCCGCGGTCACAGACGCGGCGAGTCTCCTGTCTGGTGTCATTACGGAGGGGTGACACGCAAATCGCAGCCGGGGTTAGGCGAGAGAGCGTTCTCCGAGGGATTTGCGGGATGAGCGGGAGGATCCTGGTTCCCAGCGGAAACTCAGCCGGCATCACTCGCCTCAGCTTTACTTTTCTCTGCCCTGCATCACGCCAGGCACGGCTGGGGGCTTCAGCGGGGCTGAATAAACGTGTCTTAATTTGAACCCCAAGGTTTACAGGCGATACCTCCCCTCACAACCTTCCTAATGGAATTATTCACTACCTGTAATTATAGGGCTAAAACGGTAAATACGGGCATTTCTGAGGGCTGTAGCTAGTAGTTAGAGGAATGGATGGCAGGGCTCCTGCTCTGCTCCTGACTCTCCCACGACCTTTCTGCGTGGCCACTCTTCACGCCACAATCTCCGCGAAGCTTCAGCACGTGCCTTTGCGCGCTCTGCCTCAGGACAAGGCACTCGACCACGCCGGATGAGACGTGGTCACCTGTGCAGGAAGCCAATCCTGAAATGTTCTGCACTGATACATGTTTGGGGTGAGCAGCGAAAAGCAAACTGCTCCCTAAAGGAAGAAGAAAGGAACTTTGGAGCAGAAACCCCCAAATTGTTGTCTGGGGAGGTTTGATGACTGATCCCAAAACGTTTGTGGAAGTAAAACCAAACACCTGTGCTCTGAACAGTTCCCTTATTAAAGAAAAAAACTCCCAAGAAGAAGAAAACAAAAAAAACCCTTCATCTTTTTGCAGGAACAGCCACACCTCTCACGTTTGCAATACTGGAAGATGCTGCATTTCATTGTAAAGACCCTTCTTTTACTCATAATTCATTTTCTTTTATCATTTTACAGTTTCCCTGGCTGACAGCATGAGCAGACGCTCTCCCTGAGCTGTGCCCCTCCAAGCTGCCCGATACGCGTCTCAACCCCCTTCCCTACTAACCCGTAGGGTTACTAACCTACTAACCCTACCGACAACAGCTGGGAAAGCGGCTGACGGGGCAGGTGTCCCCCCCAAGGTCTCGCTAGTGCTCACGGAACTGCTGCAGTCCCTGCCTGAGGATGGAGCCGGGCTTTGAAGACCGACCCAATCCTGCGTGGCAAAGCGCGGGGAAGAGTTTGCTGGTTTAGCTGATCCCCACCCCCCCCCCCACAGCTGCCCTGGGAACACCAGGCTCCCCAGTCCGGCTGGGGAATGAGAGGTCAGCGGGTTGAAAGCGGAGTAAAACACAGCTTGGCAACACCAATAAATAAAATAGTAAGAATGCTTGATTGACCCGCAACTTTGCATCCTCAGATTAACCGATTAACAGCAGCCCCGACTGAAGTCGCCGCGGGTGACTAGGCTAGGGCTACCTAGCCATCTTGGTTGCCTAGCTAGGGCTACCAAGATGATGAGGGGCCTGGAACACCTCTCTTATGAAGAAAGGCTGAAGGATTTGGGTCTCTTTATTCTGGAAAAAAGACGGGGGGGGATCTTATCAACATTTATAAATACTTAAAGGGTGGGTGTCAGGAGGATGGGGCCAGGCTCTTTTCAGTGGTGGCCAGCGACAGGACAAGAGGTAATGGGCACAAACTTGACCATAGGAAGTTCCACCTAAACATGACGAGGAGCTTCTTTCCTTTGAGGGTGGCAGAGCCCTGGCACAGGCTGCCCAGAGAGGTGGGGGAGTCTCCGTCTCTGGAGACATTCCAAAGCCACCTGGACACGTTCCTGTGCGACCTGCTCTGGGTGACCCTGCTCTGGCAGGGGGTTGGACTGGATGATCTCCAGAGGTCCCTTCCAACCCCTGCCATTCTGTGATTCTGTGACCCTGCCGTGGGTGACCTTGCTGTGGGCTCTCTCTTCAAAGTCCCCATTCCAAGCTCACAGCCCATAAAAGTCACCTCTAAATGCTCACCACCGGCCAGGCTGGACAAGGGGAAGGGAAGATGGGCTGGTGGAGAACTTCCAGTCTCACCCATGAGAGCAAGCAAAACGAGCAGGGATATTTCCAGGCAAATAGAGTTCATCCCATCAACTTTTTTTTTTTTTTTTTGACTGGTGGCATTCATTCGTGTCTCTCCCTTTCCCTGGCTTGCAAAGCCCTGTGGGGTGAGGCCTGATTCCTACACGTGGGAGCGTGTAACCACCCCTTGTTCGGCAGTGTTTGGAGGGCTGGCTGGAATTCACCATCTGTATATTTAGTTCTCTGCGGGGAGATGGTCTTCCTGGCCCAGTCTCCTCTTTGGGGTAAATACCAAGCAATATCTCTTTCCTGTATCTTCTTCGCATCTGGGCTCCAAAAGAAAGAAAATAAAAGGTGGCCCGGGAGGTTTCCAAGAGCAAGTTCGAACGGCCAAATGTCAGCTCAGCAGAAAAGATGGGTAAATCTGAACTGCCAAAAAATAAACAGCACAGAAGAACTGCAGAGAACCGGGTGTTTATCAGCGGAGACAGAAACCAGTCTGTGTAATGGGACAGTCTTTCTCTGCTGCTTTTAAATACTCCTGGTATCTTGACAAAGTGCAAACACAGCTCCCTAATTCCACCCCACCTCCCCCCAAGCAACAGGTCAGCTAAGGACATCTCCTGGGTCTCGTTTAAAGGTGGGAGATGACATGGAGCGTTTGCAAAGCTGCATCTTCAACTTGTTGAGAAAGGGGTGGTTGAAGGATCCTATGGAAAAAGCTCTGTGAAAGCCAAGGACCTTGCCCAGGTCCCCACGTGTCAATTCCTGACAGCAGTGGCCAGAAATACAACCCCGCCGCAGGACACCTTTCCTGTGCTGTCAGTCATGAAACACTGTCAGTGTCATCAGCTGATTGAAAACTTTTTTCCTGAATATCTGGGAAAGAGACATTCCTTCTTATGGGAAAAAGGCAAAAAAAAGAACCTCCCCAAAAACCCAACTTTAATCTAGCACTTCTATAGGTATTTCGGCAAATGAAAATGGGAGTTTTTGTGAGAGTGGCTTGGAGGTGGCACTGGGAGTTCTCCTGGCTCCAAGCTCAGGCCAGAGCTGGGACTGGAGATGGGCTGGGGCTTGGCTGGAGCTGGGACTGGGGCTGGGCTGGAGCTGGGGCTGGGACTAGGTCTGGGACTATAGCTGGGGCTGGGAGTGGGGCTGGGAGTGGGACCAGGGGTGGGACTGGGGCTTGGGCTTGTACTGGGACTGGGACTAGACTGGGGCTAGGGCTGGGACTGGAGCTGCGACAGGGACTGGAGCCGGGACTGGGGCTGAGCTGGGAATGGGGCTTGTGCTGGGACTGAGACTGAGAGTAGACTGGGGCTGGGACCAAGGCTGGGACTGGGACTGGAGCTGGGACTAGACTGGGGCTGGGGCTGGGGCTGGGGCCGGGGCTGCGGCCCCACTGGGTGGTGCTGTTATCCCTGCGCCGCCTGCAAAAGTATCCAGTTTATAAAATAAATGCAATCCAACGCCGCCTTAAACCACATGACATAACAGCAGCTTGCGAGCTTCCATTAAAATCTCAATTTGGGGAAATTGATTCTACCTCTGAGCAATTGCGATGCAATTACTCCAACAGGCAGCAATCAAGAATCACATCAAAACAACACCAAACTTTCATCTCCTGCCTCGCAACCACCACCACAACAAAAAGCACCTGTCTCTCAAACACGGCCCGGTTTCCTTAAATGTATATAATGTTTAGGAAGGGCAACATGCGGGTCCCAAGAGTGGAAGCAAACCTCCACAGAGGCTGCTCTGGCTGGTGCCTCTGAAATGTCCTGACTGGGGGCTATACTCTGTCCCGTCCCCCCCCTCCTGTCTGAGGTTATGGGCTATTTACGGACTCAGTTCACCAGAAGCAAAGTCTCCCCCCCCCCCGGCCAGACACGCTCCAGCTGCCCATCCTCTCCCTGCGCACAGATGTGGCCGTCCCTCCCCATGTCCCACATCTGTCCAGATGCCACCATCCCCCCCACCACCCCCCCCCCACCACCACCCCTTTGGCTTCTTCCCCTCGGAGGCTACGAACCGCCCAGCGCTTCGCCACCACAGAGAGTTTAGGGGAAAGCTTTGTGTCCCCGCAAACCAAGCGCTCCCGTCTCGATAATCGCGATCTCCCCCCCAACCCCCCCCCCCAAACACCCCTCCGCCTTGATGAGCTCGCCAACGGAATGGGGCAAATATCGGGGAGGGGGTTTTCAGTTTTCATCAGGGGTCGGGCGAGGAATTATTCAATTGACTGAGCCCAGCGGGGTGCATTTCCAGCGGCAGCCCCATCAGAAGGGCGGATAAATGAATCGCCGCATGCTCGCCGGGCTGGTATCAAGCCGGACAGAGGGAGCGAGAAAATGGGAAGAAACGAGGTTTCTTAGAAAAAAGGCCGGGAAGGGGGGGGGGGGGGGGGCGAGGGGGACGGGACACGGCCGGGGAGCGGCAGCGACAGCCTCAACAGGTCCCGCGGAGGAAGGGCCATGCAGGGAGCCGGGGGCAGCATGCGGCCGAGGGGGGGGGCGCCCGCGTAGCCCCCCCGCCCCCGCTTACCTTAGCGGCCGCATCAGCCTCTCCAGCCCTCCGCGGGGGTCGGTGCGGGGAGCGGCGGCTTTTGGTTTGGTGGGTTGGTTTTTTTGTCGGGTTTTTTTTTTTTTTTCCCCGCTTTTCCCAGGAGGGGGGAGATAAAACCGAAAATAAACCCAGATGAAATAAACCCAAATGAAATAAACCCAAATGAAATAATAAACCCAAATGAAATAAAAGCAAAAAAAAAAAAAGGCAAATAAAATAAAAAAAATAGAGGCAAATAAAATAAAATAGTGGTGGGGGGAAAAAAAAAACCCAACCCACAGACGAGGCGGGGGGGTTGGGGGGGGGAAGGCCAACGGCGGGGCGCAGGCAGCCCCCCCTGCCCTGCGCAGGGCAGCCCCGGCGGGGAGCAGCGCGGCCTCGCTCAGCGGGACGCGGGGAGCCGCATCGCCCTCCCGGAGCATGTGAGAGGCAGCGGAGGAGATAGAGCCAGATAGGGAGGTCCCCTCCCTCCCCTCCTTCCCTCCTTCCTTCCCTCCTCCCTCCCTCCGCACACACTGAGCAGCGTCGTTCGCATGCGGCGGCGGAGGGAGGGAAGGCGCAGCCCCCGGCCGGGCGGAGGGGGAGCTGGGGGGGGTGTGGGTGTGTGTGTCCCGGTTGAAATTCCCCCCCCCCCCAACCCGCACAGCACCCCCTTTCCCTGTGCAGGCAGCCAGGGTCGGGTGGGGGGAGGACGGGACAGAGCTGGTTTTGCAGGGTGCATCCCCTCCCGGAGCGGTGGGGATGCTCCACCTGCAGCGGGAGGGTATGGAGGGGAAGGGGGGAGTTGAGGGGGGCACCCCCTTTCGGGCACGTGTGGGCGCTGAGAGCATCTTTCCGTTGACAGGGGATTGCAGCGAGGACCGGGGTTGGGAGAGGGACGGGGACACAGGCAATGGGGAAGGGATGGGGACCTCGGGGTACCCTAATAGCCCCCTGCCCCAGCTGCCCCAGTACCTAGCATTGCCTGGAGCTGGGCAGTGTGACAGCACCCCCCCCCCCCCCGCCTCCAGCCTCCCCCACCGTCGGGATGAACACCCATCTCCCTTAGAGGCCTGGGGGGGACATCGATTTTTGGCATGCGTGGGTACCAGGGTGCCTGCTCTCCGGCCGCTCTGATGGGAAAGCTCCGGGTGCAAGGCTGTGCCAGCCAGAGTGTCAGACACACAATTAATTACTGCAGCCCCAGAGCCACAAACGTGCTAAAAATACTGTCGCCGAAGCGTGCGCATAATAGCAGCCCTTTGCAAAGTGTTTCTTTCTCCCCTTTCTTTTTTTTTTCCTTTTTTTTTTTTTTTTCCCCTAATGCAAGAGACAACAATTGCAGAGAGCACACAGCGGCTCTCCGCTGCTTGATTAAGTCAGCGTCGAAGACAAAATGTGCCTGTTCAGCTCAGGCTTAAGGAGGGATTTGAGTGTGCGTTAGGTACAAATTAGAAAATGGATGTGATTTAATCACAACAAATCTAAACAGCCCTGCTACGGAAACCCTGCCATCAAAGAGGTCTTTTTCTTAAATGTGGATGCTCGGGGTGTATGGTCCTGACAAAGGAGCGACGTGTTTGGGGATGAATTCTTAAAGCAAGAACAGAGAGATGGCTGGGGAAAGCCTGATGTATCCCAGATAAGTTATCAGCTATGGACGGAATGGCTTCCTTCCGTAATAATTATTTGCAAATCAGTTCACAGTTCTGGATGCTGTGGTGTCTGGACACTACGGTGCAGACAGAGCTGCTTCTCTCAGGCCTGGGACGCTGCACAGACGGGAAACCAGGCACAAACCCTGCCTGAGAGGAGGTAAACTGCTTGTTCGGAGAAGCCCAAGTGAATGCAGCAGACAAAGAGGAGGTGGGGGGGGGGCGGGGGGAGAGAAGTGATTGCAAGCCCAGGCCTTCCTGCAGGTGTGCGCAGTGGGTCGGGCTGGCGTCCCAGGCTGTAAAACGCTGTACGCTGGAGCGTTACTAATCTGAGCGCTTGGGGACTGTGGCACCACGGTTTGAGGAGGGGGGGGCAAAGGGGGGGTATCGCCACCTCAAACGCATCGCTTTTGGCTGGGCTGTGGAAGTGCTTCCCTGAGAAGACAAAGCGTAAGACAGAAGAAATGCTAATGCACGGGGGGGCCGGGAGGGCCTCGGTAACAGCGGCAGAGCGTTGGGGCGGCAGCGAACGGGTGCTGAGCCGGGTTCCGGTTGGGACCGGGGAGCCCCGGAGCAGGGAGGCTCCCAGCGAGCACAGCTGCGCTTGCGGGAACTCTCAGAAATCTCCACCGGCCACTTCCCTCAGCTCTTATCAGCGCGCCGTTCATCTTTGGCACCTCAACTGGAGTTGGCACCTTCAGTTCCAAGTGCAAGGTGCACGGCTTTGACGTTGCCACTTCCTCCATAAACCCCCAGCGAGGGGCAGGTGTGACGGCACCCCTCTGCGGGCACCCTTCCTTCCGCGCGAGCTTCGCTCCGGGGGTGAGAACAACACCCAGCTCAAACCCAGGGCATTGCTGTAGATGCGGCAGACGGATAACTGCGGATCGTGGGAGAAGAGAAGGGCTTGATGGAGAATGGGCTATTGGCCTTTCAGATAGGCTCTGAGAGCAGTGGTGCAAATTTGCCCTTGGTGTGTAAAGTACAGCCAGGTGAAAATTAAGTCCGGAATATTCAGATTCTCCTTTGCTTTGCTTGTCCTGGGAATCCCCAATTTAGTGCCTGTGACCAGCGTCACCGACTTGTGCTGAAGACGAATTTGTCCCCCCTCCCTGCTCAGCGACCTGCCAGGTCCACAAAACAAACAAAGCCAAGAGTGCCGGTACACTTTGTCCTTCCAGAAATGATTAAGACAACACAACTGAGCAGGCAGTTAAAGGAGGAGCTTGGCCACGGGAGAAGAGGGATGGTAGGGCAAGATCCACCATCAGCAGGCAGGTGGCTGTCCTGAGGAGCAGGAGGGTCCGGATGACCCAGGGAATGTCGATGGGTTGGGGCATGCGGCAGAGATCACTCCACAGCTCACTGAAGCTGATGGAAGTCATCTTCAAGGGTTTGTGGGGCATCACCAGGTTGAGATGCAGGGGCAATGGAGAGTATGAGACACACGAGCTTTTCTTTTGCCATTTTCATCCATACACAAGAGTCACCTAAACCTATTATTTTGAAGGCATTTTCCACACTGCAGCTATCTTCCTTGACCTCTAAAAGATCTGGCTGATCCTGATCTCAAGATGAAAGATTGCCACCTCACGGGCCGTGAACACCCGTCCGTGAGATTAGGCTCTGAATTATTAATACAATCAATGACTACCTCTTTTCATCCTAGAAGAGGCACAAAGGAAAGCTATGGGGGCCCTGAAAGGGAGGGAGGGAGGATTCTCAAGCAAGGGGGGGAGAAATCACCAGTGGAAACTGGTTTTCTTTGGGTGGAAATACCTCCTGTGTCTGGGTTTTTTTGGAGGCAGGAACAACGGCACCATTCAGGAGGTGACGACCCAGCTACGTTTGTAGGGCTGATGGTTGCACTGAGAAAACCCCTGTGGGGACCGTGTGTCTGGGGAAGGACATCCTTCCTTCCAGGCCCTTTCCTGTATTCGGTGCATCATGGGCTAAACCAAAACGGCGTCCCCAGGAGCTTAAACTGCAGAGCTGAAGCATGTGTCACCATGGAGGAGAGGAAGGGCTGGGGAGCAAAGACATGTTTATCCTTCCAGTGCCACAAAGCTACCTCTATGCTACGTTATCCAGGCAAGGAGGTGAGACCTGACCCCCAGGCAGGTAACGGAGCCTGTGTTTTGTGGGGTGCATTTGGCTCTCTATGGGGTTTCTTCACCATAGGGAGGACATGGATGTCTCCAGACTGGAGTCCAGCAGTGAACCGGTGTAAGATGGACTGCAAGGCTGCGCGTTTGCTGCCTGGAGGGAGGCAGCCTTTCCTTTCCCCTTTCCTCTGTGAACGCTGCGGTGCATAGGTACCGTCAACACGCGCTGTTGGGTCTCTCTTCTAATCTCGACACTTTTCCTTGGCTTGGGCCTGACCTACCTACTTCAGCCATTTCAATGAAATTGTTTCTGCTCCTTGCCCTGTTGCATTCGGGAGGAAGCTACCATGGACCCATCCTGATCCCGGACCAGGGAAAAGGCGCAGCTCCCCAGTTCTGAGCTCCATGGAGAAAATGAAGCCAACTGGAACCCAAAAATAAAAGCTATCTTCACTCCATTTTTCAAGAGGTTAAAAAAAAAAAGCTATTGTGTTCATAGAGCTATTCTTTCCGGGTAGATAATGCAAAGCATTGCTTCAGAGCTGGCCAAAATGTCTGAGAAACATTTTTTTCCTCATTTTCATTACAATTGATATCAGCATTGCAAATAAGATAAGACAAGAAGTGTACAGTTACAATTATGTAGCGCTTTGTGATCACAAACAGATTCTGTAATCCCTACTCAGGGGGGTTTTAGAGCTGAATTTAGCTTATTGCGGAGCATAAAGTTGAGCTCAGCCAAGACTGCTCTCCCACTCCGTAGGATTCTCATCTGCACTCTGGTCACACGAGGGACCCGTGGCAAGCCAGCAAAAATCTCACAGGCGCATCAACTACCCTGGCCGGGGACCAAGCCTCCTTTTTTCCTCTGCAGCCATTTATTAATATTCTTCTACCTATTAAGTGTAAACCAACGTTTGCTTTAAGCATCAAAACCCAATACCCGTTCAACTGCAGCCTGAGCAGTAAATGGGGCTACTGAGAAACACCAGAAGTCCTTTCTGTTGCCAGGTATTGCTAGAGAAAATATTTAAGCCTTGGTTCAACAGAGAATTTGTAATTTTGCCGTGCCGGGATCTCACCGCTGCTGAAATGCTGCGCGTGGGCACATCACTTGTCTGACAGAGTCCCTGGTGAAACGTGGGAAGATGGGGCAAAGATACCGCGGAAAAAGGCTGTTGAGTGTCACATCTCTGGGAAAGAGCCCATCAGCAGCTGGAGCCAAGGAGTCCTCCTCACCATGGCTACGAGTGAGCATTTATGGGCTCTGACCCGGTCAGAGGTGTCCTCTCCTGAGGGCCACGTCCATGGCCCATGGGCAAAGGCAGGATCCTGAGCAGGTGGAAATATTCCCCCTCCCTCGCCTGTGCTTCTAAACCATCTGACCTCAAGGTATTTGCAGCAGGCATGGGGGTAATCCCTTGGGTTCGGCGTGGCCACCCCATGTTTAAATTTAGGCACGAGTTGAAATACCTGGCTGAGCTCTACGTTTATAGTAGAGCAGCCCCTGTCAGTCAGATGGACTCAGTGGAGCGATGCAATCCACAGCAAACATTAAACTCAGCTCCAGGCTTCACACGGATAAAGCTGTAGAGACAGAGAGATGGACAGGAGTCAAGTGCATCTGGACTTCTGGGGAGCAATCCCAGCTGCTCCTGGCTTCTGCTGTCATTCCTTGACTTTACGTCACAAGATGGAAAGAGCAAAAGACATAAGGTCAGTGGCAAGAGGATGACCCCTCCTCAAAAATAGTCCCTCACTGTGATACAGAGATCTACCTCCATTTCCAGGCAGCTGTTAGATTAGAGAAACATTTTTATATCATTATATCTCCTACAGCAATCTGCAAAGAGCAGCTTGGGGAGGCATTTGGGGTTTTATGTGAATTTAGGTTGCAGTTTGCAAAAGTGCGTCGTTCCTACAATGCTGCTTAGGTTTCCCGCAGAGACTGGTGCATTAGAGGCAAGTCTGGCTAGAAGGTCCGTAAAATGTCACCTGCCAAGCAGTCTGGAGAACCTAAGCCTCCCTAGATAATTCAGTCCCATTAGGTGCCTCATGCAGGACACCAGCCTGTATAGCCTTCAGTTCAGAAGGCTACAGCTGAAGAGAGAGTTGGGGAAAAATTAAATTCCATTGGAAAATTCAGGTGTTTTTCTGGCGAGATGGTGTTAACTTCAGTCTCAAATCACTTCCAGAGTTGATGGCTTAAATCTAAAAATAAGGAGTAATGGAGGTGGGAGCTCCAAAAAGCCAAGGAGCTGCGTGAAGGAGTTCAATGCCAGCAAAATGGCACGAGGAGGCATTAAACGATTAATACCGTTGGGTGAAGGCATCTAAGACCCTTCTCCTCCAAAGCAGCTTTTTTCTGTCTGCGTGCAGCTTGACCCAACAGAAAGGATAACTATCATGGTTTTGGCCAAATGGGCCAGTGGCTGGCGACAGATGCTCCCCCCCAACCTCTTGCACACGGAGAGGAGGAGGAGAGATGAAGAGATTTGCGAGTTTAGAAGAAATTAAACTACTTTAATGAAATATTAATAATAAAATAAAAAGGAAAATAATTAAATAGATACAATATATACAAAACCGTATTAAGCTCCCAGGATGACGTCACCGGCAGGCACTGGGGAAGTCCCAGACTGGACTCAGCAACGGGCGGGAACTGGATTCCAGAGCTGGAGTCAGGAACACACGGATCAGGATATAAGGCAGATGAACAGACAGGGTCCTCCTCGGACGTCAGCCATTGAAGGAAGAGGGTTGACCCTTTGATCCCTCAGCTTTTATACTGAGCATGGGGCAGATGGGATGGAATACCCTGGTGGCCAATTGTGGGTCACCTGTCCTTGTCCGCTCCTCCCCGCAGGTGGGACCCCTCTATGCTTTCTGCTTCCGACCATCTAACGGGGCAAATAACGAAATTAGCTGACCTTGGTTGTTATAGCAATAAGCATAAGCAAGAGCCTCTCTGCGTACCATTCCTCAGCACTAATTGTAAACATTGGTCTTATCACTCTGAGAACGAACCGTTTTCGGCACAATATGCTGTTAATTTCAGAGAGTTAGAAGAGGCCTAGCTAAGAAGTAAAATTACTGAACAGAAAGTTGGTTCTGTTTTACCTCAAACCAGGACGATAGCCCAGAATTCCCATCCCCACCAGCCCACCTTGCAGGGCTGTGATTTCCCCCCTCCCTGGGACCAGCCGCCCTCCCCTCGCTGTTGCCGGTGGCTCGCTATCGTTCCCTGCTCCGCTCCAGCGCCTCCTCACCGAGGGAATACAAATTGGTCGGCTCTGAAGCATATGGAGGAGAAGAATGCTCAGCTGTGAATTTCGGGGACGGGTATTATACAAACCCAGCCACCAGCACATCACCTTTTCAAAGGCTTCAAATCCGCTACAAATTGCTTCTGAATGACAATGGGAATTTCTCGCCCTTCACAAAGCCCCCCATATTAGCATCTTTATTGGAATAAACTAGCTAATTTCTCCAGTTGGAGGGCTGGTCTGGAGAATCCTTAATGCCAATTAGATGGATATTTATCAGCACCCTGACGCTTGTGGGGTGGCAGGGAAGGCTGCTGCCTGGTCCGGCAAGTGGCTCGCCACCTGCCCAAGTCCGGACCAGAGACAAAGAGATGGGGAACACTCAGTCCCCAGGGCCAGCAGCAAAGCAGGACATCACAGGGACCAAGGGGTCCTCTATTTTAATCCTCAATATGTTCTTTGTGGCATTTGGTAATTCCCAGGCGCAGGGCGGGGAGGCTGAACCTGTGCTTGCAGGAATAATGATAAATCTGTGCCCTTTGCTATCCTTCAGGTCCCCCTATGAAAAATATACCTCCAGCTAAGCCAGGCTGACTGAATTCAGCTGGACTGAAACATGCATGGAATAGAAGGAGATATATTCTGTCTGTCTATCCATCCTGAATAACTGTACGGCAGTTTGTCGTTGGGTTCAGCATTTATCTTGTAAAATGGCTGTAAAGAAAAAGGAAAAAAAAAAAAAGGGAAAAAAAAGGACAGAAGAGCAAAGCCCAACTTCATAAATATAAATATCCCCAAATCTAACACCTCATGATGTTGCAGGTAAGCAGAGTTCATTCCTCACTATGGGTGGAAAACGTGGGGAGGCTTCTCTTCGCTGTGTGCTCCCTGGAGCAGCGTTTGTCAGGGCGTTCACAATGCAGCACTGGCCTGGCCCATAGCTGGGACGGCTCAGGACTGTCCCAGCGCTGTGCCCACAGATAACCCCGAGCTAGAGCCCGGGTACCAGCCGTGCTGTAGTTAACTGCAGGGTTACCAGAGGGAGCAAGGAGAAAGGGCGACGTGCCTTTTTGCCCATGGCAGGTATCATTCATCTCTGATCTGTTTGGCCAGAAGTGGCTCAGATCAGTTGGATTCAGTGTCTCTGACTCTCAGCAGGACAATATTTCCCCTTCGTTTTTGTGTTAAACTCTCGGATTTAACCCATGGGGCACAGTTGTCCAGGACCACTGAAGAATCCATGGTGTCATTTGCGGGGCGGGGGGCGACAGGTCCTTTTGGATTTTATTCTCTTACGAGGCCAGACTCGGTGGAGGAATTCTGAAAATGTCTCATCTCCGTGCTGAGCAAACACAGCCCGAAGGCAGAGCGGGGCTAGTTTTGACACCGCCTGTCTCATCGTCAGAACCGGGGAAGGCTCCCCCAGATGTGGGTCATCAGAGGCAAAGCTGGCGACTTCGGAGTCGTTATCAACGCTGTGTGCTGTGTACCAGGCAAAGCAGCAAGGCCATGTCAGGCTGCTGTCTCCGTGCGTCCCCCATGGATAAATATTGGCTCAGCCTCTCCCCGTGGTGTTGCCTGAGAGCAGCTCCTTGCCCTTCGCGCAGAGCACCACCCTCCCAGTGTGGCAAGCCCCTTCCCCATCTCCCTCCCACCTCCTCCGAGGGTTAATGGAAAGAGGAGATGGGCTGCCGAAATGCCGGTAAACAAGGCTCAGCTGCTGGGTTAGGCGGGGGGAGAGGGTCAAAGGACAAAAATGAGGACAAGTCTGTACGCAGCCCCGGCGGCTGCTGCTGCCACCTGCCCCAGCCCCCGGATGGAAATTGCTGCTCAACTCTGCCTTCTTCCCATTGAAGGTGTCACCCTTCTTCTAGATCGTGTTTTTTTGGGCTAAAAAATAATTCATTGTATTTGTTAGAGGGTTTCTTCTCCCCTAGACAAGCGGCTCATGAAGGTCCCATGGAGGCAAGTTGTCTCGATCTGGGTTTTTTTCTGAGGTGGAGGCACAAGGGTTCCTGCTGAGGAGGGGGTTTGACCCAACACGTGCAGAGCAGCGGGCATTTGCTGTCCGTCTCCCAAACCGCTGGGCTACCTCCCTCCACAAATTATATTTGAGAATTCCTTCCCTGACCACTGATAGGCGGCCACTGCTGGGGTGGGATGCGAGAGAAAAGGCTACAGGCTTCCCTATCCCTTGCAAGTGCTCCTGTCCCAAGTACCAACCATCTTTCAGCAGTGCTCTGGTGATGGGATTAAGGTGCATTAGGAGTTTTTGTTCTGGTCTCTCCCAGGGAGGATCAAATGCAGTGAAATATCTCATTTTGCTGGTGGCTTTTTGAAAAATGTGTGGTATGTGTTAATGTCAGAAAGGCAAGGTCAAAGGAACAGGACCACAGGACACAGGGCTGGAAAAACCCTTTTAGGGCCCGGAGATCGGTCCATGTTATTGTAGCCCTGTTCGCACTGTTTTAAAAGAAGTGCAGTTGTTTACCCTCAGCACATGTGCTGCAAGACTGTTGGTGGATCACAACTGTTTTCTGGGAAGAAATGCGAAAGAAAAGCCGCGGCTCATGTGTTACTTGTCCTTCAACAAAAGACCAGACCCTGCACCAACTCAGCGCGAGCTCTGTCTCCTCCACCCATGGGCATTGTCCTTCCCGGGGAGGTTTCCAGTTTACCCAAGGAACACAGGTTGTTGCTGATATTTATGCCAGAGTTTTAGGTTTCCCATTTAGGCTGGAGGAACGTGACCTTGAGTTTGAGCAGCGTTTCCGCAAAAATCAGCACTGAATGGAGACGAACTCCAGTTTGTAGGAGTCAACTATGGGATGGTTTAGGAAGGATGTTGAGAGTATCGCATCCAGCTGAAAGAAGCATCGGTGCAGGCGAATCTCAACACCAAAAGCCCTTTAGCCAGTATGAATAAACGAAGTGCCTTGCTGCTGGCATCAGATGCAATTGTTAACTAAGCCCTTTGATGGACAAAGGGTCCCATGTGACATCCCTACCAACTACCTCCTCCACGCTTGGGTTCCCCATCCATCTGTGACATGTTTCTCTTATGGGGCCAATGCCCCCAGCCTGACCCACTCGATCTCAGAGTCATCTAGGCCTGAAACTGTTCCTCATGTGGAGGCAGAAGTGGTTTTAGGTCAACTGCTCAGCGATAATTTATGCTATGGTGCTTCTAGTTTGGTACGTATAGTATGGAGAGTTCTGGAGAAGTCTCCCTGTAATGGTGGCTCACATATTGCTACTCTTGGCTTTTACGCCCTCAAATTGCTCCGTTTTCATGGATCGCAGTAGTGCTGGGGTGGATTGGTGTGCAAAGAGGGTTGCACCTTCCTCCAAGCAGATGTGACATGTAGCGGCAACTAGAGGTAAGCACCGAGTGGATGTGGGTCATGCACCTGCTGTATGGCTTGAAGCAAGTCCCACACCGAGTGGTGCAAATGGGAGAGTTATAAACCCTTTCAGGAAACAGACTTACAAGGACTGGAGCTGTTTTACGAGCGGTGAAGTGAAATTAGTGGTAGCAATGGCAGAAACACTGTTTTTGTGGTGAAGAAAACATTGTGTGGACAAAGCCAATACAGCTTGACCAGCTTCCTGCAAGACTCTTCTGAGCAGTTTGTTTCACTTTGGCTCCTGGCTCCATCTTCCAGACGTATTCTGTTTGCTAGCGATTTTAGCTGAGTTTTTAAAAGCCAGGCCTCCAAACCCAACAGTGTTGCTGAATCAGAGGTACATTTGCCAGAATTGCCTGGACTCAAACCTGACTGTGAGCTCTCTCCAGACTCTCCTGGACCAGAGGCTGATGTCCCATCCGAGTCAGCAACCATGGATGGAATGGATGAGGTGCTATGGTGGTATTGGCTGGTGTCTTGGCTGCCGGGCTGGGGTGGGAAGGCACAGGTTATGTTTTATGAGGGATGAGTCTTCTCTCCCCTCGACATGAGCGTTGTTGGTTCCAGCTCTGCCGTGCTGAAAGTTTTAAAGGTCTGATTGCACGCTGGATACCTGACAGGCATCCCTGGCCTTGGATACTGGGCAGACCCTTCTGCAGCACTTCTTGTAACGGTGAAGCACTTTCTATGTCTTTTATGTTCTTCGTGTCCACGGAGCCTCAGCTACACTAATTTTAATCTACTGTGGGATTAAAATGAACCGGGGTGGACAGTCCTTGGGGAGACATAACCTAGAATTGGGGCAAATAAAGAAGGTGGTGTTATTGTCGGGGTGGAGTACAGTCACCCCAAAACCCCAAAGGCAGATGGGGCAGGGAAGGGAAAGTCCTCACACCAGCATTTATCAGGATGCCGTGATTAGCAGCCACGGCTCTGCTCGTTGAAGACTTCCATTTACAAAGTTGATAATGCACCGGCAGGAGGGAGCAGGGAACCAAAAGCTGAATTTTTCAGCTGTTAATTATCAAGGTCACGTTGCATTTACATTGGGTTTTCCTGCTGTTGTGCTTTAATTTCATTACAGATGTGTTTGTTAGGATATAGCTGGTCTGAGCACAGATGAGCACTGAGAGAATTCCCCCTGCAGAACACGATCTTTTTCCAAACAGGCAGTTCATGCATTGCTTGTTCGTAGCAGCATATTTCTGGAAGACAAGCAATTTTCTTCCCTTTAAAAGGACTTGGGGGAAAAAAGGACCATCATTTCCAGGCAGAAATTTTTCTGAGGAGGATATATTTGTGCCTGGCTGAGGAAAGACACGAAAAGGTCAAAGAAAATTAAAATCACATGCTCAGAACATTTTAGGGCAGGTGTTTTTCCTAAGCCAGAATTCAGCTTTTGGAGGGTGTATCCCAGGATTTATGCTCCTCTTAACATTTCACCTGTTGCACTAGTACTGGAGGGTGAATGATTTCCTGTCCCTCGCAGCCTGGTTTCCCTGGACCCAACTCAATAACTCGGCTTTAAACACATTGCAATTATTTTTGCAGCTAGAATGAAGACTCAGACAAGTGCTCCGGTCTGGCTGCTCATCGCCGCATTTCACTTGGCATGTAGGCTACGGATGAGGAATGCACAGAATTTCCTTTTCCAGCCCGTCAGATCCTCTGTCTTGAGCCTGGCCCAGCCCCAAGAGCACAACGGATGCAGCTGGAGAAGGGCAGGTCCAATCTTGCTGCTAAGCTCCAGTGACACTTAACCTCCTCTGCCGTGTGATCAGCCAGCAGCTGGAGGTGGATGCTAATAAGTGGCTGAGCATCAGCTGCTGCCTGTTGAAATGGGTCCTTTGTGAAGGAAGAGGAGTTTATTTCCCAGGCTGGAGGAGGTGGTGATGGAGGTTGGGGCTCTTGTGGGAGAAGATGGAGGTGCCCTTGATGCTGAATGAAGGTGATTTCCTGATTTTGCGTCTTGATTTCTTCATTGGTGTTGGTCTATTTGAGCAGGTAATGGGGCTGTAGGCTTCCCCTCTACCTACTAAAAATTGCTGCTAGGATTCTTGTCCTGTTGTGAAAGCTGACTGCAACTAATTGTAATTTCTTAGTGTCAGCAGTAGGTGGGAATCAATGGGGAGCTTTGAGCTATCGAATAATGAAACCGGTTAATCCCTTGTGTTTCTCTAGAAAAAGCGTTAGGGCGGAACGTTAGCCCTTTGGGGCAAACTGTCTTCTCAGTGACACCTATGTTCTGTGAGACAACAAGCCTTTCCCACAGGTCTGTTAGCTTGGCCTTGGTTGCAATGGGAGCTGTAAACATAAGATCAAATTCTGCCTTATCTCATCCCTAAAAATTATTTTTCTTGGCCTGGAATGGAACACTAACTGGCTTCTTTCCTAAAGCAGCTGCACAGCAAAGATGGGATTGAACGAACCTCTTTCCCTTGAGCTTAGGAACAACTCAAGATGGGTAGAAAACCGCTGTTGCATCACTGATACAGAAATAACTATAATTCACACCATGTACGAAGATACCAGAGTCTGATTACTAACAGCGATGGCTGTACTGGTCAAAACTATCTTTACTGCATCAGGAAAACCAGTTTTATCCCAAGGATGCTGCTAAGAAATGAAGAGGGTTTGGTTTTGGTTTTTGTTTTTTTTTTTTTTTTCTTTGGTGGAATCAACCCAGCAAACAGGGCATAAATTGCTGGAAGAAAGTCAGACTTCAAAAAGCATTAGAAAATATTCCTCTTCCTCCCCAGATTATAGATTTCCTTTATTGGAAGAACAGTGCCTTGAAAACAGACTGTAATGAAATTTGCTATTTAATTAGTCTTCATTTTATTTATGTATTTAATTTTGCTGGAGTGGTTAAAGACTATTCAGGTTGAGGGAATTTCTTTATTTTCCTCTGCATATTTCCTTATATTAAAATTTTTAAGACCGTCAAACGTTCTCTTCTGATTTTGCTAGGAGGTCTTCCTTGGCTGTGTAGAGGCAGGTTTGCCGAATAATGTTTATTAACATAACCAAAATATTAACAAAGACCTCTTTTAAACAAAGTACTGGCTAGGCACTGGAATGAAAGAACTGTTAACAAAACCTATGAGTTTAAACCAGAAAGGAACTTTCCTCAGTTGATCAGCTTTGTGTTCCTGACGGTGTCATTATTTTGCTATTCAGTAACCATACAGGGCTCCATTCTCACTTGATTTTTTCACATCAAAAATCAAAGAGAAATCAGAAGTAATTTCTGGAGTGAAGCTTTTCAGGCTTCTCTCTCCAGCAAAAAGGAATCTCATCTTAATTCTCCTACTTACTGCTGTCTCTGGCCTCTTGGCCAATTAGGTTGGATTTAGCTTAACCCAAAGCAATCATCAGGTCATGACGATTCTGGAAACAATTTTATTTTTTTTTTTTAAACTGAACTATTTTGTTCTTCTCTCTTCCCCCCGGTTGCTATAAAGCAAAAGGCTTCAGTTGTCTTTTCTCCAGAGGGATCAGCAGCAGCTTGCGGAACAAGCGCTATGCTAATGAAATCCTCTCTTAGTTTAATCTAAGTGGGGGTTTTGGTTAAACTCTGTTGGTTCAGTGACCCCCCTCCCCCAGCACAGAACTGCCCTGGCGATGGCTCAGCCTGTGGGACAGTCCTGGAGAGACTGATTCTGGGGGCTGAACCCAAGCGGTGGTAACCCAGCGCCAGCGTTATCCCCAGCTCCCGATGCTTTGCTGGCTATGAAAGAGGACAGAACAGAGGGGGAAAAAGTATCCCTGGTCTCTGCATCACCAGGAATAGCTTCGAACAGCCACTGCGGCGATGCCTTGTTGCCCTTCTCTCCGTGCTGGGGCTGCTGAGCTGGTGATGGGGAGGAGGAAGGATGCTGTTCCTCTTGAGCTGCCGTCCTGCTGCTTGGCAGAGCATCCCGGGATGCTGAGCAGGTCACGCAGGCTGTGCGTGCCGTACCATCCCATCTGCGCAGCCCCACCTTACCAGTGCACGGTGTGGAAAATTCCCTCCCAGACTCTGAAGCGTATTACAACGCTGCAGGATGTACAGAATGGACAGCATTTGAAGTGTTTCCTTATAGGATAATCAGAGGAAGTCATTGTATTAAATATCCATTTGTGTCATTAGCCTTTTATTTGGTGCTTCATCCAGACATCCTGTTTGCTTCCCCTTTGAAGTAATGAATATGTTTCCTGTGTGCCGGGTCTGATCCAAAGCTCCCGTATAAAAGCAAGTTACCGAGCTGAGATCAGTCATGTGCTCAGTGGGGAAAAACATCTCCAGACTCACCTTGTGGGAGGAATTTTGAGGTAAATCCAGAGCAGTGTTTATTGGCTGCCCTTAAAACCACTCCTTGAGCTATCCTGTCTAGAGGTTATAGCTACCTGCTCCATCTTGTACGGGGAAGAAGTTTCTGGCATCTGACACCTCGCCGTACTGTGGTGGGATGTTGCAGGAACATCACGGTGTTGTCCTGAGCGGTTGAGAGAAGTGGCCCAGCTCCCGGGGTGCACAGAGCAAATGCGGAGCCATAATTCTGTATATTAGGAGGCATCAGGGCCAAAGAACTGGGACCTCGCTGTCTTTAAAGGTGGGAAGTGTCCAAGCTGCTCTACATCCCTCTCCCTTCCTCCTTCCAATTCTGACTGGGAAAGCTCCCGCTGCCTTTCCTGCAGGAAGGATGAGTGTCCAGCTGATTTGCAGTAACTGCTTCGTATCTGCAACCTTACTCATCCTCGGGGGCTGACTCTGCGATCGCCGCAGCTAGCAGCAAACCCCACTCTGTTTTTAAATCTGTATCTGAGACAAGAGAGGGAGGCTTTGTATGTGGGGCCTGGAGGTAGAGGCATGACATATGCTAATGAGTAGATTATAGCCACATCCAAGATACACATTAAATACCAGGAGGAATGCTGTGCCAGCATGGGAGATCCCGCCCCAAGAAACAGCTGGAGGAGCTGCATAACCCCTTCAAATGCCTCTTCACCCTTGGCTGCAGTGGGGAGGGCAAGAGGGAGGGTAACCAACTCTCCGTGGCTATCAAACAAGTGCTGGCCTCTTTTGCTGCCAGGTAGGGAAGGGTTAATCGGGGAAGCGCAGCCCCTAAGGGCCGGGACTGTTGTTCCATGCAGATTGGCTTCTTCTTGTTTCTCCTATTGATCGCAATCACGCAGAGCTGTGCCTGTAACAAACTGCCTTAAATCATTGCAATCATAATAAGCACACCTTGGTAAATAATGCATGAGATGTCCGTAAGCCTATATTCATTAGAAGGAAGGCGCATATAGAGCGCGGTAATCATCTGGGCTGGAGTGGGGGCTTGGTGGGTTGGATTGAGATGTAGTAGCTGCTAGGGATCAGCCCTGCACTGAGGTGGGTTTCGGGCAGGCTCCCCAGCCCCTCAAGATGTTGGAAATACAGACAGGCTCCTTTTCACGTTCATGAATTTTGCACGAGGTGTTTAAAATGCCTCCAAGCTTCACAGCATAATACAGGTTGGGCGGAAGTGGGCTCGTGGCAAGTCTCCAAATAGCATAATAGCCAGGCGTCGCAATTAATAGTACTTAATATATCTTAATGACAACAAAACACATAGCGGGTAACAAGTTTTGCTGTGAAAGCCTCATAGCCAAGTTAATGGTCTGGATATTAGAAGCCTTTGTTTTAAAATGCAAATTAAAAATGCTTAGTTTTCCATTTGTCTTGAGGAGCCGAGTGGTGTCGAAGTGTGGAGCTTCTTTAAGGCAACTTTGTCTTCTCAGGCTGGGGGTTGGTGTAGTCCTTGGCCAGACCCCACAGCAGGGCCAGCTCAGGTGCTGTAGCCTTCATTAGAAGGTTCCTAGGGCAAATTGCAGGGAAAATTAGTTAGGCAGTAATTTCCACCTCCCTTTCATCCTAGGGAGAAGATTATTATTATCACTATTATTATTTTGTTAAATGACAGTGATAAGGACAGTTTGGCTTTTGTATGGTTAGAAGAGATAGGAGCGGGGGCAGAAACATTCCTGGTGATATCAGACAGCTGCGGATGGTGATGGGTCATTTCACTCCATTATGGTTTCTGGCAAGCGAGCATTAAAGGGTGTGTGAGGGCACCGTGTCTCAGCGATGACTTCATTTGGCTGTCTAAACAAACAGCCATTCCTCACCAGGTGCAAAGGGCCTTGTATTTGTTTTTTTCCTCCATGAATGAAAAAGAAATACCTAAAGTGAAAATAGTAGCAGTGGATTGTATCTGCTTGACAACCGTGGTGGTCCCTACCTCCTGCGAAACAGCCGCGATGTGAGCCACGGCAGGGAGAACTCACTTGTCCATGCTCAGCCCCGATGGGGTGCCTTCATGGCCAGATGAGTGGGTTCAAAAGCCTGGACCTCAAAACTCATAGACCTTCTGTTGGCACTGGTCGGCTCTAGGTTGTCTGTATCCAACGTGCAGGTCTGCTGAGTAGTACCCACAGTGGGTTGGGTGAGTAGGATCTGAACTTGCACGGGGCACGGAAGTCTTGTAGGAGCAGTTGCTAAGCCCCTGGGGGTATGTGCTGGAGGGAGGGCTAGGCCTCTGGTGTGCTCCATCTGTCCGAGATTGGCTTCTCCTAAAACACGAGTGTGGGAACTGATCTTGTGGATGGTGTCCAAGTCTCGAAAATGGGTGAAGAGACAAACCTGGCTGGTAACTCAATTACGCAGCCCACTTCTAGCTGTCCTCCTGCACCCCATCCTTCACTGGTGCACCTACTTGCATCTGAATGCTTACCCTCACCATGCATCAAACCTCAGTGATCTTGAAGTCTCCTTGACTCCTTGAAGTGATGAAGTGGAAAATCTGGAAGTGCTGGGGAATCTCTTGTCCCTGGAAGGAGATGTCCTCTTTGAGAGCGCCAGGGGATCCACTGGTTTTAGAAGATCATCTCAGGTTCACTTCTTTCTGAACCAGACCAGAGCATTTTATAGATGCAAGCAATTTAAACTTACTTTAGACTCCTAAGTAGGCCATATCTGAGATAAATTTGAAAACCCAGCTCTCCTGTTGACAGCCACATCTTAAACTTTCATCGAACTGCTCTACCTTCATCTCTGAAGTTGTATTTTTGTCCTTGATACTCTTGCTGGAAGGCTGTGGCAGAAACTCACAGCCAGTGGTTACAGTTAAATATAAGGAAGAATAGTAAAACTTTTCCTCTCTAAAAATACATTTCTGAGTGTCAAGCTCAGTCTTATCTCCAGGAACAGTCTGAAGAGCTTGAGATGATTTTTGAGTCCTGGGTTTTTTCCAGAATCAATTCTTTTTGCTCCTTTCTTGTGTAATTAAAGAAATAAATCCCCCAGCAGCTCAGCTCCACATAGATCAGAGCCCCCCCTCCAAAGAAAAGTGATGATCCTAGCTATTTTGTAGATAAACTATAACATTTTTTTTTTCCCCCTGTACTTCCAGCTGCATCATCTGTCACAGAAGCAGAATGACCAAGAGTGAAAAGGTCAGTAAATTTTAAGCTGGTCCGGTTAGACTGGAGAAGAAGGATCAGCTAACCTGAGGGAAAGCAGATAAATGGGGAAATATTACCAAGCCTTCACCTTCGCACCACGCTGCCTCGAATGCTGCTTGCCTCTGCAATGGTCCCGAGAGATGTGGCAATCTGTAGCCATGAAAATATCAGTCCTGGCAAGGTCCCCCGGAAGAGGAGCCCCGGTATGGGCACCCTGTGCAGGGACGTGGGGATGAGTGTGGTGTGTAACACATCTCTGCTGGCCTGGATGCTCAGGGGAGGCGGCTTCACCCTCCAGATGGTGGTTAGAGCCCATCAGACTCACTTTCTTTGGTAACCTGAGCCAGGATTTGAGCCAGAGGCCTCCAAAGGTGAAAGGCTAATACGCTCGCCTCCCTCCCTGCCACCGAGCCCCCTTCGCTTTGTTAAGGCGATGCACGAACTTTGGGAAATGGCTCCTGCAACCTATAAATGATGAATGAAATGAGAAAGCCCCGCTCGGCGCGCAGGGATAATGCGCTGGCCGCTGGGCTGTTTGCTCTGCAGTGTTCAGCAAACAGGCTGCAGAGAAAGCTCAGCAGGATCCCGGACAAAAGGAAAGGACAATCAACTGGAAAACTCACTGGGTTCAATTATGGGCTGGAATTTAATCCCGGTAGGTTTGGAAGGGCTTCCCCAGCCATTTGGCCCCCGGGCAAAAATCCATCTCGCAAGTAGGTTTCTCTGAGGTCTCAGGACAGCACGCAGAGGTATTAGGCTCATAAAGGGTTTCCTATTCACAGAAAGCCCTGAAGATACTTCAGAAGCTTGTCCAGATTACTTCTGGGTGAAGCCATAATGCTGGAAGTGAAAGGAGCTGGGGTGTTCTTGTGGCTAGGAAATCCAGGCTGCAAAAAAGAGAGGGGTGGTTAAAGCCCGTAAATAGTTCTCAGCTAATGAAATTGCTGGGTGGGGAAAAGGGGAAAATAGCTCCTTTTTAAAGCAGATGAGGCAAACATGCCTCCCAACATATTTTCTGCTCATAAAACTCAGTCTGGGTTTCTAGGTAACTAGTGGAGAAACCCCAGGGAGAAGTTTCTAAGGGTTTCCCACACTAGCTAGATTTGAATAACTGAATGGAACTGCTGAATGTCAACCTTATCTCCCACAGAGCGTGGCTTACGCCATCCCACCTCTCCTGAGGCTCACTCGTGTGCGAAGCAAACCTGGAAGCCTGGAGGCCCTTCATGTTGGGACACCCAATGTTGGGGTCCAGCATTCACCAAGTGCGCGGCTAAGAGGGACCTTTGTCACACCATCTAGTCCGATCTCCTGGCTGTCTCTGCTTAAATCCCAGTTTTGCGCGCTCTTTCTGATTGTAATCCTGGATTCCTGGGGCTGCCCATCCTCTTGCAGCGCCATCTCCCTTGGGGGGCTCGTTCACCTGCTGGATGGGGATTTCAGAGCCTGGTGGGCATTCATAAGGTACTGCTCCAGATCTTACTGTTTCTTTATTTTGTTTTATTTCTAAACATTTTTATTTTTATTTCTATGCAGCGGTTACTTTCTGGAGCTCAAATTCTCTGCTGGCCTCGGGCTCACCTTGAGCTCTGCTTACGGCCTCGCCGTGCTTGGTAATAAGGTACTGAGTCAAACAGGTTGTCAAAGGCACAGAGAGGTTCAGGCGTTGGGATGGATTTTTTTCCTTGCTGGCCGTGGTTTTGTCGCAGGACCAGGCTGTGCCTGCAAACAGCAGGGGGATAAGCGAGGAAAAGGGCTCCTTCCTCCTCCCGCCGTGAGGGATGGAGCCGGGAGTGAGCAGCATCCTATTGAAAATTATTTTTAGTATTTCTTCCTGACTTTTTAAGATAGTTTGCTTTACCCTAATTAATATTGCACTGGAAATAAGCATTTGGATCCCATCTAAGCCTTGATGTGAGCAGAGGCGTTACAATGAAATCGGAGCGGATGAGCGTTTGGTTTCGATGAGGCTTTTTTCCATACTGACCCGTCTTTACTGGGATTCAGACCAGTTAATCCAGGGTGTGAATGATGACCTGGTACATTGCTGCAGTTGAAAACAGTATAGGGTTCTTGCCAGTTGAATCTCGAGTCCAGGGAAGCCTTGACTGGCAAAGCGGGGAATCCAGGTGCGTTAAACGCACTGGTGCTGTTTTGTGCACAGGGACAACTTAAATCTAGGTAACAAACTTGACGGGTTTGTCGCTGCTGTTAAAAAGCAGCTGTAGAGAAGGCAGACGGCCAGCTGATCATCCGCGCAATATAAGTGGGCCTCAGGATGGGAAAGATAGAGATACTTCTGTTTGCAGCCAGCGCTGTGGTGAGCAGGCAGGGATGCTGAAGGGACCACGGCACAGAGATCGTTTACCGTTGTGACTGAACTTAATATTACTCGTATGGCCATGCAAACTGGCAGCCACACAAATGAAAGGTGCAGGGCAGTGCCTGTATCCTTCCCTTCATGCGGAGGAAGGCGAGCTGCTGCTGCTGTGTGTGGAAAGGGTAAGTCCAGAGGAAGGAATCGGCACGTGCCTGCTTCCAGAGGGTCGAGCCGGCACAGGCAGAGCGTCTGAATGCGGCTGCGATGAAATCTGGTGATAAGTACGTTAAAAAGGGGGTGTCGTTCTGCAGACGCAGAGGTCAGGTGTGACTGTCTGTGGAGGCTGGGAAAACTCTCGACATCTGAGGATTAATTAACAGAGGCTGCCAATCTCTGCAAACACAAGCTGCTCTTGTGTTTGCAGAGTAGAAGGAGCTGTAAATGAAACACAACAAACTGCGCAGCTGACAAGTGGAGAGAAGAGGTTGCCTTATTAATTGAAGTCTGGGAAAAGGTTGTCTGGTGAACCAGTTTCAGACCAATCTCGCCAGGCCTGGGACTAGCCAGTCCCTGTTTCTGGCAGAGATACTGGGCAATCTCATCAGTTGCTCTCGTGCCATTTGCTATAGCTCTTCTCCTGGGTTCTTGTTCCCAGGCACTTTGTCCTAATGGATGATTTCTGCTTCCCTTGTCCCTGCTCCGAGACAACGTGCCCTACCATGCCAGACTGGCCTTTGTTGTACAGGATCACCCCAAAAAAGCCGGGAGTTTGCAGGATGGTCCGGTGTGACCGAGCCTTTCTCCGACCTAGCTCTTGCTGCTGTACACCTGCCTTGGCTCCGGTCTCTCAACCCTTGCCATCCCTGAGCATCCCTCTGGCCCAGGCTTGTGGTTTAGTACAATCCCAGATTTCTCCGTTTCCTGCTCCATACCCAGTTCTAGCTGGGCTCTAACCACTTAGGCTACCTGGATCCTTTTCTCTCTTAAGCGAGAGTTTGAAGCCCACGTGAGCTGCTAATGTCTGTTCAGGTATTTAGCAGAGGCTGACTTGTGTTGCAAGGAGAGGACGATATGTTCTGTACATCCCTCCTGCCCTGAAGCCATTGTTTTATCTTCAGATCAGTTTTATTCCCCCACTCCACCCCCCCCCCCCCACTAGACACTCTTTGGGAGGACAGATATAAATTAAAAGCAAATTATGCAACCTGATACCATCACTCAACTGACACCTATCTCTGCCCACATGCCCTGAATAAATGAAACCACCGTCATATCTGACTACAGACTATGGAAGAGCTGGGGGGGGCGGGTCTGAAGGTCAAAACACTCAGACACCGTATCCATCATGTGTTTGGGTAGACTTTAAATAGTGCTGCATCAAGCAACTGCCTTTCCCTTCGTGGTCGTGCAGTTTCAGGTGACAGCTATTGGATCACAAAGCAGAAGTGGTGGCGTGAAATTCCCTTCGGAGGAAAGATGGATGGTGCGTGTTTCTGTTCGCTCTACCTGATGCAGTCTGGGATCTGCCTCCCGTTACAGGGGATATTCTCTCTTGGAGCTGCTGCTGGAGGTGCGCAGACCTCAAGAGTGCTGACACCAGGCCAGGAGGTCTGGACGATGGGCTGCCGCACATCCATTCCTCCCTTGTTGTGGGAAGGGCGTGCACGATGCCACTTTTCTTTGCATTGACAGCAGGTACGTAGCCCTCCAGCTCAACTCTGCCCGTCCGGGAAATCAGAGCTGGCTGCGTCTCTTTTCCAACCACCTTCTTACCAGCGAGACATCTGCTGTCTCTGGATCCGTCCAACACCGCATACTCCATCCATCCATCCATCCGTCCATCGGGCCACCCCTTCCTCCCAGCTGCAGTTCACCATCACCTGTGTAAATGCTGCTCCCCATTCAGTCTGTGCTTGCAAAGCTTTAAAAGGCTCCAGACGCTGAAACCCGACTGCTCGGGGCTGTGCCGCAACCAGCTGGGTGCTGTTTATTGCCCCAAAAGGCTGCCTTTAATTGCAGGAGCTGGCGAGGCAGCGCCGACCGAAGGGCTCGGCTGCAGGCTCCTGTTTCATCGGAGGCGGCTGAGCGCAGCAGTAATTCTCCCCTGGTTCCTTCCACACGGGGATTTTGTGTCTTGGGATGAGCTACAGGTCTGGCCGCTCGGTGTGAGCTCCCAAAGCTCGTGTGGGAGCCGACATCCCCCCCGTCATCTCTGCCTGCCTTTTCCTTACGGGCAGCGTGGGGCTCATCCCCCACCCTGGCACAAGGGATGCTCCAGCTGGTGGCCCTAAAAGAAATCCCACGTCTTGTGCTTCTGTCCGGTTCTCTACAGAGCTGAGGAGCTGAATTGTCCTCTGAAAACCCACTGTCCCTCTGGAGAAGGGTGAGGCCAGGCCTGTCCTGAAGCTGAACGCTCTCCTGTGGTGCAAGGTGTGGCATAAAATTAGGCAACCAGGGGAGCTCCTGAGAAATGAGAGTGAGCTCAGGGGCTCAGCTTGAGGGTCTCATGGAGCAAAGTCCTTGAAACAGGCTTCCCTGGGGCCAGGGACAGCATCCTGCATGGTCTGCTCTCCATCGATACCTGCTAAGCATCTCCATTCCTGATTTAGTTGGTTATGCACGGAGAAGCCGTCTTTGTAGCATGTCACCATCTCTGGGGACAACGTTCCCTTCCTCGTGTTTCCTTCTATGGCCGTGCAGTAGGAGCAGAAGGGTGTTTCTTCTGCTTGGTTGAGAAAAGCATCCAAGCTACTGTCTCCTTCGTATGGCTGAAGAGTGCCGATGGATGAGGTGGGGGGGGACGTGCCCAAATTTTCTGCAAATCACCAAATTTGCTGCTCTCAGCGACATCCAGATAGCGCTGCAGTGACGGTCTGTGCAGCTTTGAGGCACCCTCTGCCCAGAGCTCAGCCAAACCTGTTGCATTTCAGGTTGCCTGGATAACTTCTCCAGTGACAAGCTCAGCCCGCAGATAAGGCTCGAAGGATATTACTGCATTTCCCAAGAGCGCCCAGCTTTTGAAATGCCATTTCCCCTGGTATTAGGAGTTCTGGAAGCTGAAACAAGCCAGAAGATCAGTATCTTTAACCGTATCATGAGGATTTCTTTTGGGAAAAGGCATCTGTGTAACGAGTTGTCGTAGGTGCGTGAATGGAAGGTGTTGAAAATCAGCTGAGGGGCAAAGCGTATGGGGGAGGGTGTGTCTCTGGGTGTGCTGAAAGGAAACGTTATCTCCAAATTGCTCATTAAAAACTTCATTTTAACGTCCTGATTCAGCTCCTGTTTATTCCAGTGCAACCGGGAGCAGCTCCCCCGAAGCGCCGCCCGTGCCCGGCGATACGGCAGTACCAGCCAGCGGGGTTGCGGCAGGAGGAACGCGAGAGCGGAGCCGAGCCCTGAGTCTTCAGCTCCTCGTTTTGGAACACACAGCAGTTCTCACTTGACCTCAAGTGAAAAGCCCTATTCGAGGGAACTTCTCTGTCAATATCGAATATAACTCCCTCCTTGTAGATTCTTTGGTCTACCTGGCTTTGAGCACCAGCTAGTCAGCCTTGGGTCTGCTGCTTTTGACGTCCACTCAAGATGTCACCTTGACATCCGAATGCTGCTTTGGCAGATTTTCGAGGCAGTCCGTGAGTAGTCATTCAAACGCTGTTCAAAACCCTCATCTATATAAGCTAGTAGCAAAGCAGCTTCCAGAGCTGCGCTCTATTCCAGCAGCTCCCTTTGCCAGCTAGAAATTACACTATTTTCCAATTTCATTATTACCTCTGTTTTTTATTATAGCATCATTAGAGTGAGAAAACTGGAAAGGAAGTGGGGATTGTATAATGCAGGAAATAGGGAATTAATACCTCTAGCATACGATGGAACGGTGCAGAGCTGTGACAGTGGCAGGAAAATATAGAGCAAATCAAGATTGCGCAGGTTGGACAAGGATGAGACTTCTCCACTTGCTCCGAGGGGTATTAACTTGCAAAAAGCATTATTTCTCAGAAACGCAAGATCTGCATTTTCTTTTCGCATGCGCGTGTGCTTGCTTGTGAATGAGGTCATCACGGGAATGTGGAAAGATTTTAAAAAAAAAAAAAAAGCTTTTATGGTAAATAGATGGGCTTTAGCACGTCGGCAGAAGAAAGCTGATTTATTGCCTGGGAAATTGTGTTGGGGCATTTTAAGAAAGGGGCTACGCACGATGATAACAAAGAATTGTCTATTCTTTACCATGTGGTTCTCCAGTGCTAAATCCTGAGAAGTGTTTATTGGCTCTTGAGCATTTATAACTACCGGCTTCAGTGGGCTGGGGTCTGAATAGGAAAGTGCAACTCACGACAGCCAGGAATGCAGAGGGGTTTGTCTTTTTTTCATTCTGAAAGAGTAGGCAGCGCTAAATAGCGAAAAACACCCTGGTTGGGGTTTTTTTTTTTCCTTTTTTTCTTTTTTTTTGGTTTTCCTGCCACTCTTCAAATGGCATCTATATTTTTCAGGCTTGCTGACATACACAAATCAGACAAATAGCCCGTTATTTACTGCGCACCCTAAAATTCCGTGCCGGAGCGTGGCAATCCAGTTGGTATAATACATGGAAATGGCGTTGCCCGCAGTTTCTGCGGATGCTGGGATAAAGGCAGGCATTTGTGAAATGTATCCCTTAAAGCCCCCCATTTTTTTTTGTAGTAACACCGGAAAGTAATTAAATCCTGGTATGTATCATTTTTATTTTGACACTGTCTTTTGAGAAGTTAAGTGATTATTTCAGGCAAACAACTCGGCAGCAGAAACTGTGTGTGTATCCCTTCTGCAGTTGTCAGACCTCAACAAACGCGCTTTTAATAACAGCTTGTTATTCAGCTCGCTGGGTTGCAAATAGAGGCAGATTTTAGAAACAACTTCTTATTTATATATCTTCTGATCATTTTGAACGCCTGACAGCCCCGCAATAAAGATGCCGCTTAGCTGAGTTATGCCTTCAAAGGAGCTGCAGGCAAAGCGATAACGAAGGGGACGACGCAAATATCGGTTGGAAAGCACCAAGAGGGTGGGGAGCGGTGAATTTTAAAGGTATAAAATCCGGATTATGCATTTCCAGAGCCTCTCGAAGCCCTTTGCAGCCTGTTGAGAGCAGAATGATCTCCCACTTCCCGCGGGGAGGCCAGCGCCGGGGTGGAGAGATGCGGCCGGGCAAGGCCGGGGAGGATGCGGGGAAGCGTTTTGCATCACCTGGAAAGGCGAGGAGGAGGTGGAAGGAAAGCCGGTGGTGGTGACCGAACCTGCCGTGAGTTCCTGGAAAGGCAACGGCTCTCGGGCTCGTTCCCCGCTGCCACCGCAGCCACGAGTGCAGCGGGCTGGGGCCACCCCCAGCAAGGCTTTGAAGGTCCAAGAGTTATATAGGAAAATTACGGGATGTGAAATAAAATACTAGGCGATCGATGAAAAACATACATTTATTGAGATGTAACAGTCAATTGCATGGCTGTTAAACAGCTATAACCATCTATTAAATAATCAGTTCAGCTGGTATTTATTTAATATAATCGCAGCCTATTAAACGTGAATTAAGTACAGAGTTAAGTGTCTCTGGGACACACAGCTGAAAATGGTGCCAGGAACATTTTATGTTGCCTGAAACCCTTTGTGGAAAACTCCCACAAACACCGGCTTTGCAAAATTGTCCTTCGCTCGACAGGGGAAACACAATATGAGATTTTTAATTTTGTCCTGAACTGCGGCAGAGCTCCGTAGCCGCTTTTACCTAGAGCGAGACTTAACGTAGGTGCTTAATTTCTGGAGATCAAAAATACTCGACTGGCTTTTTGGAACTGTTCCTGTACAGATTTTGTGCGGTTTATTTTGCTTTACTTGCACATCTTTGCTCCCCTGATTGCCTGATACTTATGCAGTTATTCACACCAGCACAAAGCGAGTCCAAAGTAAATGTAAAACGCTGCTAAATCAACATGGAATTTGCTCTGACCTGGCTGGGCTCACGAACGGGAGATGTGAATAAGGAGCAGCTCTCGCTCTGGAAATGCGAGGTCAGAGGACCCAAGGGGACGTATAATCGTCAACTCCCAACAACTTCGCATTTTCTTTCTACCAGCTTATGGAGGTTTGTGCCCTGGCTGACGGGCGCGGGCCGTCGGTGTGGTTTGCTCGCTCTGTGTTCAGGCGCTGCTCTGAAGGATGCTGGTGCCAAACACCTCGGAGCAAGCACACACGAGTTAGTACCTGGGATGAAACTCATATTTGTTACTCGGTGAAATTGCTGCCGTTGATGTTCTGGGTTTGGGTCAAAGCATTTCTATTTTTGCTTACTTTATTCCTCCTCTTTCTCCCTTTTATTGACAAGTGAAACCAAGCAAAGACTCTTGTCTTTCAAAATAAATATCCAGACTGAATGCCACACAAACCTCATATGGTGTGCATTAGAGACTTATTTTCGTGGGAGCTTGCAAAGAAAAGCTGCTGGAGTCAGGGCAGACCCTCACTCACCAGCCCTCAATGCCAGGGTCTGTCTGCGGTATTTTACGTGCCGATTATTTGTGTTTATTTTACTGGGCTTTGTGCCTTTCCCTGGCTTCCTGCGTGTCATTTCACCATTCCCAGGGTGTGGGAGTGCTGTGGCGAGCCGATGGCAATTCATTCTCCCCATCAGAGATGACTTCCCGGATAGTGGCAAATACAAGAGGCGAGCGAACCCACGCGGGGTGTGATCCTGCCTCCCAAAGTCCCTCCCGTCTTGCAGCGGAGGCAGAAATGAGCCGGGATTGCGCTAAACGGGCAGATCCTGGTTCCTGTGGAACCTGTATGCCTCTGTGTAATGAATGCTGCCGCTGCAATCCCCGTTCCCCTCCCTCCAGCTAATTAGCCCGTGTTTAACACCCAGACAAAACCCTGCTGCACCTGCGCTGCCTTGGGAAGCACAATGCTGGGGCAGCCAACAAAGCGGCATGGCAGGGACCCCGACGCGCTGAAAGCCCCGCCATCCCTTGCAAAAAGGATGATAGAAAAGGGAGGGGAAAATAAAAAAATAAAAAAAAAAAAAGAAAGGAGGAGGAGGAGGAGGAGATTCACTCACTTGGACTTTTTCTTTATTGGAGAGAATGGGTGAAAGCCCCACAAAAGCGGCTTAATAAAGAGGAGAAGGGAGAACAAGGCGAGAGGGGAAGTGCAGGGCAGGCTGAAAGGAAGGAGGGCTTTCCAGGTTGCATTGTCCCCTTCGCCCTCCAGAGATCCTTAGTCAACGTCTCAAAAGCCGTCGATGACATCAAGTTGATTGGTTTTGCCGCAGCCATTAAAAGTAGGGGCTGGAGAATCGATGCGGCCAGCTTCCGCGCAGGACCCACTTGTTAGGAGGACAAAACGAGCCCCATTCACGGGCACTACAAAGAGGGGAGCTCTGCTTTGATGTGGTGACGGATGGTCCCGTCACCTGTTTCTACAGGAACTGCGCGATGTGTTTTCATCCGGCTCCCCGGCCAAGGTCTTCCTAGAAATAGCTGCGGTTCAGCAATGGGTGAAACTATTCCTTTTTGCAAAAAATACTGAAAAGTCTTTAATGAGAAGAATATAAATAATTTTCTATCTCCCATCCAAGAAGGGTAGACATATTCCTCCCTGCCCAACGCACACGTGGAAGGAGACCTTATGTAGAACTTGGGGTTTTTTATGGACATGCTGGATGACAATTTGGCTCGCTTTTAGGACATGACTTTTAGAAGATGCTGCTGCTTTGCTATAGAAGTTAAATCTCAGATGTGCCACGGCGGGGATTCAGGCTCCCACGCTGATGGCTCTGCAGTGGATGGAGGCAGGCTCAGGAGAGAACAAAGTGGGGTGCAGGGCTCACAGTCACCTGTGAGACAACCTGAGTTGCTGCGATTGTTTGTGTGATAGATAAACTGTGCTGGAGGAGGGAAACCAGAGATGGGATGGTTAAATGACTTTCCTGAGATTGCTGAAAGAGTAAATGTTGAGGATGGCTATAGATCTCAGGAGATTCTTATTTCCAGGCCAGTATGGCCATATTTTTAGTCATCTTTTCTTGTTATTATTTGTACAGGATGGATAAAGTGGAGCCCATGAAGCTCAGTCGGGATCACAGGTCTGTTGTGCAAGGCCCTGGATTTCTCCTTGCCTGAGTTAGCGCTCCCTGATCCACAGTTTGGTGCAAAATTCCTGAGAGGGATTTTTATCTGAGAGAGTCTGGCTGCTGTGAAGGAGCTCTCTGACTTAATGATTCCCCTTTGCTTGTGCTTAGGGGGTCTGGGACACGCCAAGCACATCCACGTCGCCTTCACAGCACCCGAGGAACACCAAGGCATCGTGGACACGGGTGGGTTGTCCGTGACCGACCAGTTGCAGGATGATGCCTCTGCTGGTGGGATGTCTGGCATCTGGGACTGCAGGACAAATGGTTAATTAGGAGATTGCTCATAAAAGTAATAGTAACAGTCATTACAAGCTTCAGGCGTAACATGGTAGATATCGAAACATGAGCAGAATACATTCAGGCTTAAATAGGAGAGTGATCAGAAGGTCAGTCCTAACAAGGATCCCTAGGAGTCTAATATGCTGGACATAAATTAGTATCATCAGTTCAAACACCTTGAAAATTGGAAGTAAATTACTTCAGACACTTAGGACAGATGGTATCGATGCACCAGACAGAGCCCCATCTCTCAGGGCAACGCCGCTTCCTCCCTCCCCCGTGAGCTGGACCGCGGCAGCGAGATGGTGGGACTATTGCTTGATGCTGATGTGAATTCCCTGAACCTCCTGGAACAGCAGACGAGAGAAGAGGAAAAGAAAACTATTGGCGCCTGATTTTTCTGGAAGCGCTGCTTCGGTTTCATCCAGAACACGAGCAGCAGAGAGAAAAGCTAGTTCACTAACCCAGGCTCCTGCTGCGTCCTCCTACAGTGATATAAATATGGCTGGGAAATGTCTGTACTGTTTATTACTTTGAAGTCAAATGTGCACCGGTTATTTTCAGAAACACGGGTGAAGAAATGCATTCTGGCTGGCTCTGAGTTGCTAGGTCACCTGACAAATTTCCCTCTCCCTGTCCCCCTGCTTGTATATACATATGGAAATGCAGACGTGGATATTCTAATGTATATATTAAAGCTAGACCAAATGTTGGTGTGCTGTTTGGAGATGTGTGGCATGGAAATAAATCACTGAGGAGAGCAAGGAAGGAACTTGTGCTGCTCCCTGGCAGCTTTGGTTTGCTCCAGGCTGTACAACGGAGCAAGACACAGCTCCTGAACGGAGGGGCAGGCAGGTGGATGCAGATCAAACCCTATGGGCGGAAAGACCATCCACCGTTCTCCTGTGGGTTTGACAGGGGATTTCAAGTGTGTTCAGGGAGAAGCTGGAGGGGGTTCGGCTCAACGCTGACAGCTTCAAGTGGGGAGAGGGCTCGTGGCAAGGAGCGGGGAGAGGAGGGCTGGTTTCTCCATTCCCCAGGGCTACGTGGTTGGACGGGGGCTGCAGCCTTTGGGGGACCCTGTGGAGGAGGCTGCTATGGAAGTGGTGGAGGAGAGGACATAGGGGACAACTGGGCCAGCTCCCTGCCTCACCCAACTGCATGAAAGTGTCCCAGGATGCCAGGTCCAAACAGCCAACCAAAGCGAATCAAGACTTTAAGGAAAGCACAAGGGTAAAGAAGATTATCGAGCTCTTTTGTTTCCCACGTGACAGTTGCTATTATTTGCTTTCTGACCCTCATGATTAGATAAAATGAAAAAAGACCTTGGAAAGGTGACTTAGGTCTACCCAGGGCTATGAAAAGCGGAGGTGCTGTTCTCACAAACAGTGAGATAGTGGACCTAGAACACAGCAGAAGACACCAGGGACTGATCCCCCACCTGATGCCACCAAGAGCAAGCTAGCTCTGTATGGGAGCCCCCCACGCTTTCCAAATCTCTGCCTTTCACTCAGAAAGCTGGTGCTGTCCTGTCTATGACGTGGGGACAAGGCTAATTGCATAGCTCAAATGCTAGAATGGCTATGCGCAAAGCTCCCTGAGAACGTGGCCTGCTCATTACGCTCATTATCCGTGCTTTTCCAGACACGCAATGGATGGACAACCACGTGGCCTCGAGAGGGTTTTGTGCACAGACCTGTGCGCTGATAGAGAGGAGAGCTGTAATGGGGAGGAGGGCAGGGCCTGGGGTTGTCTTAATTGGGTGTTAATGGGTCCCAACTGGGAGACAGGCTCAGCTGGGTGCCAATTACCCTAATTGATAAGAAGCTCTGATTGGATCCTTGGAGGAAGCAAGTTCCTCACTGAACTTACTAAAGGGAGGCC